>NC_092102.1:24010137-24334303 GCF_045679555.1 Salvelinus alpinus | reverse complement strand
TTTAGACTTAGTGTTGCCACCTGTTAGATAAAATACAGAACGGTTCCGTATTTCACTGAAAGAATAAACGTTTTGTTTTCGAAATGATAGTTTCCGGATTTGACCATATTAATGACCTACGGCTCGTATTTCTGTGTTATTATATTATAATTAAGTCTATGATTTGATAAGAGCAGTCTGACTGAGTGGTGGTAGGCAGCAGCTGGCTCGTAAGCATTCATTCAAACAGCACTTTCCTGCGTTTGCCAGCAGCTCTTCGCTGTGTTTCAAGCATTGCGCTGCCTATGAACTCCTGAGATTAGGCTGGCACAACTAAATTACCTAATAGAACATCCAACAGTCAAAGGTATATGAAATACAAATGGTATAGAGAGAAATAGTCCTATAATAACTACAACCTAAAACTTCTTACCTGGGAATATTGAAGACTCATGTTAAAAGGAACCCCCAGCTTTAAATGTTCTGAGCAAGGAACTTATTTAAACCAAATTTAACATGTTTCATTATTTGAGACTAAATTAATTTTTAGTTAAAATAAGTGTTTATTCAGTATTGTTGTAATTGTCATTATTACAAATATATATATAAAAATCGACCAATTAATCGTTATCGGCTTTTTTTGGTATTCCAATAATCGGTATTGGCGTTGAAAAATCATAATCGGTCGACCTCTAATCAATATACACACAATACCCTATAATGACAAAGCAAAAACAGGTTTTTAGACATTTGAGAATTTTGTACTCAGTAATTTGTTGAAGCACCTTTGGCACCGATTACAGCCTCAAGTCTTCTTGGGTATGACGCTTCAAGCTTGACACACCAGTATTTGGGGAGTTTCTCCCATTCTTTGCAGATCCTCTCAAGCTCTGTCAGGTTGGATGGGGAGTATCGTTGTACAGCTGTTTTCAGGTTTCTCCAGAGATGTTCGATCGGGTTCAAGTCCGGTCTCTGGCTCGGCCACTCAAGAACATTTAGAGACTTGTCCTGAAGCCACTTCTGCGTTGTCTTGGCTGTGTGCATAGGGTCGTTGTCCTGTTGGAAGGTGAACCTTCGCCCCCAGTCTGAGGTCCTGAGTGCTCTGGAGCAGGTTTTCATCAAGGATCTCTCTGTACTTTGCTCTGTTCATCTTTCCCTCGATCGTGTCTAGTCTCCCAGTCCCTGGCGCTGAAAAACATCACCCCAGCATGATGCTGCTACAACCACGCTTCACCGTAGGGATGGTGCCAAGTATTTCATCAGACCAGAGAATCTTGTTTCTCATGGTCTGACAGTCCTTTAGGTGACTTTTGCCAACTCCAAGCAGGCTGTCATGTACCTTTTACTGAGGAGTGGCTTCCCTCTGGCCACTCTACCATAAAGGGCTGATTTGGTGACGTGCTGCAGAGATGGTTATCCTTCTGGAAGGTTTTCCCATTTTCACAGAGGAATTCTGGAGCTCTGTCAGTGACCATCGGGTTCTTGGTCACCTCCCTGACCAAGGCCCTTCTCCCCCGATTGCTCAGTTTTGCTAGGGGGCCAGCTCTAGGAAGAGTCTTGGTGGTTAAAAACTTCGTTGTTCTTGGGTCCTTCAAGGCTGCAGACATTTTTTGGTACCTTCCCCAGATCTGTGCCTCGACAATCCTCTCTCTGAGCTCCACCGACAACTCCTTCAACCTCATGGCTTGGTTTTTGCTCTGTCATGCACTGTCAACTGTTGGACCTTTTTATATAAACAGATGTGTGCCTTTCCAAATCATGTCCAATCAATTGAATTTACCACAGGTGGACTCCAATCAAGTTGTAGAAACATCCCAAAGATGATCAGTGGAAGAGGGATGCACCTGAGCTCAATTTCTAGTTTCATAGCAAAGGGTCTGAATACTTATGAAAATAAGGTGTTTCTGTTTTTTTATATTTTTTTTTATATACGTTTGCGAACATTTAAAAAATAATAAAAATAAAAACAAATGTTTTCCACTTTGTCATTGTGTGTAGATTGAGGGGGGGGGGGGGGGCGGCATTTTAGAATAAGGCTGTAACGTAACAAAATGTGAAAAAGGGGATGTGGTCTGAATACTTTTCAAATGCACTGTAGATGTCAATAGGTGTAAAGTAAACCCAGACTGCAGAGTTATTTGTTGTTAGGAATCATAGTATCAATCACACATCTAGTTACTGTTTTGTATATAAATTATTTATTCATCCATTTTTATTTTTTCTTAACTCCGCTGGATAAGTTGGACACCCAGACTATGATTTTATAGCGAGGACTAGTCAGATAATGCCCGGTACCTGCATAATCTTTTATGCTTTATAGCAATATAATTTTATTACCATTCAAAAGAGGTGAATGTGTTTTCGTCGCTGGGTGGTTATCTAATGTAATGCTGACCATGATATTTTATGTTCTTGTTCCATTACGCCTGTAAAGATTAGATAGCCCAATGTCTATAATATTGTAAAGCGTTTGTCACAATGCATTGAACAAAAAATATAATTTCTAGAAGTAAGGATGGAAAGGCTATGTATGGAATGTATGGAATGTGCTTTGGGCCATTGAATGAATGGTTTACTGAATGTGTGTTTGTTTGTTGCAGGTAGCCAGCCCTATGTCATGGCCTCCAGCGTTGCTAAACCAGGCCCTGGGAATGGCTACCCCATGAAGGCACAACTGCAAATTATGGGTTTGTTTATGATCTGTCATTTTCATAATACGTAGCCTATTCGTGTCATATTTTGGATTTCTTCAGAATGGAAATTAAAAGGTGACATTTGGAGAATTAGGATGCACGTATAGTGTCTGATTTTATATTTCCCTTTTTTATTTTGGTATTGAAGTCCGTTGCATAGCCATGTTTTGTATTGTAAGGTTTTAGTCCATAGTAAATTATGTTTTTCAGGGTGTGGACTGTTTATATTGTCTACACTCATAAAAACATAATTGACCCGAAGTACTGTCAAACTAACTCCTACCAGACAGTCTAACTTATAGCTCTGCCCTAATTGACAACACTTTTTACATCCACTCAGTGCTGTCAGCAAAACTGAAAGAAAACAGGAAGAATTGGTTTGGCCCCAGTCCATATGTTGAAGTGGCCGTTGATGGACAGTCCAAAAAGACAGAGAAATGCAACAACACCCACAGTCCCAAATGGAAGCAGCCGCTCACAGTGTAAGTTGTCGTTGTGTTTTTGATGACAGTCAGTGTTGAGAACAAGGAACTTCCTCTTAATTTGAGTACAAATTCTTTACACAAGTGGCAAGTGTACAGGGTTTACTGAGGATCCACTCATGATATACAGGTAACTGCCAATATAAAGGAAACACCAACATACTGTCTTAATAGGATGTTGGGCACCACGAGCCAGAACAGCTTCAATGCGCCTCGACATAAATTCTACAGTGTCTGGAACTATTGGAGGGATGCCACACCATTCTTACACAAGAAATTCCATCATTTGGTGTTTTGTTGATGGTGGTGGAAAACGGTGTCTCGGGCACTGCTCCAGAATCTCCCGTAAGTGTTCAATTGGGTTGAGATCTGGTGACTGGCATATGGTTTGCATCATTTTCATTCTCATCAAACCATTCAGTGACCACTCGTGCCCTGTGGATGTCACCTCCTGGGGACGTAGCAATGGTTGCCAAAATAATGGCATGTCCAGCATTTTTATACATGACCCTAAGCATGATGGGATGTTCATTGCTTAATTAACTCAGGAACCACACCTGTGTGGAAGCACCTGCTTTCAATATACTTTGTGTTCCTCATTTACTCAAGTGTTTCCATTATTTTGGCAGTTACCTGTAGTAGTGCCAACACATCCACATAATCAATCCCTTCATTTTATTGCTTTGGACTCTTACTCTACTGGCCCTTCTTAATTTAGAGTGGGCCACTCTCCTGTTTCAGTATGTCTTGGTGTGGTGTATTCAGAGCAGTCATACTATGGTGTAGTAAGCTGATGGGCTTCCACAACTGTATTTTCCTGCAAGCATTCAGGATTTAACTAGCAGCTGTTATAGTAGGCATGGACACTTGCTTCTAGTCTCCCCGCTAACACTGTTGAAACATTTCTTCAAATGGAATAATAATCATAATAGTAATATATTCAGCCTTTATAGCGCTATTCATTACATAAAGAATCTCAGTGCTTTAAGGCAACAAAAAATACAAGAAATGTAGAAAAAGAACATCATTAGATGTTCATCATAGACGATCATCTTAGATGCTTTCATATATTGCCTCTCACCTACAATATCTGCTATATTTACAGTGAATTAACTGTCATATTCATTGTCTGTCTTTCATCTTGTCAATAGAATTGTCACTCCTTTTAGCAAGCTAATCTTCCGAGTATGGAGTCACCAGACCTTGAAGTCGGACATATTGTTAGGCATGGCAACTCTGGAGGTCAGCGAAACACTCAAAGCCAACGACATGAAAAGTGAGTGCCTTCCTTGTATCATGTTATGCATACCTTGCTTGGCTATGTGCCTGTACTGCGTCTGTGCTAGTTATCTTTCACACACACGGCACAGGCACCAATTTCCCCTCATAAAGAGTAAATTCAGTCCACTGCCAATTTTCAAATGTTATTGGTCACATACACATGGTTAGCAGATGTTAATGCGAGTGTAGCAAAATGCTTGTGCTTCTAGTTCCGACAGTGCAGTAATATCTAACAAGTAATCTAACAATTCCCCAACAACTACCTAATACACACAAATCTAAACTGGTGAATGAGAATATGTACATATAACTAAATGGATGAGCGATGGTGGATGTGGATAGGGGGGTGCTCCTTCTGCTGTTTCCTGAAGTCCACGAGCATCTCCTTTGTTTTGTTGACGTTGAGTGTGAGGTTATTTTCCTGACACCACACTCCGAGTGCCCTCACCTCCTCCCTGTAGGCTGTCTCGTCGTTGTTGGTAATCAAGCCCACTACTGTTGTCGTCTGCAAACTTGATGATTGAGTTGGAGGCGTGCATGGCCACAGTCGTGGGTGAACAGGAAGTACATTTACATTTAAGTCATTTAGCAGACGCTCTTATCCAGAGCGACTTACAAATTGGAAAGTTCATACATATTCATCCTGGTCCCCCCGTGGGGAATGAACCCACAACCCTGGCGTTGCAAGCGCCATGCTCTACCAACTGAGCCACACGGGACGTACAGGAGGGGGCTGAGCACGCACCCTTTTGGGACCCCAGTGTTGAGGGTCAGCGAAGTGGAGATGTTGTTTCCTACCTTCACCACCTGGGGGTGGCCCGTCAAAGTCCAGGACCCAATTGCACAGGGCGGGGTTGAGACCCAGGGCCTCCAGCTTGATGATGAGCTTGGAGGGTACTATGGTGTTGAATGCTGAGCTGTAGTCAATGAACAGCATTCTTTAGATATTCCTTTTGTCCAGATGGGATAGGGCAGTGTGATGGCGATTGCGTCGTCTGTGGACATATTGGGGCGGTAAGCAAACTGAAGTGGGTCTAGGGTGGCCGGTAAGGTGGAGGTGATATGGTCTTTGACTAGTCTCTCGAAAGCACTTCATGATGACATAAGTGAGTGCTATGGGGCGATAGTCATTTAGTTCAGTTTCCTTTGCTCTCTTGGTTACAGGAACAATGGTGAACATCTTGAATCAAGTGGGGACAACAGACTGGGATAGTGAGCGATTTAATATGTCCGTAAACACACCAGCCAGCTGGTCTGCACATACTCTGAGGACGTGGCTAGGGATGCCGTCTCGTTCAGCAGCCTTGTGAGGGTTAACACATTTAAATGTTTTACTCACGTCGGCTAAGGGGGGGGGGGGGCGCCAAGTCCTTAGCGGGCCGCGACGGTGGGACAGTATTATCCTTATTTTCTAAACACATTTAAGCCAAACCAGATAGAAAATATCACATCACTCTCCTATTTTGATGATCGGTAAATAATGATAACTTTGGTTTGAAGTAGGATAATTACTCTGTTTCTTATGGCTGTATATTTGCTAACAGAACCCCTCTGTTTTGATTGGTTGGTTTTCTTGCCTTTTATGGGGATTCTCTCCATTACTTTTTCCATCCACTAGTTTGTTGAAGGTATAATTGATAAGGTGATAACAGCGAGAAACATTGGTCATAGTCTTTGTGGTGTACTGTCCCTCATGTCCCAAACTCGTTCAAGTCCTGGTGTAAAGTGGCAGAGAAGGATGATTCAAAGGGCTGATAACGGCGTCTGACAGGCGAGGAGCTGAGTGGAAGGAGGGCTTTTGTTACATAACCAATGCTTTTGTTCCATGTTTCCCCCCCGCCCCCCAGTCTCTGAGGTGGTGCAGACGCTGCAGCTGAGTGCAGACAGAGACCAGACCGATGTCGTGGGGGACCTGTCTGTCTGTCTGGACGGCATGCAAGTGGACCCAGAGATGTTTGCCTCTGCTGCCTCTGCTAACACCCAAAGTGAGTCTGCTCTGTGCGATGTTATCCACAGTGTTATCTGTATTGATTTGTAGTGAGAGTTATGGTTTTCCCATCCTGCCCAGAAAATAAGCTCCAGCTTCCCCTCAGTACATCCAGTTCCCAACTCTGTGTTTCTGGATCTCAGGTACATCGAATGGGGAATCGCAACAGAACGGGGATGATGTGAAGTAAGCATATTATTCATGGTTACTGTGGTAATGATAGTCTTGCTTATATTTGTATATGGACACTGTCTTGTCAGTGCTCCAAAGTTAATAGTTGATATTGTGGCAGGCGGAGTAGAGACAGCTCTCCTTCTGTGGATGGTTTGGAGCACAGAGCTTCCCCAAATGGTTGTGCGGTTGCAGTGAATGGCACAGGGTCTTGCAAAGGGTCTCCCGCTCTGTCAGCAGGGGGCTCCAGGGGTAATCCTCTACGCCCCCCCAGGCCCTCCCGACCCCCTCCACCCACCCCGCGCAGACCAACCTCATCTCCAGGTGAGGCGGTCAAACTCATAACTCATCTTAAGACCAACAGCAATGCTCCTGGGGATTTATTGGTATAATATTTAGCTTTATATGTCCACAATTAAAGTGTTTGTCAGATAATGGCAGAAAATGACACTAGGTGGTTTTGTTTTCTCAAACTTACTAAATTTTATTTTCTCATTCACTGGTTCACAGCAGCATCCTCTAATGGATCCATTCCAACTGAAGAAAGCGACGGCCCCAGCTCAGAGACCCCAGTCAGTGCACCTGCAGTACCAGACCCCAACGCCCCACCCCCTACACACGACCAGAGCCAAGCAATAGCAGCCAGCCAAGCAGACAGTGTAACCCCAGGCCCCCCCAGAGCCCCCGCTGTCGCCGCAGGCCCATTGCCTCCTGGGTAAGGGTCAAACCGTCCATGGTGATCTGGCAGGCAGAAACACACTGTTAATCAGTTTGTGGTGTCAATACAACCACCCTCAGGATCATCTTACTGTTATGCTTTGTTAAACTCAAGAGATTAGAATGTGGCTTTGGCTATTGTCATGACTGCAATGACCTGTTGTTATTGCTCCAGGGTTACGTAGTCTCATCACTTTTATAATTTAACTTTACCCTACCTGCCGTGACTTGAATTTTTTAATTTTGTATTTGGCTGACTGATGTTGTAAATGTTTTAATTTTCTTTGAATCACATGTTCCTGTGAAGATGGGAGCAGAGGGTGGATCAGAACGGAAGGCTGTATTTCGTAGATCATGTGGAAAAGAGGACGACATGGGAACGGCCTGAGCCTCTACCTTCTGGGTAACTCCCCCTTTACATATCCTGTGTCTTTTTCCAATCCACGTATTTACACCAGTTCACAAGACAAGCAGAAGAATAGTGTGTCTGTTACTAGAGGATACTAAATGCCAAAGCTCTTTAATAGTCTACCCTGTTCCTCTTTGCCCTGTATGTAGGTGGGAGCGGCGAGTGGACCCCATGGGCAGGGTCTACTTTGTAGACCACATCACCAGAACTACCACATGGCAACGGCCCACTATGGAGACGGTGCGGAACTATGAACAGTGGCAGCACCAACGCAACCAGCTACAGGGTGCCATGCAGCAGTTCAACCAGCGCTTCATATTTGGAGTGAATGGGGTAAGTGGGAACTCTGACTGGTCAAACCAAGTGCTCAGCTCCTTAAATAACAGTACTGAACTGGTGTGAAACACTCAACAGGTGATGAGTTTAATGGGATACTTTGAGATTTTGGCAATGAGGCCCTTTAATTCCCCAGAGTCAGATGAATTAGTGGATTTTTATGTCCATTGTGTCCAGTATGAAGGAAGTAAGAGAGAGTTTCGCAAGCCAATGCTAACTAGCATTAGTGCAATGATGAAGTCTATGGGTATCCATAGACTGCTCTCAGTCATTGTGCTAACTACCTCAGTCAGCTGCTATTTGCGCTGTGTGAAATGATAATGCCATCAAATGGATTGGGTAATTACAGGAAGTCTATTTGGAACAAAGAAACTAGAGGGACACTTTACCTCACCCCTCGCTTTATTTAGCTAGCTGGCAAGCCATACAGAGCTGTTGTAGGAAAATTATATTATAACTCTGAAATGTAATTAATTGGTCCTTCGTGTAGTGCCCACACAATCTTTTATAGTATTTGGGTGTCAGCCTTATCAGCTTCTCTCTAAGATGGGCCATGCAGTTAACCTAGCGGTTAGAGAGTTTGGTCAGTAACCTGAAAGGTTCACTGCACCTATCTGGTGTATGTGACAATATAATCATCTTTATTTTATTTTTTTGCTTCTCTTAACTCTGTTTTACATATTGGGCTGTAAACAGTTTGTCCTTTTTCAGTTGGGGATATTTAACCACTCTTTATCATTTGATTTTTAACTTTGTTTGGTAATTATTATCTTTATCTTCTCTTGTGCACTGAAGCTCCAGGACCAGGTTCCAGCCACTGAGAATAAGCAGTTTGATCCCCTGGGCCCGCTGCCACATGGATGGGGTAAGATCTCACTCACATCTCACATGAAAAGGTCACAAATTAATCTGTTTTCTAGACTTTTGAATGAATTGAGGATTGTACTTAAACTGTTCTGTTTCATTCCATTTACATTCTCAGAGAAAAGAACTGACAGCAACGGGAGAGTGTACTTTGTTCAACACACCACACGAACTACACAGTGGGAGGACCCTCGCACTCAGGGGTGAGAAGTTAATCTGTACTACTCTTAGTACAGATGTATCTTAACAGCTACTTTTAATATCAGTGGGTGCTAGCCTGTAACACCTAGAACAGCGTAAGATTAGCGCAGCCCCTGGATCTAGTACTCTACACATGCCCATACACTGGAATTGTGTAAATTCAGACATTGTGCAGATCTGTATCCTACTGTATGTCCCTGTTTTATGTTGACACTCCCTCTCCCTCAGGCTGCTGAATGAGAAGCCTCTTCCAGAGGGCTGGGAGATGAGGTTTACAGTCGACGGCATCCCATACTTTGTGGACCACAACAGGAGAGCCACTACGTACATCGACCCTCGCACTGGAAAATCCTCACTGTACGTCCCAACTTTACAGTCACTTATCAAAGCATTGGACTACCTCTCTGACTAAGCATCATAGACTAAAATGAGGCTCTATGTAGCAAACACGGGTCTGTATCATAGGCACTAGTTTGATTCCAGTAATGAAACTGTTGCTAATAATAACGCTTTCTTTCTGTACCCAAAACATCAAATTAGGATGACTAATATGGGCTGAACAGATAATGTACTGTCTGTATCTTTCAGTATTCTAATGAGCCACACCTAAGTGACGATATTGGTGTACTGTCAACATGACTGCTCTCTGTTTAACAGTGACTATGCTCTGGCTGTGCTCTATTCCCCAACTAACAGGAATAACCTGTTTGGTGCCTTTCACAGGAATGCTGTTTCATTTGTCTCACCTGTAACCTACTTTGGCTTAAACATTTATCATTATCAGTTTAGTCTGTGCAGAGTAGTGAAAACATAACGTTTGACTGTCTGGGGTCTATGGTTTGACATAGTTCTAATACACTATAGTAAAAGCCAGGTAATCTGACAAAGTTGATTCAGTATTTGGTCCATGATGCGTGACTGAATGTGCCTTTTCCTTCCCTCTCTCTCTCCAACAGTGAAAATGGGCCCCAGATAACTTACGTTCGAGACTTTAAAGCCAAAGTCCAGTACTTCAGATTCTGGTGCCAGGTAGGTCTCATGCCTTCTGAGTTTGAGTGGTTAAACAGTGACATTGTTTTTATGGTCAACAGAACAACATGAATTCCAATGCACAGTGACATAATTAAAGGAACGATGACCTGCTATTTTTGTTGGCACGTTTGAGGGGGGGGGGGATCACATCACATGCTTCAAAATCACTTATGATTTCCTCTTCTTGTCCAGCAATTGTCAATGCCTCAGCATGTCAAGATCACTGTCACCCGCAAAACCCTGTTCGAGGACTCGTTCCAACAAGTGAGTAAACATCCTCCCAAATGAGCATGTTGACACTGACCTATGTTGTCCATATTAATTTGACTCTCCATTGTAGATAATGAGCTTCAATGCACAGGACCTCCGCAGGAGACTATGGATCATATTCCCTGGGGAAGAAGGTCTTGATTATGGAGGGGTGGCAAGGTAAAGTTATAATGTACTCTTTTCAAGTGATCCCATGCAGTTATTGCACCCCAATAAATAATAAGTCATTCAGTGGCGTTCCGTGTCGTTTAAGATTAGGTTAGGACATTGTTTTTTATTTTTTTATGAGCATGGCCTTATTTCTATTACAGCATATTGGATGACTGTCATTCATTTTCCATTCACCCAGTTCAATGTAACAGTGATAGGTTTAGGCTACTACATGATACTAGAATTTTCCCTATACCCATCATGAGGTTGCTATAACCTAGCCTACGAATTCAAGTTTACAACGTAGGTGCACCGGTAGAGAGACAAACTGGAGTAATCATGGTGATTCCGAGCAAATAACTGCTGGACTCATGGTAATTGACCGTTACTTAACATAAACACATTTAGCATCTCCTGGCTTCGACACACAGCCTACAAGCCACTGATGCAGATATTAGGAACATCTACATTTTAAAAGTCAAATGAATCCATGTTATATAGCCTACTTCACAATAAATCCATTATTTATTTTGGAAGGGTCTAAAGAAACATGATATGAAGAAAATGTAGTTTATTTCAGAGGAACAGAATAGCATACTCTTGAGTTGTCCTTATGTTAAGCCCTGATCTGGCTATGCCATATGGCTGTGGGTTTCACTAGTTCATTTGGCAGGCAAGAATTTCTTAGAATTCTGTGGCATTATTTTATAGTATGAAGAATACAATTGAACAAAGAGGAATAAAATAGAAAGGATATTTTCTCCAAACGATTTGAGGGAGTGCGGACATGCGGCTATTCTGTGTTGAGTGGTTAACAAAGAAACAGGTCCTCCTATGTGCTTAATTTAGAGTTACTTAATAATGCCTCGAATTTCCCGGCGGCATCTGCTTTGTGTGGTTGTAGGGCCCCCTAAAAAAAATCCCTGCCTTTTGCGGCCAGGGCTGTTGTGCCCTTGGGCTGAATATTATAATTCCTTTCTACCGGCTGCGTGCCGAAGCACCTCTCACTCATATGGCTCTCAGATACCGTCGCTCAATTCTTATCAGCCAATGCCGTCACGTGGTCGGGTCTTTCTCACAGGCTACAAGTGAAGATGGACACATCGGGGACGCAACTGCGTACGTCCTTATCCAATTCCGAGGCGCATATTGAAAGAACTGTCCACACTGTTCAACAAGATGAGTAGGCCTAACGAACAGCAGAAGCACTAGCTTATGTCAGTCTACTGTCCCCTATAGCACGAAAGTTGACCTATTCTGTGCGAGACATAAATATTCCAAACATAGTCTGGGACAGTTGTGGGATGCGATAGTTCCGAAATTAATACAACCACTAGCATCCCAAAAACTTTTTCAAGCAATGAGGCAGACAGAATCGATCAGAATGTTTAGGTTAAAATGTCGATAAACTATTAGGTTATTTCTTCACATTATAAGCACAGCAATGCGCACATGGCAGTAGGCTATAGGTGTGAATGTTCCAAAATACAATCAGTTAGCGGGAAAATGGCATTCTCAAAAGTGACCGCAAACGCAATTATGCATGTAATGATTTTATTATAAAAGTGAATTTTTATGGGAAAATGATCGTCTCCAATCTTGAAACTCACAAACTGCGTGTGTATGCCAGTTAGGCTCTACACCCATTGTAAAGTGGATTAATGTGCTTCATTTTAAGAAGTTATTTGGCCACTTTAGTTGTGATACAAACCTTATCAAAACATAAGCTTTGGGCTAGGCTACATGAGGTGTGCGACTATGATTTGAAAAGGTTTGCGCTGTTTCTTTCCTTACTGCACACAAGCTAGGCATCATTCACAAGTGATAATATAATTCACAAGTGATAGGCTAATATTGTCACCCATCAGACTATTCTTGTTTAGTCTTGTCTTTACATATATTATTTAGTATATGTGTGAAATTTGTTTTAATTTAGAATGGATCATCATGCACCTGTCTCGAAACGGGCAGGGTTCGTTTTCATGCCTGCCAGGTGGGCTATAATCCTGTTGTAAAGAGAAGCAATGTGCTTAATATTAGGAAAGTTCAGAAATAAATATAGTAGGCCTAGCCTATAGAGAGCTGATGGGATCTTCCTTTTTTTTAATAGAGGCCATCACAATTCCTACGCAATTGCATAGCCTATAGAAATGTTGCGCAACATGAGCTCATGGGCTCTCATGAAGTGTTTTATTACATTTTTTAAAAAATTTCATAGATGTCAGAGTGATTAGAGAGACAATAGAGTGCTGAGTACCAGGCAGTTAGCAAGTTTGGTAGGCTACTAATGACCATCAGAGCTTGGAGAAGCCTAATTAACGTGACTAAAAAGTCACGTGGAATATGACTGCCGTCATGACTCGTGACCGCTGGTGTGGCGGTCACTTTTTGTTCCGTTTGCTTCTTTTAAGAAATGTTTTGAAACAGAATTGGCAGAATGAATACACCACTGATCACCCGCACCCACAGTTCCCTATCATAGCAGCCATTAAAACATTTTCCCTTCGCTTGTGGACTTCAGTGCACAACACAATAGCTGTCTGTGACCAGGCAACAAAAAAAAAACTCTCCAAGCCAAACCTTCATACAATAACCGTTACACACAACCTACTTCGATGTCACCATATTTGCTGTCAACATAGTTTTAGTAGTTAATGTGTTTGTACACATGGATTGGATTGTGGGTTTACTATCGCGCAGTAGTGTACATACAGCAAGCAGTTTTGCAGTTACACCGGTGGGCTCCAGTGGCAATACATTTACAGTATAAAACTGAAAGCTTACCTTGAATGTGTTGGCTAGCCTTAGCCAGCTAGCTAACATGAATACCATTCCTTTCTGTTTGTCAGGTTGTTGAGTAGGCAAAATTAGCTGCATTAGCTAGCGTAAGTGAAAGTGCAACATACTACAAAATATCTCTGCTGTTTCTCCATAACTTTTTAAGAAATTAATTTGTTCAAAACTGTTCCACTATTCTTTTTTTTTTGTCCACATGTTATGCCCTTCAGTGCTAGCTAGCTGTAGCTTATGCTTTCAGTACTAGATTCATTCTCTGGTCCTTTGATTAGATGGACATGTCAGTTCATGCTGCAAGAGCTCTGATAGGTTGGGGGATGTCCTCCGGAAGTCGTCATAGTTACTGTGTAAGTCTATAGATGTGGGTGAGAACCATGAGCCTCTTAGGTTTTGTATTGAAGTCAATGTAGCCAGGGGTAGCACCGGTTAAACCTTGGTGCTACCCTACTGCTGTTGAGGCTACTGTAGACCATTGCAAAACTGTGTTTTAATCAGTTATGTGGTGACGTGAATATATTTAGTATAGTTTTTACCTAAAAAATACCTTTTTAAAGTTGCAATATGTAACTTGTTGGGCAACCTGACAAAATTCACATAGAAGTGTTCGTTATAGATCTGTAATTCTCATTGAAAACATGTCTAAGAAGCGGTAGATCTGTTCTGTGTGCTATTTCTATGCTTCCCGTTGTGAAGGTTTGTTTTTGCATCTTTTACTTTCAGTTTTGTACACCAGCTTCAAACAGCTGAAAATACAACATTTTTGGTTATGGAAAAGATATTTGACAGCTGTTTAATTATTCTCTACACCAGGGGTACTCAACTCTTACCCTACGACATCCGGAGCTGCTGGATTTCTGTTCTAAGTGATCATTAATTGCACACACCTGGTATCCCAGGTCTAAATCAGTCCCTGATTAGAGGGGAACAATGAAAAAACGCAGTGGAAATGACTTTGTGGTCCAGAGTTGAGTTTGAAAGCTCTACACTATACTTGTTTTGTCATACAAACTGAGATTAAGTCAACTTTTTTAGAATTTTAGCAACCAGAAAATGGCGGAGCGATTTCTGCATAGTGCATCTTTGTTTCACTTTTTTAATGAAATGGTCCTCTGAGGAGCCGCCACCGAAGTTATTTTAGTGGTGAAGGAACCTTCTGTGCCCCCTGGTCTATGGTTCAGCTATTTGAATGACCTTTTAAAACATCCCAGATAAGTGTTTGTTTGTCTACAAGTTGATATTTTACCCAGTTATGAAGTGTGGTGTTAACTGGATCCTTGCAGAGAGGTTTTGTATTGTGATGAGTGTTATGAAATATTATATATTTCTCTCTTTGTAGAGAGTGGTTTTTCCTGCTGTCTCACGAGGTGCTGAACCCCATGTATTGCCTGTTTGAGTATGCTGGGAAGGACAACTACTGCCTACAGATCAACCCTGCCTCCTACATCAACCCTGATCACCTCAAGTACTTCAAATTCATCGGACGCTTCATCGCCATGGTGATTATTTTTAGTCACTGTTTTTCAACTGCAATGTGACATTTGCGAGTGCAAAGATCTGCTGATGCAGTTCTGCATTTTTAAATGTTAACCTCCTGATCTCTTTTCGCAGGCTCTTTTCCACGGGAAGTTCATTGACACAGGCTTTTCGCTACCGTTCTACAAGCGCATGCTGAACAAGCCATGGGCACTGAAAGATCTAGAGTCCATTGACCCAGAATTCTACAATTCTCTCATCTGGATTAAGTGAGTCTTCTGAGGAAGCTGTACTAAAATTAACATTGGTTGTAGTAAATATTGTTTGTTTAATGTTTTGGTGGCTGTGATGAACACACTTAACTTCATGGCCCCACTTTCCTTGATAACATGAGTTTTCCATTTTGGGTTACTGATACGTGTCTTTGTCATCTGTTGTGCACTTCAGGGAGAACGACATTGAGGAGTGTGGCCTGGAGATGTACTTCTCTGTGGACAAAGAGATTCTGGGTGAAATCACCACTCATGAGCTCAAGCCGGACGGAGGAGAGGTCCTGGTCACTGAGGAGAACAAGGAGGAGTATATCAGGTCTGTCTCAGCATATTCCCCCCCCCCCCCCCTGGTGTGTGGTGCCTTGATGGTCTATGTTTCTCTCCCAGGCTTGTAGCAGAGTGGAGGTTGTCCAGAGGTGTGGAGGAGCAGACCCAGGCCTTCTTTGAGGGCTTCAACGAGGTTCTCCCACAGCAATACCTGCAGTACTTTGATGCCAAAGAACTTGAGGTACGGGTCTTAGTTTGGCCTATTTATTTACACCAGGTTCACCATATTCACTCTGGTAAAGATGACAGCTGTTGTTCCAACTCACATGTACCAGTGAGCCAATTTGTTACTTGTCAACTTTCTGCAGGTCATGCTGTGTGGGATGCAGGAGATCGACCTGGCAGACTGGCAGAGGAACACCATCTACAGACACTATGCACGCAGCAGCAAGCAGGTCCTCTGGTTCTGGCAGGTCAGTGTTACACATCTGTCCTCACCAGTGCTACAGTCAGGTGCCACATCTCCTCAGTATCATTACATTCATGCAACAAAGAACATCTATGAACATACTGTACCCTCTTGGACTTGCCTTCCAGCTCATCAAAGAGATGGACAATGAGAAGCGGATGAGGCTCCTCCAGTTCGTTACAGGAACCTGTCGCCTTCCTGTCGGAGGCTTTGCTGACCTATTGGGTAAGGAATTTAACCTGTAAGGGTAAAAGTTCATGAAATATAAAATTTTGCCATTTTTGCCTCTAAGTAGATGGGTTAGTGACTTACATATTTGGTTTTGTAGGGAGCAATGGCCCGCAGAAGTTCTGCATCGAGAAGGTGGGAAAGGAGAACTGGCTACCCAGAAGTCACACCTGGTGAGTACTGTATGGAAGAGTCAAGGTTAAAACCGAGTCAAGGCTTCACTCGACAGATAACTAACATGCCTCTATTTTCCCCTTCTCTAGCTTCAATCGATTGGATCTTCCTCCTTACAAAAGCTACGAGCAGCTGAAGGAGAAATTGATGTTTGCGATTGAAGAGACTGAGGGCTTTGGGCAGGAGTGATCCAGCAACGGATCAATAGACAGAGGAGTGTGGTCTTCGTTTGTCAGGGAGCCTCTTGAAGACCAGCGTGTTTTTGTTTGTGCTTGCCAGTGTTTCCCCTATATGCATTTAGCAGTGGCACACCGATGCTACCTCCTGCATTTAAAAAAAATAAAATAATAATGTTTTATGTGGCTGTATAGATGTATGCCCCAGGAAGACCCCATTCACCGCCACCCCTCCCCCCTGCAAACTCTGCCACCTCTGCTGAAACAAATCCTAGGGGAAACACTGCGTGCTGTTGAAGGGAGAAAACTTGCTCTAAAATACTGGAAGAATATTTGAGAGTATTGATCCACAACAGTAAGCTGCTCCCTTCTCTCAGAATGTCCCCCACATCATGCATGAACGCTGGAAACCCACCCTCAATAACATGTATGGGACAGGGATATCAGAAGCATCGGTCCCATCATCCTTTGATTGACCCACCACTATTTCTGACAATCCCAACGCTGACTTTGAGGAAAATGAAGACCTCTCTTCAGGCAATGGCCAGATCCAGAAGTTGCAATGCACATGCTTCAAAATAGAACAGTCCTTCTGTTCAAAGCTCCTTAGCATTTATCTGTGAATCAATAAAATATTGCAAGGGACAATATTGGCCCCTATATTTATGGTACAAGAGTACATGGATCTACTATGGCCCTAGTTTTATAGGGCATTGTGACATGATCAAATGATTATTATTATTTTTTTAAGTATTCTGGGGAATAAGAAGTGTGAAATGTTTGTCTAGAATATTGCCTTGATGTCTTCGGTGATATGAGATTTAACCACATTGGAGACTAGATATACATGTAGCTTTTAATAGTCTGGGAGATTTTTAGCATATGAATTTAACGATTTTTATATTAATGGGAGATGTTTTTCTGGCTGTGCAAAGGCATGGGAATACATATTTTTTTCCTGGAAGATTATGAATGGAAATCCCAGGGAAGTAAATGTGTAAATAATCATTTGTTGCATTGCAAATAAAAAGCCAGCCCCTATTATTTTTGTCTCCAGATGTATCTTTATGCAACGTAACTGCTATCCCTGTATATGAAACCATGTTGTAAATTGTTAATAACAAATGAATTTCCTTTTAGAAAAGGGGTTTATGGTGAAATGCTGTTCTGATTTATGTACATTTATAGATTTGTGTACTAAAGATTTCTGCTCAAATGAAATGGGTTTCCTTTGGCTGTTCCAATCATGTAGAGTGAAACTGCTTAGTCATGACTATCCATTTTGAATAGATGCAGCTTAATTTATTCAATAAACATCAAGTGCATGCCTTAAGATTCATACATTACATAAAATGTTTCACAAAATAGAATCAGTACCTAAGGTAGTCAGGAATGTCCACAATAGAGTGACTACATGTGGCAGGTGAAAAAATACCTTTTAAACAAAGTGCTTTCATAAGGATGAAAACATTATCACCTGTTGTCCAGTCACAGATGAGGCAACTCACTGTTCTGAATAACAATCACTAACAGGAAAAAAAGTGCCAAGCTTCAATGTTTTAATATAAAACATATAAAAACCTTTTAATTTGAGGGATATAGTGAGATTCAAATCCCTTCCACATGCAGAGGTAGTCTTAGGACAATATCAAGATTTGGCTTGAATGTAACTCAGGCCACAATCCATTGTCTCTAAACATGGGTGCTCTGCTGTAAACAGCCAGTGTCAGTCAACAGTCTCCAAAGTGTTCCTCCTGCTCTGCCTCTCCTCCCTCCGACTGATCCTCAACTGGAACAATTGACTCCACTGCCTGAGGGTCCTCAAGCCTCTCTTCCTCCCTTTCATCCACCTCTTCCCTGGTATGTTGCATCTCCGACTCCTGGTTCCCCTCTGTCCTGTGTCCCTGCCTCTTCGCACTCTTTTCCGCCCTGTCCTTCACCGCAGCCACGGGGCACTTGTGGTCTCTGTAGTACTTCTGCCGCGTGAAGCCCTTGTTGCAGGTGGCACAGCGGAAACGATAGTTGTCTGTGTGCGAGCGTTGGTGCTCCAGCATGTGGGCTCTTCTGCTGAAAGCTTTCTGGCAGTACCCACATTTATAGGGCTTAATACCTTGGGATGACAGAAAAAGGTATGGCTCTATTGTTTTGAACCCTAACTTTAAAATGGCTGTCAAGATCTGCAACAAGGTTTATTATGTTTACAGCTTTGACTATTAATCATTTACAACAACAGACAGGACACACTCACCAGAATGAGACAATATGTGCGCCTTCAGCTTGTCTGGTCTGTTAAACTCTTTAGTGCAGCCAACATGTGTCCTGAAAGAACAAAACAATGTTTTGAATACACCAATAAATAAAGCAGAGCTTAGTTACATTGAAGTCAAAGGTATCCCCAGCTTTTTGTTGGAATCCTTTGTGGCTCAGCTTTCCAAATAGCCTCACTTATGACCTGTTGGAACAGAAGTCTCACTTACCTAAATGGACATTTGTATTTCTTAAAGGGCTCATGAATGAGCATGTGCCTCTTCACCTTGTCCTTCCTGTTGAACATGGCCTCACAAACAGAACATTTGTATGGCTTTTCTCCTGCAATGAAATGTTGTGTTGCCATAAGCACAGCAGAGAGAATTGAGTGAAAGTTATTTGCATCATGGGCTAATGTGTCTGCATGCCTTACCTGAGTGGATACGAGTGTGCAGTTTGAGGTAGTGCTCAGTTTTGAAGAACTTTTTACATATCTGACATTTGAACCTCCCTCCGATACCATGTGTGGGCAGGTGTCGTCGGAAATACCTCTCACAAGGAAAAACCTAACAAAATGAAAAGCATTCTTTAGAGTCTAACTGTGCATGGAAAATAGATGCTAACCTAACAGTGAATGACAACCATTTCTTCTAGACCATACCTTTTGGCAATGTGGGCAGGGGAAGTTATGGGAGGCAGTTAATAAATGCTGCTCCAAGGCCTCTTGTGTGGCGTACCGGCTTTGACATTTCATGCACCTGATTGTGATAGAAACACTTGTGAAACCACTAACCATGGGGTCAAACTAAAGGTCATAAAACACAGAGAGAAGTTGTGATCACACTGAAAATAAAAATGCTTTAACCAAAGCCACTGACTGAACTTTGTAAGCATTAGGATGGCCTAATTAAAAGAGTGGAGATAGTGAAGCCGACCTATAGAAAGTGGTCTCCTTGCGTGGGTTCTGCTGGGGACAGAAGCAGTGGGAGTACTGGTGCACCCCCAGCTCAAACAGCGAGGGGAACACCTTGCCACACAGGTGGCAGCGGTAGGTGAGCTGCTCCTGGTGCGTCCGGATGTGCTCCAGGAACAGATCCAGCTTCTGGAACGTCTGGGAACAGGTCTTCACCACACACTTATATACCTGTAACACAGCAGGAAGGAACATTAGAAGGATGAGTGGTGAGAACAGAGCTTCTAAGACATCTGACACAAATCAAAGTTTACTTGATGTTATCGCAGGTTTCAAGCTCACAACAGTGCAGTAATACCTAGCAATATTTTTTTTTAAACAATACACACATAATCCAGAAATGTTTTAAAATAAGTTATATAGGATGAGCCATGATTACAATACAGTATGTAAACATTATTAAAAAGTGACCAGTGTTCATGACTATGTACATTGGGCAGCAGTTAAGGTGCAGCATTGAGTACCGGGTACTGGGTGGAGGCCAGCTTGTGGTGACTCTTTAGCAGTCTGATGGCCTGGAGATAGAACCTCAGTCTCTTGGGTCCAGCTTTGATGCACCTGTAATGTCTCCATCTTCTAGATGGTAGTGGGGTGAACAGGCTGTGGCTCGGGTGGCTGAGGTCCTTGATGATCTTCTTGGCCTTCCTGTGACAACGGTTGCTGTAGAGGTCCTAGAGGGCAAGCAGTGTGCCCTCGGTGATGCGTTGAGCTGAAAGCACCACCCTCTGGAGTGCCCAGCTTCAAAGACGCATCTGTAGAAGTGTGTGAGGGTCTTAGGGGCCAAGCCCGAATTTCTTCAGCCTCCTGAGGTTGAAGAGGCATTGTTGCACATTCTTCACTACGCTGTCTGTGTGAAGGGACCATTTCAGGTTGTCAGCACGCCAAGGAACCTGAAGCTTTTGACCCTCTCCACTGCGACCCGTCGATGTGGATTGGGGCGTGCTCTCTCTGCTGTCTCCTGTAGTCCACGATCAGCTCCTTCGTTTTGTTGACATTGAGGGAGAGGTTATTTTCCTGGCACCACTCCACCAGGGCTCTCAGCTCCTCCCTGTAGGCTGTCTCATCGTTGTTGGTAATCAGGCCTACCACTATTGTGTTCTCAGCAAACTTGATGATTGAGTTGGAGACGTGCGTGGCCACGCAGTCATGGGTGAACAGGGAGTAGAAGAAGGGGCTAAGCACACCCGGTGGGGCTCCCGTGTTGAGGATCAGCGTGGCGGAGGAGTTGTTGCCCAACTTCACCACTTGGGATCAGCCCGTCAGGAAGTCCAGGATCCAGTTGCACAGGGAGTGGTTCAGACCCAGGGACCTGAGCTTAGTGATGAGCTTGGAGGGGCACTATGGTGTTGAAGGCTGAGCTGTAGTCGATTAACATCATTCTTACATAAGTATTTATCTTGTCCGGGTGGGATAGAGCAGCGCAATGGCGATTGTGTCGTCCGTGGATATGTTGGGACGATATGCTCGAGGGTGTCAGGTAAGGTGGTGATATGGTCCTCAAGTAGCATTTCAAAGCACCTCATGATGACAGAAGTGAGTGCTACGGGGCGATAGTCATTTAGTTCAGTTACCTTCACTTTCTTGGGTACAGCAACAATGATGGACATCTTGAAGCAAGTGGGGACAGCAGACTGGGATATGGAGAGATTCATTTTTGAATAACTGTGCATCGGAGAACAAAAAAAGTTTGCCAAATAATATTAGCACCGATTGCCCCTGTGCATAATAAGTCTTGTGCATGAACGCTTCATTATTGTTCCCGGTAGATCCTTCCCTCTGGCCATGTGGACTCACCTGCTCCCCCTTGTGCTGGGTCATGTGAGATTTGAGCTGGAAGTAGGTGCTGAACTTGCCGGCACAGAACTGGCACTGGTAGGAGCTGTCGATCAGGATAATCTGCTTGGTCTGGGCCTGCTGGCCTTTCTGCTTGCTGTAACCATCTCCCAAGCTGTCCACATCAGTCTGGGAGTCACAGTCTCTCTCCTCGGGCTCACCTGGGGCTTCTGGACACACATTCAGTACACAATCTACATTTATAATACATACTTAAGCCCTTATACATTACTACATATTTCATTGACTTTGGATTTTGGTAATCATTACTTATTGGCTCTATGTCATCCTTAAAAAGGTCTTAGTGGCCTATAGAGAAATGATCATGATTAGACAGCGAGATGATTACCTGGCTGCTCCTCCTCTTCCTCCTCATTCTGTTGTTGTTGTTCCTCCTGTTCTTCCTGTTGCTCCATGACCTCCTCTGCACACAGTGGTACCACCTTGACTGTGATGGGCAGCCTGGACACTGAATTGGCCACTCCCGAAGGCCACACTTTGTGTGTCTGCATATGCTTCTTCACATTAGACTTCTGGGCAAAGGCCCGGCCGCATACAATGCACTGGAAAGGCTTTTCCCCTGTATGACTGTGGAGACATCCAAGATTATAATATAAAACATGTGATATTCTTATCCTGGGTAGCTTCAATGCATACGGATAGTGCTTTTCTATTTGGGCTGATTGGTGAACTCGATTTGTGAAACTCACCTTCTGATATGTTGCTGGAGATCAAAGTTTTTGGAGAAGACTTTGTCACAGAAATTGCACTTCAGCTTCTGGGACTTTCCTTTCATTTGTTCTGCTGAAAAGCCAATGCATAGAACATTATTAAATAATTAACATTATTTTATTTAGACAATAATGAGAAACATGTAATATAAAAAATAAAGAAACATTTCTTAGGATATAGACCTATATGTATATTGACATTTGTTTCTCAAAATCATACCTGCTGCTCCATCCTGGCCTTTCTTGCCATTTCTGGGTTGTTTAGGAATGATCACCTTGTCAAACTCCTCAAGCTCAGTTAGGTTTGCATTGATGCTGCAGGTTTTGGTCTTGGTGCCTTGCTTCCCAGGACTGTATACTGGAGGAGTGTTGAATGACTGGCTCTCCACACACTGACTGGGGACCTGTGGGGCATAAATAATACATTTTATTTTATTATTTCACCTTCATTTAACCAGGTAGGCCTGTTGAGAACAAGTTCTCATTTACAACTGCAACCTGGCCATGTATAACACACGAACGTGAACTAATGGTCCAACATCTTTAGGATGTTGCCCAAACACTGCAGAGTACAGACATGTAAATAAACAAGTCTGTCTTCCTCCTCATTCTGTGCAAATTACAGATTGCATTAGTAAAAGCTCACCTGTACAGATTGGAACGGCTGCAAGCCCAGGGTGTGAATCTCTGCACTACCACTCACAGACATTTGAGGCATTGTGCTGTAGACCTGGACCACTGAGTTGCTGATACTGGACAGCACCTGGGAGGACAGAGGCTGAGACTGTCCAGGTGGGAGAGAGTGGGAGGACTGCTGATGGTGCTGGAGGTAGGATGCACCTGTGTGCATACTCAGGTTACTCTGAGAAGGGAAAGTAAACTAGATTTACGGTTGAAGACGGACGTTTACATACACTTAGGTTGGAGTCATTAAAACTCATTTTTCAACCACTCCACAAAGTTCTTGTTAACAAACTATAGTTTTGGCAAGTCGGTTACGACATCTACTTTGTGCATGACACAAGCAATTTTTCCAACAATTGTTTACAGACAGATTATTTCACTGTATCACAATTCCAGTGGGTCAGAAGTTTACATACACTAAGCTGACTGTGCCTTTAAACAGCTTGGAAAATTCCAGAAAAGGATGTCATGGCTTTAGAAGCTTCTGATAGGCTAATTGACATCATTTGAGTCAATTGGAGGTGTACCTGTGGATGTATTCAAGGCCTACCTTCAAACTCAGTGCCTCTTTGCTTGACATCATGGGAAAATCAAAAGAAGTCATCCAAGACCTCAGAAAAAAATATTATAGACCTCCACAAGTCTGGTTCATCCTTGGGAGCAATTTCCAAATGCCTGACGGTACCATGTTCATCTGTACAAACAATAGTACCAAGTATAAACACCATGGGACCACGCAGCCGTCATACCGCTCAGGAAGGAGACACATTCTGCCTCCTAGAGATGAACGTACTTTGGTGCGAAAAGTGCAACTCAATCCCAGAACAACAGCAAAGGACCTTGTGAAGATGCTGGAGGAAACCGGTACAAAAGTGTCTATATCCACAGTAAAATGAGTCCTATCGACATAACCTGAAAGGCCGCTCTGCATGGAAGAAGCCACTGATCCAAAACCGCCATAAAAAACCCAGACTACGGATTGCAACTGCACATGGGGACAAAGATCATACTTTTTGGAGAAATGTCCTCAAGTCTGATGAAACAAAAATAGAACTGTTTGGCCATAATGACCATCGTTATGTTTGGAGGAAAAAGGGGGATGCTTGCAAGCCGAAGAACATCATCTCAACCGTGAAGAACGGGGGTGGCAGCATCATGTTGTGGAGGTGCTTTGCTGCAGGAGGGACTGGTGCACTTCACAAAATGAATGGCATCATGAGAGAGGAAAATTACGTGGATATATTGAAGCAACATCTCAAGACATCAGTCAGGAAGTTAAAGCTTGGTTGCAAATGGGTCTTTCAAATGGACAATGACCCACAGCATACTTCCAAAGTTGTGGCAAAATGGCTTAAGGACAACAAAGTAAAGGTATTGGAGTGGCCATCACAAAGCCCTGACCTCAATCTCATAGAACATTTGTGGGCAGAACTGAAAGTGTGTGTGAGCAAGGAGGCCTACAAAGCTGACTCAGTTACACCAACTCTGTCAGGAGGAATGGGTCAAAATTCACCCAACTTATTGTGGGAAGCTAGTGGAAGGCTACCCAAAACGTTTGACCCAAATTAAACAATTTTAAAGACAATGCTATAAAATACTAATTGAGTGTATGTAAACTTCTGACCCACTGGGAATGTGATGAAAGAAATAAAAGCTGAAATAAATCATTCTCTCTACTATTATTCTGACATTTCACATTCTTAAAATAAAGTGGTGATTCTAACTGACCTAAGACAGGGAATTTTTACTATGATTAAATGTCAGGAATTGTGAAAAACTGAGTTTAAATGTATTTGGCTAAGGTGTATGTAAACTTCCGACTTCAACTGTATATAGTGAATACAGCCAGAAGAATAGCTTAATTCAATGAACACCACTTACCTGAATAGGGGGCTGCAAAGCTGCCATGGGTTGGTCAATGGACGTGAAGGCGGAGATGGCAGACATCAGAACATCATCACTCACTAAAACATTGCCTTGGACAAGTGTGTGAGTAAGAGGAGATGGAGGCACTGTAATGTATGTGGATACCTGATGTGGATGGCAAAACAAAGAAAAAAGGAAAACCGCATTAGCCAGCATTTACAATGCAAGCAAATTATTGTTCTAGAGAGGATGCTATGGTACTACGCACTGGCCCATACAGTAGCTACGTACAGGAGATAAGTAACTAGTTTCTCACTCATGGCACTCCACTTTGGGAAGAGACTAATTAATAACAAACATCTCAGCTAACAATAAAAAACATAAGTAACAAGCCAGTACCCACCTGTCTGTTGGCGGGGGTCTGTGGCACAGAGCTAATGGAGGGCACAGGGGTGTAGGCATTACTAGATGCCAGTGATACTGTAGACAGGGAGGGGGCATTGGACTGGCAATGCTCTCTCTTGTGGGCCATGAAGGCATGCAATGAATTGAACTGTTTCTTGCACTTCCCACAAAGAAAGACATCTTCGTCGTCTGTAGAGAACAATTGGGGATATATCAACACTTCAGTATTTCAATGGCAATAAATGGAGATGCAGAATGCATGTTTGATGTGTTAGAGTAGTTCCTCTCTATGATCAACACAATGCAGTCATGCACTGATCAAGAGGATATAGGGGAAGTGAAGAGAAGTGCACACCCATTGACTGAATGGTAGATGAGCCTGAGACGTTCTGGCTGTTTGTGTCAGGGACACCTCCCTGGCCATCCAACAGAGACTGGACAGCCAGGACTGTCTGGTTGTCCATCCCTGGAACAGAATAATATAACTGGGGGTCAGAACGGTGCAAATGATGGTGCATATACCATAGTACGACATGAACAAATCAAAATGCGTGATAGGACTGGTGCGCCACTGCTCTTTCCGACTACAAAACTGCCGATTCCTGCCATTTTCTGGTGGTGGTAAATGATTGCTAGCTCAAGTGGCAGTTGTTTATTCTCAACGAATTACCAAACCAAGGGAAAAGCAATGCATTACCACAAACAAATCTAAAGAATCCATGGAAAATTATAAAAATTTCCTCAACGAAATAATAGCTAGCTAGCTGTCTGGCATCGATTATAATGGCTCTATCATACCACAATGACATAATTTCACCTCCTAGATAACCTAAAATAACCGCACTGTTGCTAGAAAGCGTTGTCTTAAAACCCACTAGCATTTTGCTAAAATAAAAGTGTGAATATAATCAAATGTATTGATACCTTCCAGGACTTCAAATATAGCCTGCGCCATCTTGTAGTTCTTCTGTGTGTAGGCGCTCAATTAATACGACTGCGTGTCCGACAAAGTTAGGTGGGCGGATTCCCAACAGCTGTTTCAGGACCAGTTCCAACTGAATTGGTCTTGTCTTTTTACTTTGGGATATGGGTAGGACAGGCTGATCCCAAGTCAGACGTTAGTGGCTATGGTAACTCGGCGGTAACTCCTGCCCCCCTCTTGATTTGCATCACAAAATAGTTACCAAAGAATAAAGTGAATCAAATGAGTTAGGATATAGTCCAATATACATTTTATCTGACAAAAACATATTTTCCCATTCAAAACAACGAAAAGCGTGGTATCACAGAGAGTGGCACTTCATGGAACCAATGACAAGTCTGACTTTAGTGGGGCGCATTCACTCAGCCAATTGAAATCGTGATATTCATGCATATGTCAGTTTCGCGGCTAAAGGATTTGGCGGGTAAACCTCAACTCTTGTTCTGATCAGCTGGGATAATAGCACAAAATATCATAGTTGATTTGGGGCTCAGATGATACAATTTGTGCACGGATTATAGTCAAGGTGTTCATCGAAACGATCCATATGATTCGTTTATCGGAAATGTAGATTTTTTGTGTGAATATTTGTCAATATTTCAGTTTTGCGGTATTGCTTCCTGGGTGTGTTGACCAAAACGAGTGGGTGAAGAACTGAGTTTGCTAGTACTGTATCTCGCTAGCATGCCAACTTGCCCAAATTTTGTCATTTTGAAAGAACGCATTATATAAATCCGGTTATTTGTTCTTCCAAGGGAAACTAGACGTTCTGGGTAGTGCAATTTTGTTTGGAAGAGTAATAACTATTTAGATTGTTGACTTGTTGTAGCTGATGTTTTGCTTGTGAGTTTCGTATGAAACTGAGTTGTGTTCAAAGTTAACCCTGAAGCGAACACAACCCAATTTCTTGGCTAACAATACTAGCAAGCCAACTAGTTAACTAACTCGCTCAACTTTTCTAGGTCGTTGGATACAGTATTCAATTAACTCTTCGCTAGCAACACAGTAAGAAAATTATTATCATTATGTTTACAATTTGCTCTAAACTAACGTTGATGTAAATCAACGTTAGCTACAGTAAATAACCAGTTAGCTAACAACAATGGACAAAGGGAAGGAGTTGCTAGATGTGGCCTCGCCGCAGTCATTGGAAATATGAAAAACTTCGCAGCAAGTTAGCACGCTAGTTGACGTTGGTGCTTGTTTATTACACTTTTTTCAACTATCAATATACCATAAGTGTTGCTGTATTGTATGGTTTCAGACTAACTACTGTATATTAGACTGAAGCTGTCAGAAACCTCAACCACTGTCTCAACGTTATTTTATAGCTGGCTAATTTGTAGGAATCACGCCCTATATTTTATTTGACCATATATTCTCGAATGAGTCAGCTTTGTTGAATCTTGATTGTCAGCAAGATACTCTTAATATTAGACATGTTTAACCTCAGTATTTGAAAGTCAACTCTTTCAATACGTTTACACTATTATGCACATACATTAGAGATGACATATGTCAAAAGGTGCTAATACTACCATACCAAGCCATTGGACTTGAATTCTGCCCCAACACAATCTAGGGGACTAGAGCACCCCAGTTGTGTGTGCGATGTCAGAGACGCTCCTATCAGGTCAGACGTCGGAGGATCTATTGGTAGACTTTGAGTCTCTTCTGAATGCTGGGAGTATTGGCCTCTCAGAGGACCACCAAATAGTCATAATCTCCACTCCCAGCAATGTGGGCTTCAACTCTGCAGTCCCCAGCAACACTGGGGAGATCCTTCTGTTCGCCACCCCCCAAGGCCCTGCAGATGTGGTCCAGGACCAGCGACGGCCAACTCTGGGACGACCACCGGTAGTTAACTGACCATTTTGATATGGGTGTTGGCCGGAGTGTGACTAGGATGAGGTTATCCCTGTACACTGACTACAGAAAGTGTGTCTGTGAGAAATAATTATCTGTGTGCATCCATACCAACTTTTTACCTTGTATAAATTGTGTTTCAGGTGAAGAGGAAGCTGGACTTGGACAGTGATCACCAATATGTGAGCACCTCTCGCCCCCCTTCTCTTGGGAGAGCCCCAACATCCACACCAGCACCTCCTAGAGGTACAAGACCCCCTGTTTCAATTCACAATTTAAATATAACTATTCATGTTAATTCAGTTTTAACTATTATAATTTTGGCCAAAGGTAATAAATACAAGTATTTTCATTCCTGTCTCCCTTTCTCTCTCAGTTCCAAAGCTTTCAACAGAGAAGTCTCGCTATGACACGTCTCTGAACCTGACTACCAAGCGCTTCTTGGACCTTCTAGCCCAGTCTCCTGATGGGGTCGTGGACCTCAACTGGGCCTCGCAGGTCCTGGAAGTGCAGAAGAGGCGCATCTATGACATCACCAATGTCCTGGAGGGTATCCAGCTCATCTCCAAGAAATCAAAGAACAACATACAATGGCTGTAAGTCTGAACTCTTGTACTGTACATGCAGTATAACAATATGTGTTCTGGCCTTTCTGGCTTACAATCCTTATTGTGCTAGCCTCTACAGATATGAGTCAATGCATACATCAGTGATTCCACAGGATATTTGTATTAGAAACACTTTTTTCCATTATCCTAACTATGAGGTCATTCTATTTGTCACAGGGGGAACCGCATTGATGGAGCGTCTGTTTCCCGTTACCAGGACCTACAGAAAGAGGTCTCTGACTTCACACAGGCGGAGGAGAAACTGGATGAGCTCATTACCAAGTGTAACCTTCAGCTGAGACTCCTCACTGAGGATACCCAGAACAAGAAATATCCTTTTGTGTCTTGTTTTTTATTTTGTATTTTTTTTACTGTATGTGTTTGAATATGCATTATAGGGCAGTGTTTTTTCTTTAACATAATGGCACGCTGGGTTATGTCATGTGCCAGGATCTGCGGAAGTCTTTTGACTCTCCTGACCAGCTGGTGATGGTAATCAGAGCCCCTCCAGAGACCCAGATGCAAGTCTCAGAGCCCAGTGAGGTATGTGGGAGGGTAAAATAACAATGGACACTTGCTCAAGACTCTTTTTCTGGACCAAATACTGTATTCCAGTTAATGTGGTTTAAACTTCAACCACAACTGATTTGTCTTCTGTTATTCTTTTGTCGTCTTCTGGCAGGGCTATCAGGTCTCCCTGAAGAGCACTCAGGGTCCCATTGACGTCTTCCTGTGTCCAGAGGACAGTTCTGGTGTCTGCAGCCCAGTGACAGGCATCAGCCCAACTAAAGCCACAGACCAGACAATGCCCCACCATGCAGAACAACCACAGTGCAGCACCACACAGGAAATTACATCAACAGCTCCGTCCCAACAGAACTCCTCCCCTCTACCGTTATGTCGTGAAGCGGGTAAGCTGCTCTCACTATTGTCACACTGTCACCCTGAGATTCAGGAATGTCTGAGATTTTGCCAAGAAATCCATTAACATTCCCCAATGGCTATTTGCTGTGGTCACTAAAAGTGCATTCCCTTTATTTCTGTCTTTCAGAAGCATTCCTGGAAGGCGACCCGTTCCCCAACCTGGGAGTGCTGCCGGACTTTGACCTTTCACCCCTGCCGTCCTCTGACTTCCTCGGTGGGGAGTGCTTTGGGAACCCGCTGGATGGCTTCATCAACCTGTCCCCTCCACAGAGCCAAGACTACCACTTTGGTCTAGAGGAGCACGAGGGCATCAGCGAACTGTTTGACTGTGACTTTGGGGACCTGACCCCACTGGAGTTCTGACAATGTGGTGGAAAGGAAAACCCAAATAACTAGAATGAGGTTCTGTTTCTATGGGAACACCCCATACCATCTCAGAACAAAGAAGCATACCCAAGTGGTTAAAATACAGAATTGTACAGCACAGACCGTACTAGCACTTAGGTTGCCTAGCAAAATAATTTTGTTTTAGTTGGCTATTTAATTTATTTATATACAAATCATGTTTTTGTACAGCTTTTCTTTTTTTTCCTGAGTGGTTTGTGCGGGCGTATTTGTGGGATATGGATGTGATTATCAGCTGGAATATTAGCATGTAAAGCTAATAATGAATTTGTTATATTAGACATTTTAGCCATAGTCTCAGGTGTAAGGAACAGTCAGACTTTTACAGTAAGAGTTGGGTTTCAGATGCATTTTAAAAAGTCATGCAGTATGTTGGCAAATTGTAATGGCAGGATCTACACTGAGTGCACAAAACATTAAGAGCACCTGCTCTTTCTGTAACATAGGTGAATCCAGGTTAAAGCAAAATTAGGAAGGTGTTCCTAATGTGAGATGTTTTGTTTATTTTGTCATTATCATGAACCTCGTCACAACTCTTTTCTGCAAGACTCATGTAGTGCCTTATAAAAATAAAATATCAGGATGTCTGTTGGATGGATTGAATTCAGGTGTTATGCTGTGTGTAATGTTTATGAAAGTGTTAGATTTTAATTTTTTAACTGCAAGTTGTGGATTACTACTATTTGGGGGGGGCGTCAGGCTACTGTTCTTGACAATTCAGCCACTGTGCTAAGAACGTGTAAGGGAAACAAGGAAACTGACGCTGCAGTCAAAATCACATTGTTCTGCGCTTTGTTTTATAACAATGTTACAAGATGAACATTTTTGCCTCAAATTCCGTGGTAAAAAATAATTACTTGTACCAATCTAACAAATGGTTTCAAGCGTGTACTTTGCCTCAACTTTGTTTTTTAAAGAATAAAAACATTTTGATTTGACCCTACAAAATGTGTTAAAAGCAAGTTCTGCAGAGAATAGGTATGTAAACTAAAATATGACTGAAGTTCAGTGAGGCAAAGCAGAGGTGCTGATAAGACTGTACATCCCAAGCATTCCTACACGGCTTGTCATAAATGTACATCAGTAACACACAAGGCCTTGAGCAATGCGTCAAACATCGGTTGACTGTTTCTAAGAGTTGAGAAAGATGTTTATCTGTATGAGGGGATGTGCACTACCTGTTAACTTATCTTCTGCTATGCTATGCTATGTTGGTCCCCTGCCATTCTCCCCTCCCAAGATTGTAGCAGGTCATGTCTCATTAGCCTACAGTGTCTTGGCACATAGTTCTCTCTCATCACAGACCGGTTCTCACTCTCGGAGGAGCAGTCTGTCCCTGGAACTTTCAAGCAATGAGGGGAATTAAGACTTGCTCACCATGCGATACACATACAAGCAGCAAACAGGTCTGTTTGTTTTTTTACTAACAGATATACTGTCTTAATTTGACCAGTTTTTCACAACAGGAAAATAATCCTGCAGCAACAGGAAATGTGGATTATAATTCATCAACATTTTTGTAGAGGTTGATACATTTTTCATTAGGGCAAATCATGTCTGACATTTTTAAGTGGAATTACAAAATGTTGAAGCATTTCTAAACTAACTGTCCAGTGTTTCCAAATTTCTATGAAATATTACCTATTACTTACAATATAAGTGAAATAGTTTTCCTTTCAAAAAATGCTAAATTAGTGTCAAAAAGCAGCTTTTCTGTGTTGGATTGGTGTAGGCGTACCCCAACAGAATGGTGTGGAAGCATACCGGTCATTAAAAATGCAAGTCGGCTGCTGATTGGCCAGCTCATCCCCTAAATCACTGATTGGCCAGCTCATCCTCAGGAGAATGACATCATATTCTATGGGGAAATAGCAAGGATTTTTTAAACGTTCTCTTTGAGATACAAGTTTGAAGTGGGTTTTTTGAAGTGTTTTTTTTCTCCCATTTATGCTTTTGCCACAAATACGAGTATAGGACGAGTCAACAGCATTATTTAGGTATGAGTTAACAGACCATTAACTTTTAATGTGAGATTTTCACTGGACAGCTACTTTAAACCTTGAATACACTCTGCCTTTGATTTTCCTGCTGTGCATCTATACTACTTGTCTTTCTCATATGTTCAGAAACTTTAGTGTAAAGTAGATAAATAAATGCATATATTGATAGTGTGGTGTGCTTTATCAAATGTATCCTCATAAATCCATGCTTTGTGTTTAATTCACTTTTGAGTCTGTTAAATCCTGTTCAATGAGGGAACCATGCTTTTGAATATTTAGTAATATATTTTCTTTATGTCATTGTTATGCCATTGTTTTTATTTCACCTATTAGCATTTGGCAATATACAAATAACAAATCCATGAGATTACAATTAAATGTAATTTTTACAAGGAAATTGGGCTGGCAATGGCATATTGTAGGAGCAACACTACTGTCCTTTGATTCCGATTGCACACAGCACAGACAGATACACACAATTCCTTGTTAGATAAGGCTGTACTGCATTCCTGTCATACAATGTTGTCATAGCCATTCAGCAACAGTATGATTGAGCAACTGTTTAAAAAAAAATAATAATAATAATAATACTTTTTTAAAGAGGTATCAGCTGTTGTTTGAGGTAACATCACTGTCTCTTCTTATTGAGAGATGCTAATAACTTAACTACACCAGAAACTATTCCGACAGGCCTGAAGGTTATTCATTAAATGGCCTTTATAATTATAGGCAGCTAAAGGTTTTCAGAGAAGTATGTGACATTTGTCACAAGATGTCTTAAGTTGGAATAGCTATCAAAAGTGCAGTGTAGTGTCGCCTATAATCTTTCTCCCACAAACACGGACACACTCTGTTTCAAATATACAGTGCATACCCCTCTCACATTGCCCTCCAGCGGTGTATTTTCTTGCAGAGTGTACATGTCTATGCTGTTTGATAAGAGAAACTGTTTGTCTGCATGATTCATCTTCTTGGTGTCAATCTGGAGGTCCATGACAACCACACGGCCCACCAAACACTGGGCCTGAGCTCCAGGCACCTGGTGGTACGGCGCGGGAGGCCTTTCAAAGTCACCATGCTGTTACATGGAAGAGTGTTCAACCCACAGATGGAGACACTCATCTTTACTGCCCTGCTAGGTATGCTACAGGCCAATATTTGATGTGAACTCTTTACGCTTTTCCTAGCAGTTGTTTGTTATCGCCCCTCTGTTAAAACCTGTTCAGGACATATGATGAAAATATTTTTCCTGTGGCTATTTCTCACCTTTTCTGACTGTTCTGCTGTATAGGTGGGCTGTCTGTTGAAATCCCTGTCATGTAGTTAAAGGATGAGTCTATTTCTCAGTGGAGTGCCCATATCCACCCAGGGGAGAGGCATTCTCAGTCGGTTACTGTCCACGTCTGTTCCCCTGCTAAGGCTCCTGTGGGACTCGACGACCTTCAAGTCCACATTGTGTGTCTTGATGGGCAACGCAGCTTCGCCATAGGAAGCGTTGTCCTGCTGTGCACCCCCTGGCTTCAGTGTAGGTTCATGTGGTGGTGATGATGGTGATGACCACTACTGTTGTCATCATTGACTGGGATTTTGTATTTTTCAGATGATACAGTGTACATCCCTTTTGAAGACCAGAGAGATGAGTACGTTAAAAATGACATTGAATTTTTGCACATGGGCACTCCTCACAATGTCATATCAAGACCATGGTCATTTGGCCAGGTAAGTAGCTGCAAAGAAAACCAACCTTAATTTATTGTTAATCATTGTGTCTCCTTGAGGAACTTACAGTAGTAACCCGATCCCCACCATCTCCTCTTCCTCCTGTGTGTAGTATGAACAGGGGATATTGGAGATTTGCCTTAACATCCTCCAGGTCAGCCCACAGCACAGCAAAGACAAGCAGGGAGATTACCTCCTCCGTGCAGACCCTGTCTACATCAGCAGAGTTGTGTGTGCCATGGTGTGTAAACTCTTATGCACTTTGATAGTTACAAGACCTCAAATATCCGCAGATACTAGTCAGTTATGTTCAAAATACCTGAGTGTGTTCTCACCACACCACCCTCTGTCTTTGACACACACACTCACAATGACTTTTTTAATTTGATTAATTTTTTATTTCACCTTTATTTAACCAGGTAGGCTAGTTGAGAACAAGTTCTCATTTACAACTGCGACCTGGCCAAGATAAAGCAAAGCAGTGTGACACAGACAACAACACAACAACATATGGAATAAACAATAAACAAGCCAATAACACAATAAACAAGTCAATGACACAGTAGAAAAAAGAAAGTCTATATACAGTGTGTGCAAAAGGCATGAGGAGGTAGGCAATAAATAGGCCATAGGAGCGAATAATTACAATTTAGCAGAGTAACACTGGAGTGATAAATGTGCAGATGATGATGTGCAAGTAGAGATACTGGTGTGCAAAAGAGCAGAAAAGTAAATAAAAACAATATCGGGATGAGGTAGGTAGATTGGATGGGCTATTTACAGATGGGCTATGTACAGCTGCAGTGATCGGTTAGCTGCTCAGATAGCTGATGTTTAAAGTTGGTGAGGGAAATAAAAGTCTCCAACTTCAGCGATTTTTGCAATTCGTTCCAGTCACTGGCAGCAGAGAACTGGAAGGAAAGGCGGCCAAATGAGGTGTTGGCTTTGGGGATGATCAGTGAGATATACCTGCTGGAACGTGTGCTACGGGTGGGTGTTGTTATCGTGACCAGTGAGCTGAGATAATTTTTTTAATTTTTTTAATTTAACCTTTATTTAACCAGGTAGGCAAATTGAGAACACGTTCTCATTTACAATTGCGACCTGGCCAAGATAAAGCAAAGCAGTTCGACACATACAACAACACATAGTTACACATGGAGTAAAACAAACATATAGTCAATAATACAGTGAAAAAAAAAAAAAAATAAGTCTATATACAATGTGAGCAAGTGAGGTGAGATAAGGGAGGTGAAGGCAAACAAATATATGTATAAATAAATAAAAATATAAAAGGCCATGGAGGCGAAGTGAGTACAACACAGCAAGTAAAATAAAAACTAAAAAAACACTGGAATGGTTGGTTTGCAGTGGAAGAAAGTGCAAAGGCGGAGCTTTACCTAGCATAGACTTATAGATGACCTGGAGCCAGTGGGTCTGGCGACGAATATGTAGCGAGGGCCAGCCGACTAGAGCATACAGGTCGCAGTGGTGGGTGGTATAAGGTGATTTGGTAACAAAACGGATGGCACTGTGATAGACTGCATCCAGTTTGCTGAGTAGAGTATTGGAAGCTATTTTGTAGATGACATCGCCGAAGTCGAGGATCGGTAGGATAGTCAGTTTTACTAGGGTAAGTTTGGCGGCGTGAGTGAAGGAGGCTTTGTTGCGAAATAGAAAGCCGATTCCAGATTTGATTTTGGATTGGAGATGTTTAATATGAGTCTGGAAGGAGAGTTTACAGTCTAACCAGACACCTAGGTATTTATAGTTGTCTACATATTCTAGGTCGGAACCGTCCAGGGTGGTGATGCTAGTCGGGCTGCGGGCAGCGAACGGTTGAAAAGCATGCATTTGGTTTTACTAGCGTTTAAGAGCAGTTGGAGGCCACGGAAGGAGTGTTGTATGGCATTGAAGCTCGTTTGGAGGTTAGTTAGCACAGTGTCCAAGGAAGGGCCAGAAGTATACAGAATGGTGTCGTCTGTGTAGAGGTGGATCAGGGAATTGCCCTCAGCATCACTTTGTGTGATGCCCTCCTATTTTCTTTGTTTAGTGTCTGTGTTTATAACTGTTTATAACCAGGTCAATTGTGAAGATGATCGAGGTCTTGAAGGGGTACTGGTCAGGAAACTTTAAATATGGATTTAACCCGATGCAATGGACGGGCAGCGCAGACATCTTAAAGCTCTGGGGGCGATCCAATTTCAGCCCTGTACGGTACGGCCAGTGCTGGGTCTTTGCCTCAGTCATGTGTACAGGTAACTGACATTTGACTATCCATTTAAAAATTATTCACCATTAGAGGTTGTTCCAGTGGCAATATACAACAGTAAATATCATTGTCTTGAGTTGTCTTTCTGTGCTTCTTTCTTTTTTCAGTTATGAGAGTTTTGGGGATCCCATCAAGAGTTGTCACAATCTTTAACTCCGCCCATGACACCAATGGAAGCCTGGTCATCGAGGAATATTACACCAACACTGGGGGAACAATCAGCATGTCCAAGGACAGCATATGGTTGGTGTTCAATATCTCTACATGTCATATGTTTTGATCTGCAGCAAAGAACACTTTGTTTTCTCTCAGTCATCTGAGATGGTTTTATAACAATTTATAGTATTTTGTGCAATTGTTTATGTCCTAAATAAATAAATAGATGTCTGTGTCTATTTCCAGGAACTTCTATGTGTGGGTTGAATGCTGGATGTCACGACCAAACCTGGGCCCAGGGTTTGATGCGTGGCAGGTATTGGATCCAACTCCCCAGGAGAAAAGTGGAGGTCAAATACCTCATTCTATTCAATAATCACGTTCTGTTAGATCATTAAGATCTGTGTCAGCACTCATTTGTATAGCTTCACGGTTCGTTTTGTTATTTTGTTCGTTTTGTTCAGTGTTCATTCTTACAATAAAGAGGAATGTACGCATACCACGCTGCGCCTTGGTCTCCTCCTTTTGACGGCCGTGTCAATCCCGGACACTCTGGAACATTCACTGTCTTCCTGGTAAGCAACTCCAGTGTATATTTGGCCTCATGTTTTAGGTTATTGTCCTGCTGAAAGGTGAATTTATCTTCCAGACTCTAGTGGAATAGTAGACTGAACCAGGTTTTCCTCTAGAATTTTGCCTGTGCTTAGCTCCATTCCATTTATTTTTTATCCTGAAAATTTCCCCAGTTATCCCCAGTCCTTAACGATTAAAGGCATATCCATAACATGAGGCAGCAACCACTATGCTTGAAAATATGGAGAGTGGCACTCAGTAATGTGTTGTATTGGATTTGCCCCAAACATAACACTTTTTGTATTCAGGACCAGGTCAATTGCTTTGCCGCATTTTGTGCAGTATTACTTTAGTGCCTTGTTGCAGACAGGATGCATGTTTTGGAATATTTTTTTCTGCACAGGCTTTCTTACTTTCACTCTGTCAGTTAGGTTAGTATTGTGTAGTAACTACAATGTTGTTAATTCATCCTCAGTTTTCTATCACAGCCATTTAATAACTCTAACTGTTTTAAAGTCACTATTGGCTTCATGGTGAAATCCCTGAGCGGTGTCCTTCCTCTCTGGCAACTGAGTTAGGAAGGACCCCGGTATCTTTGTAGTGTCTGGGTGTGTTGATACACCATCCAAATAACTTCACCATGCTCAAAGGTTGTCTGCTTTTTTGTTTTACCCATCCACCAAGAGGTGCCCTTCTTTGCGAGGTATTGGAAAACCTCCCTGCTTTGTGGTTGAATCTGTGTTTGAATTCATTGCTCAGCTGCGGGACCTTACAGATAATTAATTGTATGTGTGGGGTACAGAGATGAGGTAGTCATTCAAAAATCATGTTAGACACTATTATTGTACGCAAAGTGAGTCCATGCAACTTATTATGTGACTTGTTAAGCAAATTTTTACTCCTGAACTTATTTAGGCTTGCCATAACAAAGGAGTTGAATACTTATTGACTCAAGACACTTTTAATGAAAAACATAATTTAACTTTGACATTATGGGGTATCGTGTGTATGCCAATCTCAATTTAATCAATTTTAAATTCAGGCTGTAACACAACAAAACAAGGAAAAAAGTGAAGGGGTGTGAATACTTTTTGAAGGCTCTGTAAATTCAGCTCTCCAGCAGGAGGAACTCACTGGCATGCTCTTGTAGGTGGTGAGTGTATTGGACATTTTGACAGTGCTCTTCAACAAGCCTATAAGGACCAGGGATACAGATCAGCTTATAGAGGACTTGGGTTGTGTGTAGGGGAGAGGGGTAAGTTGAGCCACTCTTGTTTCTAGGAAACCATACACAAAATTAACAATATGATCAAATATTTAGGAAGAGGTCATCAGTACATGAAGTCTGTGAAGGAAGAACCATGGAATAAGTGGTAGGCAAGTTAGGTCCAAAAACTGCTTTTCACCAAGTCAAATAAATGTATTGTGTTAAAGGTTTCATGATGCTTGTATCTAAACCAAAGTAGATCGTTTTAAGATTGTTCGGTACATCATTTAGGGTCTCAATAAGCTTCAATATGAGATCCTAAACTTAGCATGAAAGCGCTTCCTTTCAGGTGTGCGGGCTAATATAGTCTAAATGTTTGCCTTGGGGTAAGTTGATTCAATGGCCATGTGCTAATTTGGCAAGTTGAGCAAATTGAATTGTTTTCTTCCCAGGCGTAATGCAAAGAATTATGGCTGGCATATGAGGTAACAACAGGGCCTGGCCTTTTTTTTGTAAAAGTGTTTGTTATGAGTTAAGCCTGTGTTAAATGATGCTTAAAATGATTAAAAGACAAAACGCGATGGTGTTGAATTGTGTTTGGGAAATAAAGATGGACATGGTTTTAAAAGGTAGTGCTAATATTTAAATTGTGCCAAGATACCACTTTCTTTGGACAAGCAATATTTTCAAAACTGTAATGTTTACATTAATTCAGATTATTTCCAGGGATACACAACATCCTGAAATATATGTCGATATCTTGGAAATAATATATTTCCCTGTACAGAGTGATGCTGAATGTAAAGAATGGCTCAATTTACCCCACTCTCACCTATTGTGTAGTAGGCCTACCTGTTATGATCTTGAGTCATCACTAGATGGAAGCATTGAAGTTCCTCAAAATTCATGTCACCCCCTTGTAGCTGTGTGTGTTTGCCTTGTATCCCTTCTGTGTGAATATGACAAGTTATGATGTTTGTAGTTCTTTGAATGCTGCCATTGCTTTGACAAATGTTCTGCTGTATCATAGAATACAATAAGCATGATTTTTGCTAAAGTTAATTTAATCTGCCTCAGTTATTTCACTTGACATTTGACCAGTGCTGAGAGTGTCTTGATAAAAAGAGACACTAGTGGCCCTTCTTTGGTCAACATCAAGCTGTAACACCTAGATCACACATGAAGATCCTGAGATTTAGCTTTTCAAATACAACCTCACCCAAATGGTGAGTAAGGGGCTGGTGGATCAGAAGATGACTATTAAAACAATACTTACCTACATATTGTTTGACTGATATATGGAACATCCTTGCAAACTCTCTTTTGGTGCCGTGGAGGGCTTTTACATGCAGTCACATTGGCAGACACGAGCAATAATCAGACTGCACAGTTGCTGATTTTCAGACAAATGAAATGTCTGGGGAGCAGGACCGCTCCGGTGCTTTAAAAAGCTGAGGCTATCATAAATTATTAACGGCTTCTCTCTCCCTCCCTCTGCCGCTTTTAAGAGCGTCACACCAAATTTGATTTAAGAGGTACTGTATAGGCTAGAGGTAAAGTTGTTGAACTTCACAGAGGAGTGGGGGGAAACAATGTGAGAGAGTAAATAGATAGTTTTTAAATTAAAATTAACAATGACGCAGCTGCAAAGTCAAATGTCAGTCCAACAACTCTAATGGACAAGCAGAGAGGGTGCTAGGTTTCATAGCTTGGGATAAAAAAGAGTGATATATGTCTTCACTTTTCATTATTCTGTAGCCTAGTGTATGATTGAAGTATGTCTTATCTTTCCAAAAACTGTTTTATTGAAGCCTTTGCAGTGGTTCACTGCCAAATGATGTGTTACCTATTGCAAATATGGACATATAATGGGGAAGTCAGGGAGAAATTATTCAAGCTATTGCATGGGTGGTAATAATAGTCCTCTAACAGCCCTGAGTAAGAGATCTGGGAGTAATCAGATTTTGATGACTGATAATTAATCTACTAGTGACCCATCCATCTTCACCCATTAATGGGTTTGCTCCCGAGGTCACAGCTTCAATGGCTCATTACTAGCATTGCCTAATGTGCCAAAGGCACCACGCATTGGTGAAACAATCCATTTATTTAGTTGTGCAATTGTATCATTAACTTTGCATTGGTTCTTCTCACACCACTGATCTCTGTGTTTTTCATTATGGTCTCTGCATGTGCTGGAGAGTTGAGTGAGGATATTTCCAATGCTACCGATACCTACTAAACCTGCATTCTTTCATAAGCCAAAAGAGGGTCGCCTCTGGTCATTGCAATTACCTCTAGACAATCCATTTTGGCTCCTGGTCAGGCTAGGTAATGTGAGTGGATTTGCTGGGGGCTGTTCTAATAGGTGCAGATTGACGGAAAAGTAGCTGGGCCCTGCATAGATCTGTGTTCTGTTGTGCTTGCTTTGTTTTATTGAGCATGTTTACTGTATCCATGGTGCAGTCTGCTGGGCAGAGGTGGGCTATTGTTCCTGCAGTGAGCTCTTAGCTTATCTCTCTTGGACCTTGTTTTTGTATTTATTCAGTATGCTATTGTAACAATGAGAATCAGATGTTCATCAGTAATGCCTGACCTGTGACTATAAATTCCTGTCTGTCATTTGAACTGATGGAGATGGTGGTTGCTTCAAGAGAATAAAGACATGTTATACATAGCTCCTGTGTGCTACCTCTGTCTGCTCTTAACTATCCTGTAGTTGTCGTTCCACTCTCCAAAGCCTCTAAACGGCGCGTTACATTATTTCTGTTTTAAAGGTTACTGTTGTTGACTAACCACATTCTCTTCTTGAATCTCTGGTATCTGGTGAAGTTGGATTGTAAGTGCTACTGCAGGGTTTTTGTGGCCCCCATAACTACACCTGAAGAGCTGTGGTGGCTGGTCTGGGGGGACCTCTGTGGAAATGGGTATTTTATCAGAGGCAGTATGGAAGGCCAGGCGACAAATGCAATCGTTCTCGCTGGTTTCCTGAAAATACCAAAGGAACAACTCATTGATGAATTTGCTATTCATGCCCAGGTCTCTGTGTTTCTTTATAAGAGGAAAGGATTGGGATGGTCACCTGCATTGACATGAATTGCATCTGGAGTTTTAGTGCCTGTATCAGAAAAATCTGATACCCCTGAAATGAAATGTCACCATGTTTACGGCGAAATCAATACTTGCCACAAACTGTTATTGACCTCTGTCTAGCCCACCTAGTCCTGCCCTGAATCACAACATGTTAATGCTATTACTTCTCTGTAGAGCCACAGCAGGACATGTTAGAGGGTCATGTCATTCCACACTGTCACGCTCCATGCCGTCGAATAGCAGCACGTGCGAAGACATACAGTATGTCACGCGGTCCAATCCAATATTGCAGCCAGCACACTTGCTACCGCCTTGTTAGAACTGTAAGGAGGAGTAGAGAAATAGAAAACTTGAATCTTTCCCATGCAAGTTAGCCATTTGTGAGTCAGCATGCTTGTTAGGGTTTAATCAGTCAATTAGACCAGCGGATGATGAATATGACAGGATTGGCAGAACTAGAGCTAACACAGAACTTGGCCAACAGTCCATGATCAACCCCTATTAATTACAGTAAGTGGGCTGTGAGTTGAGACCATTTTGTATGATGAAGACAAAACAGGATACATATACACAAGGCATAAGTGCATCCAGAAATGAACAATTTAATCAAAACTAATATGGGTAGCCAAGTGTTCATGTCATCATCAGTTAAAATACAAGCATGATCTTTTCAGGAGTTGAAATCAGTTTAAGAAATCAATTTCTTGAAAATCGACAATCGATAATCTTGGGTCATGTAGGCTATTGAGCATTGATCGAGCATTTCTATATGAAGTTCCCTGCATTTCATTAATATTCTAATAATACCTCACACGGTTTCCTACAGAAATAAGTACAGTGTAATACATTTTACAAGAGTAGAATATCGGGGAGCTTCAGGATAAGCAGCACCTGTACAAATGGAGCAGCCATGCGGTGTAATTAATTCCCCGGCTCTTTTAATATATATAGATTATGAATCACAAAGAGACTATACAGGTGAGCCAAACAGTGCCTGATGAGTGTTTACTGTATATCATTCCCGTACCCCTGGGGTTATGACATCCATTTGCACAGCGACAGCTCGTCTGGAAAGTTGAATTAGTATTTAAAGGTTCGGTGCAGCCCTTTTTTAAAATCTCAATAACAAATCATTTTTGGGTAACAATTTAGTATCGAATTGCGATTGTTTTATTAAAATGGTAAAAAAAAAAAAAAATGAAATAGCTTCTTAGCAAAGAGACATTTCTCAAGCAAGAATTTTGCTAGGACTGTCTCGGAGTGGTTTGAGTGGGGAGGGTAAAACTGAATTTTAGCTGTTATTAGCAGAGAGGTTTGGCACTCTCTTTCTTATTGGCCTATTAACTAATTTACCGCATGGTGATGTCACCATGGAAGGCCAAAACTCCCTCCCACCAAAATAGGCCGAAATTTCAGGCAGTCTTTTTAAACAGCTTTTACACTAAAAGGGCATTATCATTTTCACAATTTCACAGTGTTATTCCAACCTCATAGTGTGGAGATATATATAAAACACAGTAAAATCTTGTTTTTGACTGCACTGAGCCTTGGCAAGACTATCTGCCTCTTCTAGAGTGAAATCTATATCATTGTCAGAACATACTGTACATGTCACCAAATTTGTTTTAGTTTACTGTAGATGACGACAGAGTTAGCAAACAGATGTGATTTCTTCTGTTGAGGTGAGCTACACTGAAACGGCAGGAATGGATAGTCTTTATCATTATACAACGTCATAGGATATCACTGAAATAAACAATTTACTGGATGTGTGCTACTACTGTAGATCTGTATTTTCAATGGACAAAGATTACTTGGAGAATTAGGGACTGAGCTATACTGCTATAAAAAAAATGGAAATGTGTTAAATCTGGAAATAAAATGTGAATTTGTGACTATAGCCAATTGTAAAAGTCTGATTTCCTTCAGTAAGTTTCTTTTGGCACCGAGTTCCCTTTCCGCAGAGAATGAGTCATGAATCTTGAACAATAATAAGCAGGAGATGGGGAAATAAGTGTAAAAGCATTTTATCTCAGTGGCTTGGACGAACTCCAACCTCATCAGAGGAGCACATTTATTTTGGACTCAGAATTCATTCCCTTTAATTTCACGCTGAATGCCCTGATAGCAGCCAGAAGAGGAAATGTAACGTTGAATGTTCTGCCAGGAGTTACTAGCAGAGAGAATGAACGTGCCATACACAAAGAGAGAAGAAAAAGTTAATTTCAGAGGTTATGTAAATTAGAAAAATTATAAACTTTGTTTGGATTCATTTACTTCATTTTGGTGAACTATATGTTTTTGTTTTGTTCTCTCTTTCTGAGAGTTGTTTTCCTCTGCTTTAGTGTCACGTTCTGACCATAGTTCTTTTGTGTTTCTTTGTTTTAGTGTTGGTCAGGACGTGAGCTGAGTGGGCATTCTATGTTGTGTGTCTAGTTTTCCTGTTTCTGTGTTTGGCCTGATATGGTTCCCAATCAGAGGCAGGTGTTAGTCGTTTGTCTTTGATTGGGAGCCATATTTAGGTAGCCTGTTTTGTGTTGGGTTTTGTGGGTGGTTGTCTTCTGTCTTTGTGTCTATGCACCAGATAGGACTGTTTCGGTTTTTTTTCCACATTTGTTGTTTTATAATTTTGTAGTGTTCACGTTTGTCGTCTTTATTAAAACATGTTGAACACTAACCGCGCTGCGCTTTGGTCCGCTCCTTCGTCCACAGAAGAAAGCCGTTACATTTAGAAGGGGAATAATGGATATTTGCTCTGTCTACTGTGTCAGATATGATATTGGAAGTTTGATGTTCCACTTTTGTGTTCCATTAATATTCCTCTGTGTTGTCCAGCCTGTTGATGCCTCCATGCTGTTTGGGCTTAATAACCAATTCACAGAGAGTGGAGTTTCTCTTCATTCCAGCTAGCCGCTTGGAGGATAGTTGAATTATTCTATATCAATTCCTCTTTGAGCTGGAAATCACTGTTGGCATTACCCATTCTACTCCAGATTTTCCCTGGTTGTTTTTGCTGTCTGTTGTCGATTCCTACTATTCATCCAACAGACACCATGGGTTTTGCCCATGAGAGTATTCACATTAGATATATCTACTTTACATATTTTCATTGTATATTTTTTATTGAACCTTTATTTAACTAACCAGGCAAGTATATTACATGATCTTATTTAGTTTGCATACTAATGTATAGTCTTATAGTGTAAATGCCCAATCCAAATCACGTCCTAGTTCATTACAACAGCCCAAACCCCAGTAATTTGGTGGATTGTCACAAGTAGACTTGTATACAATATTCAAATGTTATTTTGTTGTTGTGTGAATAGTTGTAGATGTACATCCGAAAAGTTGCTTTTGCTTTGGATGTCGTTTTTTTTAGAATGTCATTCATTTCTGAGTTGACAGACTAAAACAAAAGTCAAAGTATGGAGCGCTTTCTGCGATCTTTGTATTTACTTTCTTATTTGTTTGCAGCAGAATAATACCTAGTAGGAGAATGAATGAGACATTGATTTAGGCCCTCTAGAGTAATAGTTTGTTTTTACTGGAGTGAGAGTGCGACCAGCCCAGCTCATAACCCTGGCTAACAATCCATTCTTATCAATAGACATTATACTTGATATAAATCTCTCTTCTGAAATCAATGGACATAAAATATCATAATTTCCTGCCCATTCCCTATGCAGCACAAGCTCAAACTGCAGGGAGTATATCACAGTGAAAACAGTTTTATCTGTGTGGACCTCTGGCTTTCAAACATCAGCTGAGAGCAGTAGTAACTGTTGCTGAAAGCCATGAAATGGGGGCAAATCAGCTTAAATCAGCATGATCATCCAAGTGTTTCAGGTTGTGTAATATCACTATAGAGGTTTGACAGTTTTAATCAACATACTGTCCACTCTAACCACTGAAATGTTACAACCAAATGAAATGTAAGATTTGGTTCATTTACCAAATAATAAAGAACCACACAAAATACTGGAGTAACATATTAAAGTGCAAAGCATGTCTGGCAACATAGTGGGAGGCTTTTGGAATAATGTAGCTGTAGATGGATGGCTTGTTGGATTTTACAGAGCATGTTGCAGGTATTGCTCACATGCTGAGGTCATCAATCATCCCTGTCTCTGTTGTAGAACATAAGGTCATCGTTTGCCAACTCTGCTTGTACGCTGTTGACATGGATCCAAAGGTAAACTGCTTGTCAGGAACATATGAAGATGGATAGTGCTGGTGTGTGTGTTCGTCTGCGCATGTTTGTGTCAAATCAAAATATAGACAAAATGTAGCGTGAGTATGTTGGTCATCCGTCTGCCTCTCATGTAGGTTTTACCATAGTAATGAGGGAGCGGTTAGCTAACAGTGACCTTGTTGCCCTGTGTGGAGTGTGACACATCCAGGTACTGTACTGACAGAAAAACAGATGTATCCATGTTTTCCTATCCTAACTGTTCTCACAATTGGTTATCACAAAGGGGACTTCATGCTATCATTTTCTGGACAAGTTACATAGATGAGGTCAAAATATGGGGGGAAAAGAAACATTTGACTCCATAGCCATGGTGAAATTTCAAGGGGATCATAATTACTTGAGTTCAATAACTCAAGCTGTTCCGAAGGTGATTGTACCTTCGTGAAATGTTTTATAGATATTGAAGTTTCTAGTTAATCTATTGACCATGGTGATTAATGTTCACACTCTCTGACGATAGATGGCCTAAGATCTAATGACTACTTATTAGCTGCAATTAGCCATTAAACGATCATGCATTAATCACATCTATTGGCAATGTTTAAGTCCAGGACCACATGCGTATGAACTCATTAGTAGTGTAAAAGGCATTTTGAAGTGCCAACCCCTGCAGAATGTATGCTCAAGAAAATCATTATATTCTCACAGGTGATTCGAACAAAGCCCATGGCTTCAGTAGAACTGAGGCATGGACTCATTCTGCATGTTGAGCTCCATGTCAACAACCTGTCAGGTCTGCCACATCTCTCAAGACAAAGCCAATAAGCTGCTTCAGGTTAAAATAGGCTGATCTTATATATGTTCCATAGCAACGGATTGGAAAAACCTAGCTCACAGATGCTGTAGGAGATGCATGTACAGCCAGAGACAGGCTGGCACTTACACATACAGGCAAACACACACACATACACAAACACACACACAGATTGTAAATTTGCAACAACGAGAGTGAAATAACTCTAGATCATATTGTGTAAACTGGAGAGATGTCCTCACTATCCACTGCAGAAGGAACTTAATGTTGGTTACATAGTGTTTGTTGACAGATTATGATAGATTCAATTTAACAAATACAGTAAAGGCCAACATCAAACAAACTAGTTACATGCACAAATGAATCAATTTTCTGATGTCATTGAAATACATAATTGTTAAAAATAGCACATAATATACATTAATCATCTATTGACATAAAAATAAATGTCTTTCTGATGGACCAAAAGACCACTGCAACCTTTTTCATACTGATATTCTGAAGAGATCTGCTGCTAGATTCATAATTTAATTTAAGTTACAAGTCCTGTATAATCCATTTCTCAGCTTTGACATACTGTCAGACCTCTATATACTGCAGTAGTTTCAACTGTTCAAATACTTGCTAGTCTTCTCTTATCTATCACCTCTGTGAGTACAGCAGAGAGAGAGAGAGAGGGGAGCAAAGACAAAGCGGTCATAACATGTGGAACCTGCTAGAAGGATTTACAGGAAGTGACTAGATCTTACCGGTAGTTCAGATTTTGTTGAATTTAAAATGTTGAATTCTGCTTGTTTCCCCATAGTATCAAGAAATGTATCTTTCAGGGAAAAGTCATGGCTTTTAATATTTATTATACTCTATCTGTGATCATACACAGCCGCATGGTTAACTCACTGATTTACAAAACCATCCTATTCAAAATAGATTACAATTCTGATGACTTTAAGAATAGGAAGTGGGGGGGGATCTGCCTTTTAACTGTACCAGGAGAGGTGGCATGATGAGAAGAATTATCACTTGGGATTAGGGTTAAGACAAGCTTTACCTTTACTGTGATGTATCTCTTGGCTGAGGCCTTGTAGAACAGACATATAACATCTTTTATCTCCCTTCCTGTTTCTCATTGACCTAGGTTGAAGATGACAAAGGTTAAGCCAAGACGATTCTAATTCTAATTCTCATAACTCCATGCAACAACAAGTCCAGATATGGCTCTTGGACCAGTTATGGCTCTGGGACCAGCTATACTAGTTAGCAACTGCGTTGGTTCCACGAATCTGTTTATTTTCGAAAAGCTTCCACATGGAATCATAACTTGTCCTAACCTGCCATCTTCAACCTAGCCATTGACCACAGACACCTGTCAGGATCCTTTCTGTGAATTCTCCTGAGAGTTCTAAAGGGAATCTTTTGATATCGTTGACATTTGCTTCACTTGTCCAGAGGCATATTTTGTGTTTTATTTCTCAAATTGTTTGTGGTTTGTCCCATGGTGATATTTTATCTCCCGTGCCCCTCTCACAGCTGGCCCTTTCTGTCACCTTGCTGCTCTCGCAGGCTTGACTGATGGGCTATTGAGCCGGGACAGACGGACGCCCGGTGAAGGATTGCCCCTGCCATGCGCTGACACAAACCCATTCAGCCCAGGGAAATGATAGATGTTAAATCTAATTTTAAATACCCCCAACTAAATTCCTGTCGACAGATGATCCAGCCTGCGATGGGGACACAGCTGTGGGATTCAGATAAGGTTTACAGTCACCTGTGCCTCCACAAACCCTTACTTAAGAACCAAGGGGCCACGAATGATCAATATACACAAAGAGGAGGCAGGGGAGAGACAGGGAAAAGTGGTCAGGTTGGTGAATTAGCCGATCAGGGTAAAGAGATAAGCGTGGCTGCTACCGATGTAGGATCTTCATTTGATCACCTTGTTGCAGGAGAACTTTCCAGGAAATGTAAACCTGTAGTGTATTTAAGGTTTAAAAAGGCTTCTGAAGTTTGTCATTTCCACTTAATAATGTCAGACTTTATTTTCCCTTACAAAACAATGTATCAACCCCTCAACAAATGTCCATTAATTATAATCTACATGAATAATTCACATTTCCTGTTGCTGCAGGATTATATTCCTGCTGTAGCAAACTGGCTCAAATGTAGATCCTACATCTATATAGTATTGTGCTCCACATGACCTCCAAGCACATTGACTGTTCAATTCAGAATCTATGTGTTGTTTTTGATTCACACTTTTCCCTGAGAGTGTGCAGCTAAGCAAAGGGCCTGCATGCATAGCCAATGGGCTTAGGTCTAATAGTCTCTCAGGTAGGTGTAAAGAAGGGCTATCTCAAGGCGCTGTAATGCATGGCTGATGATGATTCATGGCTCAGTGAGTATGCTGATTAATGCCAGGTAGCGTTACTGCATGATCTCTGTTTTATAAGGCTGTTGCATGGCAACCCTCCCTCACACAGGCAGAGCAGATAGCAGAGTCAAAGCAAAGAGTCAAAGCCATGCAGGGAATGAAGTAGCTCTCGGTTGGAAAAGGGATATCTCCATCATACTGGTTTGAAAAGCAGAAGGTCGAAATTCACCACACAATTGTTCATAGAGGTATTTTTGTTGTGCAATAGCAATCAGCATTCACTAACAAACCCTGATTAAAATACCCCCAGGAGATATTTGATGCTCCTTTTCTTCTCTTGCACGGCATCTGGAGATGTTCATAATCTATACCTTCTCTATATGGGGTATTGAACCGGCCTAGCACGAAGACTCCTAATATACCAGTTAACCAGTCCCTGCAGCCCTTAAATCGATGGTCTCTAAATTGTTGATCAGCGCCTTGGCCCAGGCTTGGTAAATTGATTTCAGGAGAATCCTTGTGGGCTGCTGTCTCAACAAAGGCAGATAAGCTCATGCATGTGAATGAGCAGGAGCAGTGTTTTCCACTGTGCATGAACAATGAGGCATCAACACTTTCACTTCTCATGCTTTTGCCTTGTGCTTCCCTACTGTCAGAATCACTTTAGTCAGTATGTCACACTCAACACGCAGTGCGCTGCAGCTCTGAAAGAAACCCCTTTCTATAGTAATCTACCTGAAATTGTTACACTGTTTTTCAGGTGTTAGTATCATTATGTTATATGCATGTATTGAAAGAGTGTGTGTGTGTGTGTGTGTGTGTGTGTGTGTGTGTGTGTGTGTGTGTGTGTGTGTGTGTGTGTGTGTGTGTGTGTGTGTGTGTGTGCGTGCGTGCGTGCGTGCGTGCGTGCGTGCGTGCGTGCGTGCGTGCGTGCGTGCGTGCGTGCGTGCGTGCGTGCGTGCGTGCGTGCGTGCGTGCGTGCGTGCGTGTGTGTGTGTGTTCTTGCGTGCATACTTGCATGCGTGTGTGTGAGAGAGAGAGAGAGAGAGAGAGAGAGAGAGAGAGAGAGAGAGAGAGAGAGAGAGAGAGAGAGAGAGAGAGAGAGAGAGAGAGCTGTGTGGGTTGGCTCATTCTGCTTAGAGAACTTTGAATCAATTCATTATGTTTTAAAGTTTGGGGGAAACAAAACTAAATGTATCTAATGAAGTTTAGAATGTTATTTCCACCCACTACTGCAATTTATCACATTTAGAGAACGTGTCAAGAGTAAGTGGAACCAAAGTAATTGTTTGCCATAGCTCTAAGGTGAATGGACTTTGACTGCCTTGTTGGGAGGCTGGCCATCTCTCTATCCCTCTATCCCTTTCTGCATTGATTCTCAAGCTGAGGTACTTTTCAGAATTGTTTTGTGTTCATCAACATTTCACATGGAATTCATAATGGCAGAGTTTAGTATGCATTTGAAGTTTAGCTACAGAGCTTAGAAGGCCTAGAAACATCCACAACGAAGCTCTTTCATTTAGCTTGACTCTCTCTGTTCCTCCAACTCGTGTTTTTCTGTCAGACAAATGACATGATCTGAATACATAATGACAACACATATACTTGTATGTTGGCCTAGCTGCAGTGAGCTAGAAATATACAGTATTTCCCTAGGCAATAGGATAACTCTAGCGGTTGCTGCAGATGACCTTGAAATCAGCAGTCATATTACTTAACTATGGAAACGCTGAATGGAAACAGGAAGAGAGGAAGAAAGAATAAGAGGGGATCCATGGAATGAAAGACTAGTTTGTGCTAAGTGTGATGCCAATCCAGGCATCTTGTCCATGCCAAGCCCTCAAGCCAACTTTCTGAAGGCCAACTGATTTTTAAGAGAGATAAATGAACAGAGGGCTTATCAGTGTAACACATGTCCAATAGTAGAGTGTGGGTAATTACACTGGGCCCTGTGTTCCCATCATTCCCCTCTCCTCCTGCAAAGCTGCCACTATGTACACACTCAGAGGGGTTAGGCTACCCAGCAGATAGCTCTGCAGAGGGGGGTACGTTTTATATGGGACTTCATGCTGCTGGTCCAATCCACTAAACCAATTTTCAGCTCATGCCCTGCCATTATTGTTGTTGTTTATAATTTTCTGTGAATCGCACTGACTACGGATCTTACAGTGAGTGCTGGTGTTCTTTGAAGGGTTTTGTCTGACTTCCTCTAAGGTTCCTCTATTATCATTTTGGCATTGTGAGGACAGGACACTAACAATTTCACATATCCAGGTGCATCACTCATGCCAATGCCACCGGGGATAAACGTGTCATGTTGTGTTGCGAATCATCTTCTCAAAAAAATGTCTGCTGAACTACTCCTGAATGCTTCCAGTCGTCCACTATTGCATGACTACCGTACCTTGGTATCTCTGTTCATACTGTATGCTCATCCAATAAGGCTTTCCTGCAGAGGGCAATATGATTTCTTCACTACTGGTGTTTTGAGGTGGAATTTGTATTGTGCCGATGACAATACCAGCAAGGAGAAAGTGAAAGGACAAAGCAAATGGGTGCTTAAAGTGTAATTCAATTTAGTGACCATAGCAACCTCATCTTCCATGTACAAGTGACTTAATTTAAAGGTCACCTGGATGAAAGAGATACGCTATATATACAAAAGTATGTGGACACCCCTTCAAATTAGTGGATTCGGCTATTTCAGCCACACCCGTTGCTGACAGGTGTATAAAATCGAGCACACAGCCATGCAATATCCATAGATAAACATTGGCAGTAGAATGGCCTTACTGAAGAGCTCAGTGACTTTCAATGTGCCACCGTCATAGGACGCTACCTTTCCAACAAGTCAGTTCGTCAAATTTCTGCCCTGCTAGAGTTGCCCCTGTCAACTCTAAGTGCTGTTATCGTGAAGTGGAACTGTTTAGGAGCAACAACGGCTCAGCCGAGAAGTGGTAGGCCACAGAAGGTCACAGAACGGAACCACCAAGTGCTGAAGCGCGCAGAGCGTAAAAATCATCTGTCCTCGGTTGCAACACTCACTATCAAATTCCAAACTGCCTATAGTGATAGGCATTCCGGCTCTTTTCAGTGAGCCGGCTCGTTCGGCTCAGCTCACCAAAAAGAACTGTCTCTTTTGGCTCCCAAACAGCTCTTTAAAAATATATATGTTTTGTATTTTTTCAAGTCAAACAGTTTGCGATAGTTTGACTATGATTGGTGTTAAAACAATTCTAATTAAATTATTAAATGAAATCATACTCTACCTTCATCACAATGTATTTAAAAATGCATTGGTTTGTTATGAAAAAGAATGCTATTAAACATTTGCATTTAAAGTCTAACTTTTTAATGTATAAAAACAAAGTGCATATAAATTGAACCATTCAAAACTAATACAATCTGAACAGCATAATAGAATATTGCACCATATCAAAGAAAAATAAATGACAATTTGCAGAACTGTAACATCCGACAAATTGAAATGAATGTAAAAAAGAAGGATGCGATTACACATGCGCATTTAAAATATATATATTTTTAATGTATATTAACAAAGTGCAAATAAATGTAACAATTATCAACCACTATCACTAGCAGGCCCGCTAGTTTCTCGAAGCTCCGCTACAGCTAGCTTCACAGTTGGGTGCACAGTTCGTATATGCCGGTGTAGGTTGTGCGTAGAACAGGCTTTATATGAGATTTTGTTTTGGCAAATTCTACACTGTGCTCTAACATTGTCTACTTTATTACAATTAATCCAAATACTACTGTGCTTCCGACTCATTTTCCAGCTGTTGTTTTCACAGCTGTCCTTCCTCTCTCTCCTCAGCTGCTAAGTGTGTGACTGTGAGTGAGTTGGCTCGGCCCTCCCTCATGCATCTTTGGTTCGTTGGTTGACACTGCATGTCTGATTGACATGAACAACAGGTGAGGCTGTTAGTCTGAGCTGACAGTCAGAACGAATGTGTGCGCGCTTGAGCATTTAGGCCTACATTATTTTATTTATTTTTTCGTTCTTTGAATTAGTTAATTCTATTCATTTAAATCTTTTAATTATTGATATCATAATTTTAAAATATTGCGAGCCGGCTCCCAACGTTCACCTACAAGAGCCGGCACTTAGAGCCGACTCGTTCGCGAACAACTCATCACTACTCTGGAAGCAACGTCAGCACAATAAGTGTTCATAAATGGGTTTCCATGACTGAGCAGCTGCATGCAAGCCTAAGATCACCATGCGCAATGCCAAGCGTTGGCTGGAGTGGTGTAAAGCTCGCCGCCATTGGACTGGAGCAATTGGACTGGAGCAATGGAAACGCGTTCTCTAGAGTGATGAATCATAATTCGCCAACTGGCAGTCCGACGGACTAATCTGGGTTTGGCGGATGCCAGGAGAACGCTACCTGCCCCAATGCATAGTGCCAACTGTAAAGTTTGGTGGAGGAATAATAATGGTCTGAGGCTGTTTTTCATGGTTCGGACTAGGCCCCTTAGTTCCACCGAAGGGAAATATTAACGCTACAGCATACAAGACATTCTAGACAATTCTGTGCTTCCAACTTTGTGGCAACAAAGTGACAATGCCTCTATGCACAAAGCGAGGTCCATACAGAAATGGTTTGTTGAGATCGATGTGGAAGAACTTGACTGGCCTGCGCAGAGCCCTGACCTCAACCCCATCGAACACCTCTGGGATGAATTGGAATGCCGACTGAGAGCCAGGCTTCATCGCCCAACATCAATGCTCGACCTCACTAATGCTCTTGTGGCTGAATGGAAGCAAGGTACCGCAGCAATGTTCCAATATCTAGTGGAAAGCCTTCCCAGAAGAGTGGAGGCTATTATAGCAGCAAAGGGGGGACCAACTCCATTTTAATGCCAGCACGGACAGCAGCAGCGGTACCAGGAGGAATGGTCATGGGAGCAAATATTGAACGGAGAAGGACCCTGGGCTAAGGTTGGAGAGAATCGTCGCTCTCGGGAGGAGATGGAGGCAGCGAAAGCCCAGGATCGGTGGTATGAGGAGGCAGCACGGAAGCGTGGCTGGAAGCCCGTGAAGAAACCCCAAAAATTTCTTGGGGGGGGGGGGGGGGGCTAAAGGGTAGTGTGGCGAAGGCAGGTAGGAAACCTGCGCCCACTTCCCATGCTTACCGTGGAGAGCGGGAGTACGGGCAGACACCGTGTTATGCGGAAGAGTGCACGGTGTCTCCTGTACGTGTGCATAGCCCGGTGCGGGTTATTCCACCTCCCCGCACTGGGCGGGCTAGATTGAGCATTGAGCCAAGTGCCATGAAGCCGGCTCTACATATCTGGCCTCCAGTACGTCTCCTCAGGCCGGTGTACATGGCACCAGCCTTACGCATGGTGTCCCCGGTTCGCCAACACAGCCCAGTGCGGGTTATTCCACCTCCCCGCACTGGACGGGCTACGGGGAGCATTCAACCAGGTAAGGTTGGGCAGGCTCGGTGCTCAAGGGAGCCAGTACGCCTGCACGGTCCGGTATATCCGGCGCCACCTTCCCGCTCCAGCCCAGTACCACCAGTGCCTACACCGCGCACCAAGCTTCCAGTGCGTCTCCAGAGCCCTGTTCCTCCTCCACGCACTAGCCCTGTGGTGCGTGCCCTCAGCCCGGTACCACCAGTTCCGGCACCACGCACCAAGCCTCCTGTGCGTCTCCAGAGCCCTGTACGCACTGATCCTTCTCCCCGCACTCGCCCTGAGGTGCGTGCCCTCAGCCCGGTACCACCAGTTCCGGTACCATGCACCAGGCCTATAGTGCGCCTCGAGAATTCAGTGTGCCCTGTTCCTGCTCCCCGCACTAGCCTTGAGGTGCGTGTCTCCAGTCCGGTACCACCAGTTCCGGCACCACGCACCAGGACTACTGTGCGCCTCAGCAGGTCAGAGTCGGCCGTCTGCCCAGCGCCATCTGAGCCATCCGTCTGCCCAGCGCCATCTGAGCCATCCGTCTGCCCAGCGCCATCTGAGCCATCCGTCTGCCCAGCGCCATCTGAGCCATCCGTCTGCCCAGCGCCATCAGAGCCATCCGTCTGCCCAGCGCCATTAGAGCCATCCGTCTGCCCCGAGCCATTAGAGCCGCCCGTCTGTCCCGAGCAGTCAGAGCCGTTCGTCAGTCAGGAGCCGCTAGAGCCGTCCGTCAGTCAGGAGCCGCTAGAGCCGTCCGTCAGTCAGGAGCTGTCAGAGCCGCCAGCCAGTCAGGAGCTGCCAGAGCCGCCAGCCAGTCATGAGCCGCCAGCCAGTCATGAGCCGCCTTCCAGTCATGAGCCGCCTTCCAGTCATGAGCCGCCCTCCAGTCATGAGCCGCCCTCCAGTCATGAGCCGCCCTCCAGTCATGAGCCGCCCTCCAGTCATGAGCCGCCCTTCAGTCATGAGCCGCCCTTCAGTCATGAGCCGCCCTTCAGTCATGAGCTGCCCTCCAGTCATGAGCTGCCATATAGTCCGGAGCTGCCTCTCTGTCCAGAGCTGCCTCTCTGTCCGGAGCTGTCCTTCAGTCCGGAGTTGCCCCTCTGTCCTGAGCTACCCCTCTGTCCTGAGCTACCCCTCTGTCCTGAGCTACCCCTCTGTCCTGAGCTACCTCTCTGTCCTGAGCTACCTCTCTGTCCTGAGCTACCTCTCTGTCCTGAGCTACCTCTCTGTCCTGAGCTACCTCTCTGTCCTGAGTTGTCTATATTTAGGAGGGGCCTTGGTGAAGGTTCCTGGACCATGGTCGGGGGCGAGGGTCGCCACTCAAGGGACGCTAAGGAGGGGGACAAAGACAATGGTGGAGTGGTGTCCTCGTCCTGCGCCGGAGCCGCCACCGCGGACAGATGCCCACCCAGACCCTCCCCTTGAGTTTTAGGGGTGCGCCCGGAGTTCGCACCTTGAGGGGGGGTTCTGTCACGTTCCTGACCTGTTTTCTGTTTTTGTATGTGTTTAGTTGGTCAGGGCGTGAGTTGGGGTGGGCATTCTATGTTTTGTGTTTCTATGTTGGGTTTAAGGTGTTGCCTGATATGGTTCTCAATTAGAGGCAGGTGTTTGACGTTTCCTCTGATTGAGAACCATATTAAGGTAGACTGTTCTCACTGTTTGTTTGTGGGTGATTGTTCCTGTGTCAATGTTGGTGCTACACGGGACTGTGACGGTTAGTTTGTTTTGTCATTTTGTATAGTGTTTAGTTTGATTAAATTCATTATGTCTAATTACCACGCTGCACATTGGTCCTCTGATCCTTCTCGCCTCTCCTCGTCTGAGGAGGAGGACGACGTAGACTGCCGTTACAATTTCTCTCAAATGTTGTGCACAAATTTGTTTACATGCCTGTTAATAAGATAATCCATCTGACAGGTGTGGCATATCAAGAAGATGATTAAACAGCATGATCATTACACAGGTGCACCTTGTGCTGGGGACAATAAAAGGCCTGTCTAAAATGTGCTGTTTTGTCACACAACACAATGCCACAGAGGACTCAAGTTTTGAGGGGGTGTGCAATTGGCATGCTGACTGTAGGAATGTCCACCAGAGTGGTTACCAGAGAATTTCTCTACCATAAGCCATTTCTAACATTGTTTTAAGAGAATTTGGCAGTACATCCAACCGCAGACCACGTGCTTGGCGTTGTGTCGGCAAGCTGTTTGCTGATGTCAACGTTGTGAACAGAGTGCCTCATGGTGGCAGTGAGGTTAGGGTATGGGCAGGAATAAGCTACGGACAACGAACACATTTTCATTTTAATCAATGGAAATTTGAATGCACAGAAATACCTTGAAGAGATAGGCCCTTTTTTAAAGGTATCTGTGACCAGCATATCTGTATTCCCAGTCTTGTGAAATCCATTGATTAGGGCCTAATTAATTTATTTTGTTTAGCTGATTTCCCCATATGAACTGTAACTCATTAAGCTCTTTGAAATGGTTGCATTTCTATTGTTGTTCAGTATACATTTAAAACGGTATGCTGCCTGAATTAAGTACAGTGTAGTGCTGCAAAACTATGATATTGAATGACATTTTTAACCAAGGTTTATAGCAACATCATAAAAACAATAGACAGGCCTATAAAGTAAGACCAAGCTAAATGAGCACATTTAATCCCTGTTTAAATCCTACTGACATAGGTAGGAATATAACTCTACCTACATGTACATGACTCTACCGGTACCCCCCTGTATATAGTCTCACTATTGTTATTTTACTGCTGCTCTTTAATCACTTGTTACTTTTATTTCTTATTCTTATCCATATTTTTTAAAACTGCATTGTTGGTTAGGGGCTGTTGTATTCGTGGCATGTGACTAATACAATTTGACTTGATTTGATATGATATAGCTCTCCAGACTTCAACCAATACTGAATGATTTATCTGATATAAAGCAGCGCACATTTCTCGAATCGAAAAGCACTGAAGTAGAAAATAATTTCTTCACTCCATATATGATGGTGTCAGTAAGACATTCCCTGAATCCTTCAATGATAAATGATTTGTGTAATATGCAGCAGGCTATTAGGCTATGTATTGTATAACTGCACAATCATTATTTTAATTCAGTTGTTTTCGGGCTTGGGCTCATATAGAGGCCTATGCGTCTGTATAAGCTGTAATATGCGTTTGTGTGTTCTACATGCAACGTCTTAAATGCTTTGAATGAATCATCACCTTATAACACAGTGCCCAGTGTCATTACCCACACTCATTGTGTTTGGCTTTGACAAAACATCCACAACGACCATGTTTTCCACTCAGTTTCAACCTTTCTTCAAATTGATCAATCACAATAAGGTAAAAAATGTTTTAAAAGCATGATACTGTTTTGATGATAAGTGTTTGATGTGATTTTCCATTGCATTTGCATTAAATTGTGGGCAATTTTGTCACTTTAGAGTCAGAAGAAGAAAGCTAACATGCAAAAAGTATCTCTGTATCAGTAGCTAGGTTTCCAATTGGCGACAATTTATTATGCGAACATTAAAAAATCTGCATCAAGAAAATATGCACATTTTCCCATCAGTGGTGTGTTTCCACCAAACTGACATGTTGCGGATAAAAAACAGTGTGTTATGATGTAGTGCACACAACATGTACTTTTTCGTTCATGTTTTCATGTACCGAATACAAAGCTAAAGTTCAATGTGTTTCCAACGCATTTTCAACTCTACCAATACTTTGTCACAAAAACTGTTGCTTTAAATAGCAAATGTGCCTACTCTGGTCTTGGCACATGCCACTGGGCAAAAACTGGTTGAATCAAAGTTGATTCTATGTCATTTCAAATAAAGATGTAATGTGATGATGTTGGAACGACATAGAAAACTGATTAGATTTGCAAAAAGTCATCAGCGTAAGGGAATTTAGCCTTTTTTTCACCCAACTTTTAATGTAAATCCAATGACAGGGTGACATTTTTGATTGATTTCATATTTAATTCTCGTTAGTTGACAACTCAACCGAATGTAAATCAAAACTAGATGTTGAACTGAATTCTGTGCCCAGTGGGATGCGCTCTACCCAACAGCTAGCAGATGTAGGCTAGCCTACATGATGAGATTATTATGGATAAGAGGGAGAATATTTGTACTTGTCAAACAGCAGTCAATCATCGATCATGATGTCACCAGAATGAGACCCTCGATAATTATTGGAAAGGAGTATCAAGCTCATCACCGTGCACTTTCACCACCCTGTGAAGTTCATCATAACTTATTTTATCTGTAGCTTAATAAACTGCATGCTTTCCCGAGTTGTAGTGGGAGGACCACACACCATATCATCTGTGAATCCAAGTTTACTTAGTGGTTATTATATCAATATATGCGCATAAAGGCATTTCCACCAATATTTCTCTTATAATTAATTTTACAGACAGAAAAAGATCCCACCATGTCGAACAAACAAATTATGTCAGAATTTAAAATTGCACCGAAACATTCATTTCAGCTGTCATGATTTTGACTTTACTCACATAAAAACTGGATGGAAAATGGTTTCTGTCTGACTTTTGGTCTGTGCAGATGTTACTATAGCAAAAACAACAACCCAGCCTTTTGCCTTGTTGAATTGGAGTGCTGCATGGAGCTAGAGCCCCACTGAACTGAAGAGACCAGTGACCACAGCAAGGTTCCTGTTATGTGTGAATACAGTACACAGTACATGGCCAACAACTGATCATCATCTTCCCTTGCTCTGATTTCCATTTTATGTAAAATCATTTTGGCGTTTCATGCATTAAACCTATAGTGAAATTGATGTTAGAACACTGTAGAACACTTGATAACTTTTTTAATTAAATGAAAACCTTGACCCAATGTGATGCATTCAGAAATGGAGGAATAACATTGGAACAATGTTGGCTCAACTTTTTTGTGCCTGGTGGAATATTATGCATGATTTTCATTTTCATCATTTTCACTCATTTATAAAAAATGTAACTGTATTTTTTTTTTTAACCTGTTGATATGAATAGTATTCCCTTTGAAGATTTGTCTGAGGTGCACAGTCACACAAGTATCCCAACTGGGGATTTGAATTTCAACCAAACCAAAGGATGGTATGTGACAGAGACAATACTGCATGTCTACAGCAGTCATTTTCATGACTGATTTGCATATTAATTATATTTTCATGCTACGTTTCACTTTATGCAATGTCACCACCAACTGGGGAAAAAAGTCGTAGTGGCAAAGGTTGCACCGTACAAATAATAATTGTCTGGATGTGAATAATATCCTGTAGCTTGTCGCTACAACTTGTTGTCCACAGGGTAAATGTTGTTTTGGCACATCTGGTTGAATACATTAATATGAGAGAGAGAGAGAGAGAGAGAGAGAGAGAGAGAGAGAGAGAGAGAGAGAGAGAGAGAGAGAGAGAGAGAGAGAGAGAGAGAGAGAGAGAGAGAGAGAGAGAGAGAGAGAGAGAGAGAGAGAGAGAGAGAGAGAGAGAGAGAGAGAGAGAGAGAGAGAGAGAGAGAGAGAGAGAGAGAGAGAGAGAGAGAGAGAGAGAGAGAGAGAGAGAGAGAGAGAGAGAGAGAGAGAGAGAGAGAGAGAGAGAGAGAGAGAGAGAGAGAGAGAGAGAGAGAGAGAGAGAGAGAGAGAGAGAGAGAGAGAGAGAGAGAGAGAGAGAGAGAGAGAGAGAGAGAGAGAGAGAGAGAGAGAGAGAGAGAGAGAGAGAGAGAGAGAGAGAGAGAGAGAGAGAGAGAGAGAGAGAGAGAGAGAGAGAGAGAGAGAGAGAGAGAGAGAGAGAGAGAGAGAGAGAGAGAGAGAGAGAGAGAGAGAGAGAGAGAGAGAGAGAGAGAGAGAGAGAGAGAGAGAGAGAGAGAGAGAGAGAGAGAGAGAGAGAGAGAGAGAGAGAGAGAGAGAGAGAGAGAGAGAGAGAGAGAGAGAGAGAGAGAGAGAGAGAGAGAGAGAGAGAGAGAGAGAGAGAGAGAGAGAGAGAGAGAGAGAGAGAGAGAGAGAGAGAGAGAGAGAGAGAGAGAGAGAGAGAGAGAGAGAGAGAGAGAGAGAGAGAGAGAGAGAGAGAGAGAGAGAGAGAGAGAGAGAGAGAGAGAGAGAGAGAGAGAGAGAGAGAGAGAGAGAGAGAGAGAGAGAGAGAGAGAGAGAGAGAGAGAGAGAGAGAGAGAGAGAGAGAGAGAGAGAGAGAGAGAGAGAGAGAGAGAGAGAGAGAGAGAGAGAGAGAGAGAGAGAGCGAGCGAGAGAGAGAGAGAGAGAGAGAGAGAGAGAGAGAGAGAGAGAGAGAGAGAGAGAGCGAGAGAGCTTTGACTATGTACAGACTCAGTGAGCATAGCCTTGCTATTGAGAAAGGCCGCCGTAGGCAGACATGGCTCTCAAGAGAAGACAGGCTATGTGCACACTGCCCACAAAATGAGGTGGAAACTGAGCTGCACTTCCTAACCTCCTGCCCAATGTATGACCATATTAGAGAGACATATTTCCCTCAGATTACACAGATCCACAAAGAATTCGAAAACAAATCCAATTTTGATAAACTCCCATATCTACTGGGTGAAATTCCACAGTGTGCCATCACAGCAGCAAGATTTGTGACCTGTTGCCACAAGAAAAGGGCAACCAGTGAAGAACAAACACCACTGTAAATACAACCCATATTTATGTTTATTTATTTTAACTTGTGTGCTTTAACCATTTGTACATTGTTACAACACTGCATATATATAATATGACATTTGTAATGTCTTTATTGTTTTGAAACTTCTGTATGTGTAATGTTTACTGTTCATTTTTATTGTTTATTTGACTTTTGTATATTACCTACCTCACTTGCTTTGGCAATGTTAACACATGTTTCCCATGCCAATAAAGCCCCTTGAATTGAATTGAATTGAATTGAGAGAGAGAAAGAGAGAGAGAGAGAGAGAGAGAGAGAGAGAGAGAGAGAGAGAGAGAGAGAGAGAGAGAGAGAGAGAGAGAGAGAGAGAGAGAGAGAGAGAGAGAGAGAGAGAGAGAGAGAGAGAGAGAGAGAGAGATTATCAAAATAAAAATAAATAAAAATAATAATAAAAATAATAAATAAAATAATAAAAATAATCTCTCTCTCTCTCTCTCTCTCTCTCTCTCTCTCTCTCTCTCTCTCTCTCTCTCTCTCTCTCTCTCTCTCTCTCTCTCTCTCTCTCTCTCTCTCTCTCTCTCTCTCTCTCTCTCTCTCTCTCACTAATTATCAAAATCCAGAAAAGAGCCGTTAAATTCTACAACCACCTAAAAGGAAGCGATTCCCAAACCTTCCATAACAAAGCCATCACCTACAGAGAGATGAACCTGGAGAAGAGTCCCCTAAGCAAGCTGGTCCTAGGGCTCTGTTCACAAACACAAACACACCCCACAGAGCCCCAGGACAACAGCACAATTAGACCCAACCAAATCATGAGAAAACAAAAAGATAATTACTTGACACATTGGAAAGAATTAACAAAAAAACAGAGCAAACTAGAATGCTATTTGGCCCTAAACAGAGAGTACACAGTGGCAGAATACCTGACCACTGTGACTGACCCAAACTTAAGGAAAGCTTTGACTATGTACAGACTCAGTGAGCATAGCCTTGCTATTGAGAAAGGCCGCCGTAGGCAGACATGGCTCTCAAGAGAAGACAGGCTATGTGCACACTGCCCACAAAATGAGGTGGAAACTGAGCTGCACTTCCTAACCTCCTGCCCAATGTATGACCATATTAGAGAGACATATTTCCCTCAGATTACACAGATCCACAAAGAATTCGAAAACAAATCCAATTTTGATAAACTCCCATATCTACTGGGTGAAATTCCACAGTGTGCCATCACAGCAGCAAGATTTGTGACCTGTTGCCACAAGAAAAGGGCAACCAGTGAAGAACAAACACCACTGTAAATACAACCCATATTTATGTTTATTTATTTTAACTTGTGTGCTTTAACCATTTGTACATTGTTACAACACTGCATATATATAATATGACATTTGTAATGTCTTTATTGTTTTGAAACTTCTGTATGTGTAATGTTTACTGTTCATTTTTATTGTTTATTTGACTTTTGTATATTACCTACCTCACTTGCTTTGGCAATGTTAACACATGTTTCCCATGCCAATAAAGCCCCTTGAATTGAATTGAATTGAAATTGAGAGAGAGAGAGAGAGAGAGAGAGAGAGAGAGAGAGAGAGAGAGAGAGAGAGAGAGAGAGAGAGAGAGAGAGAGAGAGAGAGAGGATCAAACAAACATTGACCTCTTGTCAGTCCTTACCATCCACCATTACATTCCTCGACATGCAGTAAAGCCATTTCAAGCATAAAACTCCAGCTGTAATGCAATCCATTCAGCCATAGTTACTATAGCCTGGTGACAATAATGTCCCACTTACTGGCCTATAGTTCCTGCTGTCACGTTCCTTGTTATGTTTAAAAAGTATTATTTTGTTGTTGTCCTTTATGACAATGCTAGTCTGTCCCCAGCTCTGACCGTTCTGCCTGTGTTGTTTGTCTATCACAACCATTTTCTGACTGTTTTACAGTGGGACTTTTTTCAGGACTTTTTTGAGAAATTGTTGGATTTCTTCCTATGTCCTCTGCAGTCCCTTGTCCCATTGTGGAACTTAAAAAAAAAAGAATGAACCTTTATTTAACTAGACAAGTCAGTGAAGAACAAATTCTTATTTACATTGACGGCCTACCTCGGTCAAACCCGGATGACGCTGGGCCAATTGTGTGCCGCTCTATGGGACTCCCAATCACGGCCGGATGTGATGCAGCCTGGATACTTGTACTTGATGTGTCGAGTTCCTTTGAAGAGGTCCGATTTTAGGATTCTTTACTTTTTGCTAGCTTCAACCACTAGGGTCATCCTAGCCATGCCATGTCAGGGACCTCAATACCTATTTACAGTTGGTAACTGTAATATCTTGGGTTGTTCCATGATGCATGGGAGCATCTATGTCCCTCCTGTGCCCTTGGTGCACTTGCTTTCTCACTCCCATTAGGTGATTGTTGAGGAGTTCAAAGCTTTTCAGCCAACTGCCATGTCCCTGCTTTATCCTCGCACCATCTCTATTCCCCCCCCATATTCATCAATCCCTGACTGTTGAGGGACACAGTCATTTCACAGGTCAATTCATTTTAATCATAGTGTGTCAATTTAATCTTGGCTCAAACCACTAGATGGACACTTTGTGAAAATCTCATTAACCTTCCAATTTCCAATCTCCTTACTTCATCAGTATTGCAAGGCAATTGCTCAGTCATTTCAGTCGGTAAACAAATTCAGGTATTTTAAAATGTCTAAGGCTGAAAATGCAGGCAGCATTTATAATACAGATCCAATTTAATATTCCAATTCCCGACCCATAGAGGACATAGTCATACCTGAATGAAGAGTCAGAGACGCTGTAGTCCGAACAGCAACAACCCATGTAATAGAGGGATTACCAGGACACGTACTCAGAGCATGCGCTGACCAGCTGGCAAGTGTCTTCACTGACATGTTCAACCTCTCCCTGACCCAGTCTGTAATACCTGCAGTACATTTTCAAGCAGACCACCGTCCCTGTGCCCAAGAACGCCAAGGTAACCTGTCTAAATGACTTGCCCCGAAGAACAGTTAATCAAATGGCCACCCTGATTATTGCATTTATTTCTTATTTCTTATTGCATCTATTTATTTGCACTGACTCTCTCTCTTAACTGGACTCTACCTGCACACACACACACGCACGCACGCACGCACAGACGCACACACACACACACACACACACACACACACACACACACACACACACACACACACACACACACACACACACACACACACACACACACACACACACACACACACACACACACACACACACACACACACACACACACACACACACACACACACACACACACACACACACACACACACACACAGTTTCACACTCCTTCACTCTCTTCACATACGCTGCGTAGTCACTTTTACCACTACATACATGTATATATTACCTCAACTATCTTGTACACCCAGCACATTGACACGGTACCGGTACTCCTTGTATATAGTCTCATTATTGTTATTTTATTGTGTTACTATTTCCTTTTACATTTTGTGCTAATTTGTATTACTTTTTAACTCTGCATTGCTGGGAAATGGCTCGTCAGTACGCATTTAACGGTAAAGTCTACACCTATTATATTCGGTACATGTAACAAATACAATTGCATTTGATTTTAAGATGATTAATATATTTGCTATGTGCTTGTGTTTTATTGATGTGAACGCAGGCTTGTGGGAAAGAAGAGGAAAAAGTACACAGAAGAGTAGATGGCCAAGATCACACCTGCGCTCCTTCTCTCCCTGTCTGTCTGTTTTAGATGGCTCATGTAGTCATAGAAGGGGATCTCATCTCACCGTGGACCCTCTCTGGAGTCCCTCCCTGTGTTCATAGCATGTGCACTTGTATGGTATACATATTAGGACATACATAGTACATCAGACTCATAGCATGTAGGTTTCATCTGATGTAGTGGTCCACTGATGTAGTGGTCAGTTGGTAGAGCATGGTGCTTTTAACGCCAGGGTAATGGGTTTGATTCCCGGGACCACCCATATGTAAAATGTATGCACGCATGACTGTAAGTCGCTTTGGATAAAAGTGTCCGCTAAATTGCATGTATTATTATTATAGCATGTACAGTACCAGTCAAAAGTTTCGACACACCTACTAAGGGTTTTTCTTTATTTTTACTCTTTTCTACATTGTACAATAACCAAAAAAGTGTTATTGAGATTCTTCAAAGTAGCCACCCTTTGCCTTGAAGACAGCTTTGCACACTCTTGGCATTCTCTCAACCATCTTCAAGAGGTAGTCACCTGGAATGCATTTCAATGAACAGGTGTGCCTTGTTAAAAGTTAATGCGTTTGAGCCAATAAGTTGTGTTGTGACATGGTAAGGGTGGTATACAGAAGATATCCCTATTTGGTAAATGGCCAAGTCCATATTATGGCAAGAACAGCTCAAATAAGCAAAGAGATACAGCAGTCCATCATTAACATGAAGGTCAGTCAATGTGGAAAATTTCATGAACTTTTAAAGTTTCTTCAAGTGCATCAAGCGCTATGATGTAACTGGCTCTCATGAGGACCGCCACAGGAAAGGAAGACCCAGAGTTAGAGTTACCAGCCTCAGAAATTGCAGCCCAAATAGATGCTTCACAGACTTCAAGTAACAGACACATCTCTACATAAACTGTTCAGAGGAGACTGCGTGAATCAGGCCTTCATGGTCGAATTTCTGCAAAGAAACCACTACTAAAGGACACCAATAAGAAGAAAAGACGCAGAGTAGGTGAACGAATGATCTCTGCATGTATTGTTCCCACTGTGAAGCATGGAGGACTAGGTGTGATGGTGTGGTGGTGCTTTACTGGTGACACTGTCAGAAGGAAGATGGCACTGATAGAGATGGAAGCTTCGCTTCTAGTCCTTAGGAAACTGTGCAGTATTTTGTTTTTTTATGTCTTAGTTCTTACATTGTTAGCCCAGAAAACCTTAAGTGTTATTACATACAGCCGGGAAGAACTATTGGATATCAGAGAGACGTCAACTTACCAGCACAACCAGGATTACGACCAGGAACACAACTTTCCCAAAGCTGATCCTTTGTCTGCACTTCCCAGGGCATTTGAACTGATGCTAGAGTCCGACCCAAAACAACGCCGCCGGAGGAGAGGGTGCCGGAGTGGTCTTCTAGTGAGGCTTCGGATGCGTGCACACCGCCCACCGCTCCCGAGTATATTACTCGCTAATGTCTAGTCCCTAGCTAACAAAGCCGACGAAATCAGGGCAAGAGTTGCTTTCCAAAGAGATATCCGGGATTGTAACATACTCTGTTTCACGGAAACATGTCTAGCTTGGGACATGCTGTCAGTGTCAGTACAGCCAACGGAATTTTCAGTGCATCGCGCCGACAGGAATAAACATCCCTCCGGTAAGAAGAAGGGTGGGGGTGTATGTTTCATGATTAATGACTCATTGTGTAATTGTAACAACATACAGAAACTCAAGTCCTTTTGTTCACCTGACCTAGAATTCCTCACAATCAAATGCTGACCATATTATCTCCCAAGAGAACTCTCCTTGGTTATCGTCACAGCCGTGTATATCCTCCCGCAATCGGATACCAAGATGGCCATCAAGGAACTTCACTGGACTTTATGCAAACTGGAAACCATATATCCTGAGGGTGCATTTATTGTAGCTGGGGATTTAACAAAGCTAATTTGAGAACAAGGCTACCTAATTTCTATCAGCATATCGATTGCAGTACACGAGCGAGCAAAACGCTCGACCATTGCTACTCTAACTTCCGCGATGCATACAAGGCCCTACCCCGCCCTCCTTTTGGCAAATCTGACCATGACTCCATCTTGTTGCTCCCCTACTATAGGTAGAAACTAAAACAGGAAGCGCCGTGCTTAGGTCTATCCAACGCTGGTCTGACCAATCGGATTCCACGCTTCAAGATGACTTCGATCACATGGACTGGGATATGTTCCGGGTAGCCTCAGAGAACAACATTGACGTATACGCTGACTCTGTGAGTGAGTTTTTAAGGAAGTGTATAGGAGATGTTGTACCTACTGTGACTATTAAAACGTTCCCTGACCAGAAACCGTGGATTGATTACAGCATTCGCGCAAAACTGAAAGCACGTACCACCGCATTTAATCATGGCAAGGCAACTGGGAATATGGCCAAATACAAACAGTGTAGTTATTCCCTCCGTAAAGCAATCAAACAAGCAAAGTGTCAGTATAGAGACAAAGTGGAGTCACAATTCAACGGCTCAAACACGAGATGTATGTGGCAGAGTCTACAGACAATCACGGATTACAAAAAGAAAACCAGGCCCGTCGTGGACATCGACATCTTGCTTTCAGACAAATTAAACAACTTCTTTGCCGGCTTTGAGGACAATATTGTGCCACCGACACGGCCCGCTACCGAAGACTGTGGGCTCTCCTTCTCTGTGGCCGACGTGAGTAAAACATTTAAACGTGTTAACCCTTGCAAGGCTGCCAGCCCAGACGGCATCCTTAGCTGCGTCCTCAGAGCATGCGCAGACCAGCTGGCGGCTGTGTTTACGGACATATTCAATCAATCCCTATCCCAGTCTGCTGTCCCCATGTGCTTCAAGATTGCCACCATTGTTCCTGTTCCCAAGAAAGCCATGGTAACTGAACTAAACGACTATCGCCCCGTAGCACTCACTTATGTCATCATGAAGTGCTTTGAGAGACTAGTCAAGGATCATATCACCTCCAACCTACCTGTCACCCTAGACCCACTTCAAGTTGCTTACCACCCCAATAGGTCCCCACACGATGCAATCGCCATCACACTGCACACTGCCCTATCCCATCTGGACAAGAGGAATACCTATGTAAGAATGCTGTTCATTGACTACAGCGCAGCATTCAACACCATAGTACCCTCCAAACTCATCATTAAGCTTGAGTCCCTGGGTCTTGACCCCGCCGTGTGCAAGTGGGTCCTGGACTTCCTGACGGGCCGCCCCCAGGTGGTGAGGGTAGGAAACAACATCTCCACTCCGCTGCTCCTCAACACTGGGACCCCACAAGGGTGCGTTCTCAGCCCCCTCCTGTACTCCCTGTTCACCCACGACTGCATGGCCATGAACGCCTCCAACTTAATTATCAAGTTTGCAGACGACACAACAGAGGTAGGCTTGATTACCAACAACGATGAGACAGCCTACAGGGAGGAGGTGAGGGCCCTCGGAGTGTGGTGTCAGGAAAATAACCTCTCACTCAATGTCAGCAAAACAAAAGAGATGATGGTGGACTTCAGGAAACAGCAAAGGGAGCACCCTCCTATCCACATCGACGGGACAGCAGTGGAGAAGGTGGAAATGTTTAAGTTCCTCGTGTACATATCACCGACAAACTGAAATGGTCCACCCACACAGACAGTGTGGTAAAGAAGGCGCAATAGCGCCTCTTCAACCTAAGGAGGCTGGAAAAATGTGGCTTGTCACCGAAAACCCTTACTAACTTTTATAGGTGCACAATCGAGAGCATCCTGTCAGACTGTATCACCACCTGGTACGGCAACTGCACCGCCCTAAACTGCAAGGCTCTCCAGAGGGTGGTGCAGTCTGCACAACACATCACCAGGGGCAAACTACCTGCCCTCCAGGACACCTACAACACCCAATGTCACAGGAAGGCAAAAAAGACCATCAAGGACAATAACCACCCCAGCCACTGCCTGTTCACCCTGCTTCCATCCAGAAGGCGAGGTCAGTACAGGTGCGTCAAAGCTGGGACAGAGAGATTGAAAAACAGTTTCTATGTCAAGGCCATCAGATAGTTAAACAGCCATCACTAGCACAGAGAGGCGGCTGCCTACCTACAGACTTGATATCATTGGACACTTTAATAAATAGAACACTAGTCACTTTAATAATGCCAGTTTAAGAATGTTTACATATCTCTCACGTTACTTATCTCATATGTATATACTGTATCCTACACTATCTATTCTATACTATCTATTGCATCTTAGCTGCTCAGGCACTGCACATCCATATATTTTATATTTATATATTCTTATTCCTTTACTAGATTGTGTGTATTAGGTTTTGTTGTGGAATTTGTTAGATATTAGGTTTTGTTGTGGAATTGTTAGATATTACCTGTTAGATACTGCTGCACTGTCAGATCTAGAAGCATAAGCATTTCACTACACTCACAATAACATCTGCTAACCATGTGTATGTGACCAATAAAATTTGATTTGATTTGATTTATTTAGAATTCAAGGCACACTTAACCAGCATGGCTACCACAGCATTCTGCAGCAATACGCCATCCCATCTGGTTTGCGCTTTGTGGGACTATCATTTGTTTTTCAACAGGACAACGACCCAACCCACCTACAGGCTGTGTAAGCGCTATTTGACCAAGAAGGAGAGTGATGGAGTGCTGCATCAGTTGACCTGGTCTCCACAATCACCCGACCTCAACCCAATTGAGATGGTTTGGGATGAGTTGGACCGCAGAGTGAAGGAAAAGCAGTCAACAAGTACTCAGCAAATGTGGGAACTCCTTCAAGACTGATAGAAAAGTGTTCCAGGTGACGCTGGTTGAGAGAATGTCAAGATTGTGCAAAGCTGTCATCAAAGCAAAGGGTGGCTACTTTGAAGAATCTAAAAGATAAATTATATTTTGATTCTATATGTGTTATTTCATAGTTGTGATGTCTTCACTATTATTCTACAATGTAGAAAATAGTAAAAAACAAAGAAAAATCATTAAATGAGTAGTTGTGTCCAAACTTTTGACTGGTACTGTATGTCCTAATATGTCCACCTACACCTGCTCTTCCTCCCTCCATACGCCTGTGGAGAGCTAATGAGATGTGGGCTAATTTACATGAAGGTCATGCACTCTTCAAAGCCCCATGACGGCAGGCAGTAAACCACAGTGGTCTGGTCACCATGACCCTCACTTCAGCATTCTGATAGGGTCTGCAATTCTCTGTCAACATTTGATTTCAAGCTGCCTGGATCGTGGTTTCAGAGGAGGGTAGGTCACCTCAAGGCTCACATCAACAAAGAGGACACCTTGCTGACTTTGTTTAGATTCACCAAAGACTCATGTTATTTAATATATAATGCCGGTGATGCTTTAAAAATGCCATAAAATCTGAACTTTTAAGTGAACATGTATTTTAGACTTTTTGACCTTTTTGTGTTATCTGCCTCCATTAGTGTTACTTTTAATTAAAATGTAATTCTGGCTCTTATCAAGGTCTCACACCTGACTTTCTCAGCTCTGCTCCCGTGTGATTCCCATGTATCCATGCCTGCCATCCACCTCAAACCTGCTCCCTGGGCCCTGCAGCTGTTAGCACTGTGTTCACCCCTGACCTCTCACATCTGTTGAATTAGCTTCCTTACTATATAAGGGAGTGCTTTCAGTCTCAACACAATCATTTTACTGTTAGATTAATCGGGTGGCAGGTAGTCAAGTAGTTAGAGCATTGGGTCAGGAACAGAAAGGTCGCTGGTTTGAATACCCGAGTCGAGAAGCTGACAAATCTGTCTATGTGCCCTTGAACAAGGCACTTAACCCTAATTTGCTCCAGAGGCGCTGTGCTACTCTGCCTGACCCTGTAAAACAACACATTCCACTGCACCTATCCAGTGTATGTAACAGTAAAAACATTTTTATCTACACTGAACAAAAATATAAACGTGAAGTGTTGGTCCCATGTTTCATGAGCTGAAATAAAATATCCCAGAAATGTTCCATATGCACAAAAAGCTTATTTCTCTCAAAATCTGTGCACAAATTTGTTTTCATCCCTGTTAGTGAGCATTTCTCCATTGCCAAGATAATCCATCCACCTGACAGATGTGGCATATCAAGAAGCTGATTAAACAACATTATCATCACACAGGTGCACCTTGTACTGGGAACAATAGAAGGCCACTCTAAAATGTGCAGTTTTGTCACACAACACAATGCCACAGATGTCTCAAGTTTTGAGGGAGCGTGCAGTTGGCATGCTGACTGCAGGAATATCCACCAGAGCTGATGCCAGAGAATTTAATGTTCATTTCTTTACCAAAGTCGTTTTAGAGAATTTGGCAGTACGTTCAACCGGCCTGAGAACCACAGACCACGTGTATGGCGTTGTGTGGGTGAGAGGTTTGCTGATATCAAGGTTGTAAACAGATTGGTGACAGTGGGATTATGGTATGGGCATAAACTACAGACAACGAACACAATTGCATTTTATCTATGGCAATTTGAATGCACAGCACAGGAGGCTGGTTGGATATTAATTGGGGAGAACGGGCATGTTGTAATGACTAGAGCGGAATCAGTGGAATGGTATCAAATACATCAAACACGTGGTTTGATGCCATTCTATTCACTCTGTTCCAGCCATTATTATGAGCCGTCCCCCCTCTCAGCAGCCTCCGCTGATGCATAGAGATACCGTGGCAAGATCCTGAGGCCCATTGTCGTGCCATTAGTTCGCCACCATAATATGTAAACTTTTATTTATTTAACTATGCAAGTCATTTAAGGTCAAATTCTTATTTACAATGACGGCCTACCCTGGCCAAACCCGGGACTCCCAATCACGGCCGGATGTGACAGACTGGATTCGAACCAGGGGCTGTAGTGACACCTTTTGCACTGAGATGCAGGACCTTAGACCACCACACCACTCGGGAGCCCAATATATGGCCCCATGTTGCAAGGATCTGTACACAATTCCTGGAAGCTGAAAATGTCCAAGTTCTTCTACGGCCTGCATTCTCACCAGACATGTCATTGATTGAGCATGTTTGGAATTCTCTGGATCGACGTGTACAACAGCATGTTCCAGTTCCCGCCCAGCAACTTCGCACAGCCATTGAAGAGGAGTGGGACAACATTCCACAGGCCACAATCCACAGCCTGGTCAACTCTATGTGAAGGAGATGTGTCGCGCTGCACGAGGCAAATGGTGGTCACACCAGATACTGATCCACGCGCCCCTACCTTTTATTTAAGGTATATGTGACTAAAAGATGCATATATGTATTCCCAGTCATGTGAAATCCATAGATTAGGGCCTAATGAATATATTTCAATTGACTGATTTCTTTATATGAACTGTAATGCAGTAAAATCTTTGAAATTGTTGCATGTTGCGTTTATATTTTTGTTCAGTATATATTATATATTATATATTCAGTATTTTTTTGCATCCACAACCAAATCAGCTATATTTGACTCCATTAAGGCTGTCATGAGAGACTAATGGAAGATAAAATCAGTGGTGTAAAAAGTCCCAAATATCATACTTGATTAAAACTAAAGATACCTTAATAGAAAATGACTCAAGTAAAAGGGAAAGTCACCCAGTAAAATACTACTTGAGTAAAAGTCTAAAATTATTTGGTTTTAAATATAATTAAGTATCAAAAATAAATGTAAGTATCAAAATAAAAAGTAAAATTATAAATCATTTCACATTCCTTATATTAAGCAAACCAGACGGCACGATTTTCTTGTTTTATTATTTTACGGACAGCCAGGGGCACACTCCAACACTCAGACATAATTCACAAACAAAGCATTTGTGTTTAGTGAGTCCGCCAGATCAGAGGCAGTAGGGATGACCAGGTATGTTCTCTTGATAAGTGTGTGAATTGGCACATTTTTCTGTCCTGCAGGGCATTCAAAATTTAACTAGTACTTTTGGAAGTCAGGGAAAATGCATGGAGTAATTATTTGAAATACATAAGGTATTCAGGGCTATCATAGGTATTTTCAATAGATGGTACCTTACCTCTATATTGTAATAGTGAATGTAATAGTGAATGAGAAGTCAAGGCATAATGACATGGCAGAAAGTAGGCTAAACGGTATAGTGGGTCAATTTCCACAACCATTAAGAGTGTAGAAGTGTGAGGCTCAACTTCACTGTTTTGGTGGCCTGGCTACCATGCTGTGAACAGCATGAACGGAACCCGTGTACATGCGCAGATACTGTATGTGAATATGTGAGAGAAAAGTCTTGCATCTCGCTTATCTCAATATCTGTGGTGTTGCTCTACCTTTAAGCTTTTTCAAAGCATGTTACAGTATGTATCCCTCTATCAAAATTTATGGTGAGGTATGCAAGTTCTGGTTCTGAGAGGCACTAATGGATACAGACTTCCTCTCATGTCTGCCGCTCAGTCCCTGAATGCTTTGGATTCATCATAGGAGTTTATTCAGAATTATTCATAGAGAATATTGAAGACTATGAAAATGTGTTTTATAAGCATCACTTGTGCCTGAAATTACCACAAAACTGAAGTGTGTGTGTGAATGTATCTTTATGCAAGAGGTTCTGAAATGTTTTGTACACACAATTTTTGTATCCTGTATATGTCTTTAGGTGCCTGTATGTGAGTATGTGAGTGAGTATGTGAGTGTGCACATTAGCTGCCCCAAGCACTGCACCTGGTGCTTTAGTGATCAACCAAAGCACAGGCCTCCGTAGCATTGCAGTGAACATATTCGTTCCAAGATAAAATTCATTAGCTTTCTCCTGTGTTACCGCAAGCCAGCTAACACTGCTGTGTTAGACACAGGAATCATGCAGCTCCTAACCTGCTCTGCATCGCACATTTTTTTTGTGTGGTGACGATAAAAGCTTGTCTATCCTTATCTAGAAAGCACCACACAAGCCTGCATCTGTCACTTCCAATTCATCCATGTTCATCAAAACAAATGTGAATGGACAGGAAGTTTCACTTATTCAAATTTGCTGACACTGATTTGCTTTCAATGTAGATTTATTTCAGACTTTTTGCAACCACTGAGATGATAAGGAAATTCCTACATTCAACATAGGCTCCAGATTAAGATTGTTCTATTAAGGCAAACCCCCCATCCTTATACACCTCACTTAAATATCCAACCTCTGTAAAAGTGTATCAATGATACAGAATCAATAAATACAGACAAGACTAGAATTTGGCCTTGTGCTGAAATATGTTTGCCAGCTATACTGTATACTGTATAGCTGGCAAACATATTTCAGCACAAGGCCAAATTCTAGTCTTGTCTGTATTTATTGATTCTGTATCATTGATACACTTTTTTCCTTATGGTTTAAGACCCCTTGATCCCTCGATTGACACACCCTGAATACTGTCACAAACTAACAGGTACAGATATTAATTTGAGCCAGTTTGCAACAGCAGGAAAATAATCCTGCATCTACAGGAAATGACTTATGTGAATTATAACTAATGGACATTTACAGTGGCTTGCAAAAGTATTCACCCCCCTTGGCATTTTTCCTGTTTCGTTGCCTTACAACCTGGAATTAAAATCGATTTTATTTTATTTTTATCATTTGATTTACACAACATGCCTACCACTAGAAGATGCAAAATATTTTTTATTGTGAACCAACAAGAAATAAGACAAAACAACTGAAAACTTGAGCATGCATAACTATTCACCCCCAAAGTCAATACTTTGTAGAGCCACCTTTTGCAGCAATTACAGCTGCAAGTCTCTTGGAGTATGTCTCTATCAGCTTGGCACATCTACCCACTGGGATTTTTGCCCCTTCTTCAAGGCAAAACTGCTCCAGTTCCTTCAAGTTGGATGGGTTCCGCTTGTGTACAGCAATCTTTAAGTCATACCACAGATTCTCAATTGGATTGAGGCCTGGGCTTTGACTAGGCCATTCCAAGACATTTAAATGTTTCCCCTTAAACCACTCGAGTGTTGCTTTAGCAGTATGCTTAGGGTCATTGTCCTGCTGGAAGGTGAACCTCCATCCCAGTCTCAAATCTCTGGAAGACTGAAACATGTTTCCCTCAAGAATTTCCCTGTATTAAGCTCCATCCATCATTCCTTCAATTCTGACCAGTTTCCCAGTCCCTGATAATAAATAATTATCCCCACAGCATGATGCTGCCACCACCATGCTTCACTGTGGTGATGGTGTTCTCAGGGTGATGAGAGGTGTTTGGTTTGCGCCAGACATAGCGTTTTCCTTGATGGCCAAAAAGCTCATTTTTAGTCTCATCTGACCAGAGTACCTTCTTCCATATGTTTGGGGAATCTCCCAAACTCCCAAATCTCCCACATGCCTTTTGGCGAACACCAAATATGTTTGCTTATTTTTTTCTGGACACTCTTCCGTAAAGCCCAGCTCTGTGGAGTGTACGGCTTAAAGTGGTCCTATGGACAGATACTCCAATCTCCGCTGTGGAGCTTTGCAGCTCCTTCCGGGTTATCTTTGGTCTCTTTGTTGCCTCTCTGATTAATGCCCTCCTTGCCTGGTCTGTGAGTTTTGGTGGGCGGCCCTCTCTTGGCAGGTTTGTTGTGGTGCCATATTCTTTCCATTTTTTAATAATGGATTTAATGGTGCTCTGTGGGATGTTCAAAGTGTCTGATATTTTTTTTATAAGCCAACCCTGATCTGTACTTCTCCACAACTTTGTCCCTGACCTGTTTGGCGAGCTCCTTGGTCATCATGGTGCCACTTGCTTGGTGGTGCCACTTGCTTGGTGGTGTTGCAGACTCTGGGGCCTTTCAGAACAGGTGTATATATACTGAGATCATGTGAGAGATCATGTGACACAGATTGCACACAGGTGGACTTTATTTAACAAATTATGTAACTTCTGAAGGTAATTGGTTGCACCAGATCTTATTTAGAGGCTTCATAGCAAAGGGGGTGAATACATATGTACTCACCACTTAAAATAAATATATATTTAGAATTTTTTTAAACAAGTATTTTTTTTATTTCACTTCACCAATTTGGACTATTTTGTGTCTATCCATTACATGAAATCCAAATAAAAATCAATTTAAATTACAGGTTGTAATGCAACAAAATAGAAGAAACGCCAAGGCAGGTGAACAAGGCAGAATACATTTTTCGTGAGGGAAAAATCAAGTCTGAAATTTTAATGTGGAAATTACTAATTTCAGAAGCCTTTTTAAACCTCAAATGCATTGCAGGAAAGTTATCAAATTAAGATCCTACACCTGTATAGGCCCACATTTATTATATTAAAAAATATATATATTTATTTAACTAGGTACAACACTTATGAACACCAATTGTTTTGGGGAGGGAAACATGTGTGTGGTGGAAATATCTCAGAAGGAATTATGCAATTCATTTTATTGCACCATCTGACTCATGGGCCAAACAATGCTTTGTATTTCACAAAGTCAGGCCACCATATCCCCCTGATGTTAAATAATGAAGTCACAGTGTGGAGCCCGGCACACTCAGCGTAGCTGCGATGCAATCACTGGCGACCTCTGCAGATTAGCGTAATCAGCTCTCACAGTTTGTGTGAAATTATATTGCTCCGAATGAAAGGAAACGGATGGAATTCAATGGAAAGGATCCAGCGGCACAGCCCAAATACATTGGGGGGGAAGAGATGTCATTAACACAGTGAGCAGACACTGTGTGAAAAGCCCAGCATCTTCAGGGATCATGGTACAAGTTAATTTAATTATGCTGAACAGGGGAGATTCATGGTGGCTCTGGGGTTCAGCAGGAGGAAACAAGAGCTGATTGATTTAAAGATTTTTAAAAACTTTTTGGCAAATGGTCCTTGAAAGTCATTGCTCACATGATGACTGCACTGCAGCTGGACAGAAATGAGGAAACCTGTCATCTGTGACATCTTCTGTTTTATGTTTTACAGTACCTGCCTTTCACTGACTCCTCAGGCATGCATCCCTAATGGTACTGACAAGGTCTTTTTTTTTTTACCTTAAACTTACATATTCCTATATAATATTTGCAGTGGTGGCTGGTGGCACATTAAATGGGGAGGACAGGCAAATATTGTCTGTAACAGAATTAATGGAATGGTCTCAAACACATCAAACACCTGGTTTCCATGTGTTTGATACCATTCCATTCACTTCATTCCATTCATTTTTATGAAATGTCCTCCCTTCACCAGCCTCTTCTACTAGTACTTGTATTCACATCCAATGTACGTCATGTCTTTGTTGTATAGAGGAGCTGAATATTAACAAATTTTGAGGCAGACATCACGTTCTGATAAGGCTTTCCTTCTGTCAGGGGATCCCCTTGCAGATGGTTGTTGATTAACATTGTTGTCAAGGCCACTATTAGGAATATGCTCCTGCATGTTGATTTGAATGCCATAAGGACAAAGTAGAGGAAACTGTAACCAGTAACCACATCTTATGTTGATTAAAGAAAGACTCAGAGATATGACGTAGATGCAGAAAGTAAACCGCATAGTGGTCAATTTCCATATCAATTAAGAGCATTGAAACACGAGGTTCAACTTCTCCTCTGTTTTGTCCTGTGGCTCCCACGCTGTAAAAGTGTGAAGCGAACCCATGCACATGCACAGATGTGTGACTGTGCGAGAGTGAAGCCTTGCGTCTCGCTCATCTCAATATCTGCAGTGCTGCTTGTGGAAATTTCATTTACACTGAGTGTACCTTTAATATAATAAAGCTCAGTTATAGGCTTTCCTATACGCTTTCCTTGACCATCTTTGTGTTAAGGAACAGGTTAACGTCTTTAAAACAATAGTTGATGTTATATCTGTGTATTAAAGATTAAACAAGGTTTTGACTGCAGTTAATCCAGTTTTAAGTCTGGAGGAGGATAGAGAGTTTTTAATAGCACCACAGCTGGCCTTGTTTTATTGCTTTAGGAGGGAGGTAATAGAAAAACTACAACAACCAGAGGGCCATAAAAATCGTTGGTAATTAAGTCTCTGGGTAATTATTTTCAGCCAAACATTAATTTTACAGGTTTAATAGATGTTCCAATGGTTTCCAGGGCCAAGTGCCTTGGGCCTGGTTTGTAATGCAGTACCATTAATCATGGGTTCTTTCTCCAACTTTAAGTCTTCATAATAACAGTAACAATGTTCTCTTATGTCTTCGCAGGAAAGTTTCAACCAAGCAAAACACCCAGACAGGACAAAGTAATATAGCCATGGAGAACATTAAAATAACAATTGTGGACTCCTTGAAATGGAAAAAGCCTACATTAAATTTAGCGTTACCACACACTGCTCATCATTCATGGCTGCCAAGGTTATGAGAGATGCCACCTCCAGCAGCGTTTCTTGGAGCCCTTATGGTATATTTTCCATCTCAAACACAGCATGTGTAGTGTGAGGTAAGACAGATTTTAATTACCTACATAGCAGGGGGTTTTGGAGACACTGCTGACCGTTGACCATAGCCACTCACACTTTTCTCCTTCTTTGTTTATCAACACCTGTTTATCAACACTCTGCTTGGCTTTTATACAGTAGGGTCATCTTCACTGGATTGGTAAGAACAACCATATTTTCCATCAATTGTAACAGCGTCATGAAGTGTGAGTATTTTGCCTTGCCAAAGTGCTTGTGTTTTCTAACTTAGAATTTTACTGCCCGTCTCCTCTCTTTTCCCTTGTGTTGCTAGCATCGCAAGCTTGACTGGTTTACAATGGCCTCCTGTTTGGATATTGTTGCTATTGCACTACTGTCACAGATCGCTGGTCACAGTGAAGGGTGACAACATGGAGGCCCCTGCCAGACAACACTCATAAATCCCGAATGATGCAGATTGAAAAAGTGGTTTTCTGCTTGTCTCACATGCAGCCTTGCGCTGAATCTTTATTTCTCTTTTTCTTTTTACAGACACTCTGTTAGAGGACTTTCAATGCTGTGTAGAGTGTGTACGTGTATTTGTGTGTGACTGTGTGTGTGCGTGTGTTGCATCATGCCATAGTTGCTCTGTAATTATTTTTTAATTAATAACAGTATTATGATTATGTAATTAAAATGCTGCAAACTGCAGATATGGTTCAGGAAACAAATCCTGAAAATAAAATAAAGTCCTGTAAAAGTTACCACCTGCATAATTATCGTATAACAATAAATGTAAATTCAATGTCATTCTATAGTATCTGTGCAACTTGTAAAGTAAACAGGAAAACGTGTTGCCTCTTAATTTATGGGGACCTACAGCTAAGGCCCTTAGAATGTCAAGTCCCCATCACAGTTCCCCAAAGCAAGCCTCCTCTTCAGAATATCACGACGACGCAGTGCTTTACGGTAACATTTGCTGTTTTAAGTTTGTAGCGGGACATTGCGAGGCTGACATAGCCACAATTCATTGTTGATAACTGTAACGTTTGCCCGAAACTTAACATTTCGTCATGGACGTAGGCGAGCTACTGAATTATCAGGTAATTAGCTGGTTAGACATATCCTCATATCCCAGCTAGCTAACTTACCGGTAACGTTAGTTAGCTAGCAAAATAAGGGTTCTGTAAACAGCGTCTTTGACTCTAGCCCTAACTGTTATCTTCTGGCTAAAATGATTGGTAATTAGCGAATAAACTAAGTTCGCTTAGCTAGTTAATGTTGTGACAAATTTAAAGAGTTGGCTATCTGATGTCAATTTAGCCTAACTAAAGTTAGCACGTAAAGGTAACAAGTTACTGTAGCTAACTAACTTACAGTATCTAGCTAAGCTAGCTACCTTGTGATACAAACGCTTGCCTACCTCAGCTGAAGATATTTGCTCTTTTTTCTATCTGTGGCTCAGCCTTGTTAGCTAAAGTAATGTTGCTTTCGTGGAATGTAATTTCTTGAGCACACTACATGGCCAACAGTATGTGGACACCTGTTCGTCGAACATCCCATTTCAAAATAATGGGCATTAATATGGTTGGTCACCCCTTTCCTGCTATAACATCCTGCACTCTTCTGGGAAGGCTTGCCACTTGATGTTGGAACATTGGTGCAGACACTTGCTTCCATTCAGCCACAAGATCATTAGAGAGGTCGGGCACTGATGTTGGGCGATTAGGCCTGGTTTGCAGTCAGCTTTCCAATTCATCCCAAAGGTGTTGTATAGGGTTGAGGTCAGGGCTCTGCGCATGCCAGTCAAGTTCTTCCACACTGATCTCAACAATCCAATTATGTATGTACCTCGATTTGTGCACGGGGGCATTGTCATGCTGAAACAGGAAAGGGCATTCCCCAAACTGTTGCCAGAAAGTTGGAAGCACAGAATCGTCTAGAATGTCATTGCGTGCCGTAGCGTTAAGATTTCCCTTCACTGGAACTAAGGGGCATGAATTATGAACAAGCAGCCCCAGACCATTATTCCTCCTCCACCAAAACGTTACAGTTGGCACTATGCATTGGGGCAGGTACAGTGGCTTGCGAAAGTATTCACCCCCTTGGTATTTTTTTTCCATTTCAATTTGGACTATTTTGTGTCTGTCCATTACATGAAATCCAAATAAAAATCCATTTAAATTACAGGTTGTAATGCAACAAAATAGAAAAACCGCCACGGGGGTGAATACTTTTGCAAGGCACTGTAGCGTTCTCCTGGCATCCGCCAAACCCAGATACGTCCGTCGGACTGCCAGATTGTGAAGCGCGATTCATCACTCCAGAAAACTCGTTTCCAGAGTCCAATGGCGGTGAGCTTTAAACAACTCCTGCTGCCGCTTGGCATTGCACGTGGTGATCTTAGGCTTGTGTGCAGCTGATCGGCCACGGAAACACATTTCGTGACGCTCCCGACATACAGTTCTTGTGCTGACGTTGCTTCCAGGGGCAGTTTGGAACTCGGTAGTGAGTGTTGCAACCGAGGACAGATGATTTTTACGTGCTTTAGAATTCGGCAGTTCTGTTCTGTGAGCTTGTGTGGCTGACCACTTCTCGGCAGAGCCGTTGTTTGAAAGGTGGCATCCAATGATGGTACCACATTGAAAGTCACTGAGCTCTTCAGTAAGGCCAATGTTTTTCTATGGAGATTGCATGGCTGTGTGCTCAATTTTATACACCTGTCAGCAATGGGTGTGGAATACACACATTTGAATTTGTCCACATACTTTTGGCCATAGTGTGTATCAGAAAATCAAGTGCTGTTGCATGTAAAGATGAATGCATTTGCTACATTATTAACTGTTTGCTTGGATACATTGCAACGCCTTATGACTTGACATCCCTGTTTTGATGTACCTGCTCAACACGGTGTTGATGGTGTGATCTTCATTGTAGCCTGACAGGGGGGCAAAGCGTCTGCGGGATGATGATGATGATGACCCCAGAAGCAAGAAGGTTGGCAGAGAACTAGCCAGACGCCTGGAGAGAGATGACGGTGAGGACCCGAGTGGTGACAGGAAGAAGATACTGGAGAAACTCATGGATGATGATGAGGATGCAGACGACCAAGAGGTGGGCACAGTTTTACTGACATAAAATCAATCAAATCAAATTGTTTTAGTCATATGCGCCGAATACAACAGGTGTAGACCTTACAGTGAAATGCTTACTTACAAGCCCTTAACCAACAATGCAGTTTAAAAAATAAGAATAAGAAATAAGAGGAACAAGTAATTAAAGAGCAGCAGTAAAATAATAGCGAGAATATATACAGGGGGTACCGGTAATGAGTCAATGTGCGGGGGCACCAGTTAGTGGAGGTAATTGAGGTAATATGTACATGTAGGTAGAGTTATTAAAGTGACTATGCATAGATAATAACAGTAACAATGGTGTAAAAGAGGGGGCAGCAATGCAAATAGTCTGGGTAGCCACTTGATTAGATGTTCAGGAGTCTTATGGCTTGGGGGTAGAAGCTGTTTAGAAGCCTCTTGGACCTAGACTTGGCGCTCTGGTACCGCTTGCATGCGGTAGCAGAGAGAACAGTCTATGACTAGGGTGGATGGAGTCTTTGATAATTTTTAGGGCCTTCCTCTGACACCGCCTGGTATAGAGGTCCTGGATGGCAGGAAGCTTGGCCCCAGTGATGTACTGGGCCGTACGCACTACCCTCTGTAGTGCCTTGCGGTCGGAGGCCGAGCAGTTGCCATACCAGGCAGTGATGCAACCAGTCAGAATGCTCTCGATGGTGCAGCTATAGAACCTTCTGAGGATCAATGCCAAATCTTTTCAGTCTCCTGAGGGGGAATAGGTTTTGTCGTGCCCACGTCACGACTGTCTTGGTGTGCTTGGACCATGTTAGTTTGTTGGTGATGTGGACACCAAGGAACTTGAAGCTCTCAACCTGCTCCACTGCAGACCTGTTGATGAGAATGGGGGCGTGCTCGGGCTTCCTTTTCCTGTAGTCCACAATCATCTCCTTTGTCTTGATCACGTTGAGGGAGAGGTTGTTATCCTGTCACCACACGGCCAGATCTCTGACCACCTCCCTATAGGCTGTCTTGTTGGTGATCAGGCCGAGCACTGTTGTGTCATCGGCAAACTTAATGATGGTGTTGAAGTTGTGCCTGGCCGTGCAGTCATGAGTGAACAGGGAGTACAGGACGGGACTGAGCACACACCCCTGAAGGGCCCCTGTGTTGAGGATCAGCGTGGCGGATGTGTTGTTACCTACCCTTACCACCTGGGGGGCGGCCCGTCAGGAAGTCCAGGATCCAGTTGCAGAGTGATGAGCTTTGAGGGCACTATGGTGTTGAACGCTGAGCTGTAGTCAATGAATGGCATTCTCACATAGGGCATTTGCAAATTGGAGTCCGTTTAGTGTTTCTGGGATAATGGTGTTGTGAGCCATGACCAGCCTTTCAAAGCACTTCATGGCTACAGATGTGAGTGCTATAGGTCGGTAGTCGTTTAGGCAGGTTACCTTAGTATTCTTGGGCACAGGGACTATGGTAGTCTGCTTAAAACATGTTGGCATTACAGACTCGGACAGGGAGAGGTTGAAAATGTCAGTGAAGACACTTGCTAGTTGTTCAGCGCATGCTTGCAGTACACATCCTGGAAATCCGTCTGGCCTTGTGAATGTTGAGCCTGTTTAAAGGTCTTACTCACATCGGCTTCGGAGAGCGTGATCACACAGTCTCCCGGAACAGCTGGTGCTCTCATGCATGTTTCAGTGTAATTTGCCTCGAAGCGATCGTAGAAGTAGTTTAGCCTGTCTGGTATGCGTGTCACTGGGCAGCTGTCGCCTGTGCTTCCCTTTGTAGTCTGTAATGGCTTGCAAGCCCTGCCACATCTGACGAGCGTCGTAGTCGGTGTAGTACGATTTGATCTTGGTCCTGTATTGACGCTTTGCCTGTTTGATGGTTCGTTGGAGGGCATAGTGGGATTTCTTATAAGCTTCCGGGTTAGAGTCCTGCACCTTGAAAGCGGCAGCTCTAGCTTTTAGCTCAGTGTGGATGTTGTCTGTAATCCATTGCTTCTGGTTGGGTATGTACGTAGTCACTGTGGGGACGACGTCATCGATGCACTTATTGATGAAGCCAATGACTGATGTGGTGTACTCCTCAATGCCATCGGAGGAATCCCGGAACATATTCCAGTCTGTGCTTGCAAAACGGTCCTGTAGCTTAGCATCTGCTTCATCTGACCACTTTTATTGGTCAAGTCACTGGTGCTTCCTGCTTTCATTTTTGCTTGTAAACAGGAATCGGGAGGATATAATTATGGTCAGATTTGCCAAATGGATAAAGGTGGTCAAGTTTTTTTCCCTCTGGTTGCACTTTTAACATGCTGATAGAAATTTGATAAAACGGATTTCAGTTTCCCTGCATTAAAGTTCCCGGCCACTAGGAGCGCCGCCTCTGGATGAGAGTTTTCATGTTTGCTTATGGCGGAATACAGCTCATTCAGTGCGGTCTTGTTGCCAGCATCCGTCTGTGGTGGTAAATAGACAGCTACAAAAAATACAGATGGTGTGGTCTACAGCTTATCATGAGATACTCTACCTCAGGGGAGCAAAACCTTGAGACTTCCTTAGATATTGTGCACCAGCTGTTGTTTACACATTTACATAGGATGCCACCCCTTGTCTTACCAGACGCCACTGTTCTATCCTGCCGATAGAGCGTATAACCAGCTAGCTGTATGTTGATAATGTTGTCGTTTAGCCACGACTCCGTGACGCGTAAGATATTCGTTTTTAATGTCCCGTTGTTAGTTTAATCTTCCTCGTAGGTCGTCGATTTTATTTTCCAATGATTGCACATTAGCTAGTAGAACGGAAGGCAGTGGGTGTTTATTCAATCGCCTACGAATTCTCAGAAGTCAGGCCCACCTCCACCCTCTTTTTCTCCGTCTTCTCTTCACGCAAATGACGGGGATTTGGGCCTGTTCCCGGTAAAGCAGTATGTCCTTCACTTCGGACTCGTTAAAGGAAAAAAAAGCTTCTGCCAGTTCGTGATGAGTAATCGTTGTTCTGATGTCCAGAAGTTATTTTCGGTCGTAAGAGACGGTAGCAGCAACATTATGTACAAAATAAGTAAAAACAATAAGTTACAAACAACGCAAAAAAACGAACAGAAAATCAGTTGATTAGGAGCCCTTAAAGCGTCAGCCGTCTTCTCTCATGCGGCGTTAAATGTGCTGATCTTGTTCCTAAAATACTTTTTTGTTGTCTTGGTTACACTTTTCACAAAAGGGCACTCTGTTTTCAGGGTGAACCAGTGGATGAGAGTTCGGTGAAGAAAATGATCCTGACCTTTGAAAAAAGGTCCTACAAAAACCAGGAGCTGAGGATAAAGTTCCCAGACACCCCGGGGAGGTGAGTTAATGAGGGACATTTATACATAAGGCTGTGACGGTCATGGAACTTTGGATGACTTTATATTTGAGGTTCTTCAAAGTAGTCACCCTTTGTCTTGATGCCAGCTTTGCACACTCTTGGCATTCTCTCAACCAGCTTCATGAGGTAGTGACCTGGAATGCATTTCAATTAACAGGTGTGCCTTGTTAAAAGTAAATTTGATTTTCTTTCCTTAATGTGTTTGAGCCAATCAGTAGTGTTGTGACAAGGTAGGAAGAAGATAGCCCTATTTGGACAAATAACAAGTCCATATTATGGCAAGAACAGCTCAAATAAGCAAAGTGAAATGACTAAGTTTCTTCATGGGCAGTTGCAAAAACCATCAAGCGCTATGATGAAACTGGTTCTAATGAGGACCGCCACAGGAAAGGAACGCCCAGAGTTACCTCTACTGCAGAGTTCTTTAAGAGTTAACTGCACCACAGATTGCAGACCAAATAAATGCTTCACTGAGTTCAAGTAACAGACACATCTCAACATCAACTGTTCAGAGGAGACTGTTTGAATCAGGCCTTCATGGTCGAATTGCTGCAAAGAAACCACTACTAAAGAACACCAGTAAGAAGAGACTTGCTTGGGCTATGAAACACGAGCAATGGAGATTAGACAGGTGGAAATATGTCCTTTCGTCTGATGACTCCAAATGTTCTTTTTTATTTTGGGGTTCCAACCGCCATTTCTTTGTGAGACGCAGAGTAGGTGAACGGATGATCTCTGCATGTGTGGATCCACCGTGAAGCATGGAGGATGTGTGGGGGTGCTTTGCTGTTGACCCTGTCTGTGATTTATTTAGAATTCTAGGCACACTTAACCAGCATGATTATCACAGCATTCTGCAGCGATACGCCGTCCCATCTGGTTTGGGCTTAGTGGTACTATCACTTGTTTTTCAACAGAGCAATGACCCAACACACCTCCATAGTAGAGAGAGTGATTTATTTCAGCTTTATTTTCTTTCATCACATTCCCAGTGGGTCAGAAGTTTGCATACACTCAATTAGTATTTGGTAGCATTGCCTTCAAATTGTTTAACTTGGGTCAAACATTTCGGGTAGCCATCCACAAGCTCCCCACAATAAATTGGCTGAATTTTGGCCCGTGCCTCCTGAAAGAGCTGGTGTAACGGAGTTAGGTTTGTAGGCCTCCTTGCTCGCACACGCTTTTTCAGTTCTGCCCACACATTTTCTATAGGATTGAGGTCAGGGCTTTGTGATGGCCACTCCAATACCTTGACTTTGTTGTCCTTAAGCCATTTTGCCACAACTTGGAAGTATGCTTGGGGTCATTGTCCATTTGGAAGACCCATTTGCGACCAAGCTTTAACTTCCTGACTGATGTCTTGAGATGTTGCTTCAATATATCCACATAATTTTCCTCCCGCATGATGCCATCTATTTTGTGAAGTGCACCAGTCCCTCTAGCAACAAAGCACCTCCACAACATGATGCTAACATGATGCTGCCACAACCGTGCTTCACGGTTGGGATGGTGTTCTTCGGCTTGCAAGCATCCCCCTTTTTCCTCAATGTAACAATGGTCATTATGGCCAAACAGTTCTATTTTTGTTTCATCAGACCAGAGGACATTTGCACATCTTTGCAATTGTACATCTTTGTGCAATTGCAAACCGTAGTCTGGCTTTTTTTATGGCGGTTTTGGAGAAGTGGCTTCCTTGCTGAGCGGCCTTTCAGGTTATGTCGATATAGGACTCGTTTTACTGTGGATATAGTAACTTTTGTGCCTGTTTCCTCCAGCATCTTCACAAGGTCCTTTGCTGCTGTTCTGGGATTGATTTGCACTTTTCGCACCAAAGTACGTTCATCTCTAGGAGACAGAACAAGTTTCCTTCTTGAGCGGTATGACGGCTGCGTGGTTCCATGGTGTATATACTTGGATACTGTTGTTTGTGCAGTTGAACGTGGTACCTTCAGGCGTTTGGAAATTGCTCCCAAGGAAGAACAAGACTTGTGTAGGTCTACAAAAAAAATTCTGAGGTCTTGGCTGATTTCTTTAGATTTTCCCAAGATGTCAAGCAAAGAGCCACTGAGTTTGAAGGTAGTCCTTGAAACACATCCAACAGGAAATTTGTGGAGTGTTTGAAAAACGAGTTGTGTATGTTGTGTGTAAAGTGTATGTAAACTTCCGACTTCAGCTGTGTGTGTATGTGTATATATATTATTTATATTTATTTATTTTAAGAGGTACATTTTCTCCTCCACTCCTGACTGCATGGGCTGTAGGCTAGATTGACGATAACAGGTTAGGATTCCATGTGTAAACTTTTTGAATATTAACAGGTTTATGTGATGTGCCGTTGCGAAATACCAGCGCCGTTGTTGACTAGAATAGCTGGTCCCGTTGCTGCAAGGAGTTGTGGGATATTAGAATCCTCTTGTCTTAACCTTTGTTCGTAAATTTGCTTTGGCTATCTACTCCGATTTCAGAGCTCTCTCGTTTGTGTGACAGAGTGCAGAATAACTGATGAATTGACGAACCCTCAACACCCATTGAATTTGACAGGTATCAGTAAACATCAGACAAAAAAACGAAAATAAATTGTTGCTAGCAGCACAGTTACAATACCCAACGCTCTAGATAACAGGACAACAGTCCAACCAGCTCTACTAGGGCGAGTAAAATAGTCAGTGAGGTGTTCTCTCATTTGTGTCTGGCAGTAGCTAGCAAGCTAGCCAACTTTAGCCAGTTAACTTGGGTGCTTGACTGCCGTTAGGTTATAATGCTTACATACTTTTCCCCCTAGACCAGAGCGTCCAGTGTGCACTCTGAACAATCCAAGAGCGTAAACACTGAATTTACGCACAGATAATCTGACAACGCTCTGAATATAAGAACCCCCAGAGTGCACTCTGAGCGCACTCACACTCCAGAGTGAATTTACAAACACACCCTTAGTCATCTTCAACCTAGACTGCAGGGAGGGGGGCGTTGCCTAGGCACCGAAGACTCTTTTGTTAAAACAGTTATGACGGTTATTTTATTTTCATGGCGGTCTTCATCCATAACTGTCGGTTTCACATTTATACGGTAATCGTGCCAGCCCTAGTTATACCTGAAGTATTCATGCTTTTGTCTTATAAAGGTATAATTCTATTTTAAGGGTAAATTGATCTGCTCCAGTCTTTAATTACATGACATTGCATTCAACAAGTCTGGACTTATTTTCCATTTCTGACATACTTTATTATGCCTCTGCTCAGGTTCATGGAAACAGAGCTGGATCTGAATGACATCATCCAGGAGTTGCATGTCATCGCCACCATGCCTGATCTCTACCACCTCTTGGTGGAGCTCAATGCTGTCCATTCCCTGCTGGGCTTACTCAGCCACGAGAACACAGATATCCTTTCCTTCAAAGATTGCTTACTGGGCATCATTCACTGTTAAATTCAGTTAATTTACCTGCACTTGTTAAACCATTGACTAATGCTATTCTATGCATTTTACCTTGAATAAGGCTACTAATTATTCAAAACTGAACCTAGAAAAAATCAAACATATTAATACCCACTGTAAAAATCCTTAGCCTCTCCTACATATCGCCATTGCAGTGGTTGATTTGTTACAAGAGCTGACGGACATCGACACACTTCATGAAAGTGAGGAGGGCGCGGAAGTACTCATAGACTCTTTGGTGAGTCCATTTTGTTTGTATACAATCAAGTCATGGCTAGCTGCCATTTTGTGTTATTTCTCATCCCCCCCTACAACCATATTGATGCTGATGATAAACTCAAAAGATTAAAAGCAGATTCAATCCCAGCTAATGTCCATTGCCTTAGTGAAATGGTCTGTCTTAAGTCGTCCGCGTGCTTCCCATCCGAAACAGCTTGTGCATATATTATGACGACATTTTGTGACGTTTATGTTAGTTCTGGTCTTCTGCAAGGTTTTTTTGGGCTGTTCGTTCCGAAGAAAAATCTTGAGGCGAACTTCAGAGCTGAAGTTTACGCCCCTTCGTCGGTCATTGGTCAACGGTAGGGATCCTTCAATAAAGTGTTTGTTGTCATTCAACGATAGATTACTCGTTTTCATGCATATTCTTTCACTTGAGAAATACTGCACCGAACATCTTAGATGTAAAATTGCGCGACTAAGATCTCTGCAAAAACTGCAAAATGAATGACCGATTTCTTGAGTTGTCTTAGATTAATTCTGACTATTTTGAGGAGTGTATACTGGCTACGGCGTCTCAAGATGGACAAACATTACTTTTGCCTGGTCTTTTCTGGTATTTCAAGCTAAGGTCTTTTATGGGAGTATGCGCGCACACTCGTTCGTTTCCAAACGAAGCATGCGGAAGCCTTAGCCCTCCCTTTGCACTCACTTTGACAGCAGCAAAGTTATTGGCGGTTTTCTGGAAAAGGTTGAGTACCCCATCATAATGTCGGCTGACATTTAGAAAGACCATGGAGGCAAAGGTCAAATGACTCTGGTCTTATATGACTTATAAGTTAACAACGGAAATTAGGCCTGAGCCTTTATTGTTGTCACTCAACCACACAGTATTCCATAATGCTGTGATGAAACAGCTTGTCTTCTTCTCTAACTGTAGTTGGAGGGACAGGTTGTGGCCCTTCTGGTGCAGAACATGGAGAGGCTGGATGAGCAGGTGAAGGAGGAGGCAGATGGAGTCTACAACACGTTAGGTAAGACCCACTGCAGAATGATTGGACAAAATATGGGGATTATTAAAATGTTTGTAAATGCTGGCGTGGAGCAGTTTTAGCCCATAGTCTGAAAATCTGTTTGTCATAACATGTCCTAACGGTTTGTGAATCAGTGAGATGCCCTCCATTCTATTCACATAGAAGAAACACGTTCCGATTATTTAATCATTACATTTGGGCTCAGTGCGCCTAGTGTTTTGATGGCGTCTTATCAAGGCAGCTCTCCAGGCTTGAATAAGCCTTTTGTCTGCTTCGTGGTTGGGGCTCAGAGGCTCATGTCCTCCAGGATGGTGTCTGCTCAGCTGGAATTAGTGATAAAGGCTTCCCTCTTCTCCAGCAGGCCTATATTGCTCCTTCTCCTTGTCCTTCTGTCGTCTCTCTCTCCTCTGGGATTTTGCCGACCTTCTCCTGGCTGATTGAGATATAAGGTGTCTCAGACGGCTTTATAATGCAAGTATTAGCAAAGGAATCTGAGACCTCTATACTTCTCAGCGAGGTGCTGTCATAATCTGAAAGTCATTCCCCTCTCTTCTCTCCCATCACTCTCCATCAGCCATCATTGAGAACATGGCAGAGTTCAGGCCTGGCCTGTGCACAGAAGCAGCTCAGCAAGGACTCATGCAGTGGTTGCTAAAGAGAATAAAGGTGAGGATATGACTGAAAATGACACAATCCATGGCTTATTGATGCTTTATGTAGAGGTTTTTGCAGGCTGGTTGGATGTGTCTCATTGAAAATGTCTGTTCTGGACCAGTACCTACAGTACAGCATATAGGCTTTCAATTGCTCATGCTGTCACTGATTTTGGCATTCATCACCCCCACCCTTTCTCTCTTTCAGGCAAAGATTCCATTCGATGCTAACAAGCTGTACTGCAGTGAAATCTTGGCTATCTTGCTTCAAAACAATGACAGTAAATTTACAGCCCTTTCTCCTCTACTTGCTGTACAAAGTGATGAAAACTGCTCTAGTCGAATGTGTTATTGTCGAATAAACATAGCCACAGAGGTGTTTGGTGTGATTACTCTGTCTGTGGACCAAAATAGTAGAGTAACATGACTGGTTAAAGTACACTTTTGTTAGTTTCTGAGTGGCTAGGTCCAGAAGGCCTTCTAGTGCTGCTGGATGACAGTCAGGGACTATGTCCAGAACAATAATGCACTGGGCCACATTGATATTCTGTCCTATCTAATTTTCTTCTTGGTCTCCCCCTCTGAGTTTAGTTGCCTAGGTTGGTTGTGCTGCCTCGATCGATTCAGTCTCCCACCGTCCCGCTCTAACTATGTTTGTCAATGTTTATGTCCACAATATTTTAAGTTTCTCTCTCTCTCTCACGCTCTCTCTACACCTACCTACCTACCTACCTCCAGGCACCAGGGAGCTCTTGGGGGAGCTGGATGGGATTGACGTTTTACTGCAGCAGCTCTCTGTAAGACTCCTAGGGATTTGACCAACCTGTCTGTTCACATTTTCTACTGCTCCTGCTCCTTCTCTCTCTCTGATTCATCATGGTCTCTCTCACACACACCTTACATCACACTGTTGAAGTTTCAGCAGCTCATAAGAACTGTGTTCTTTACAGTAGTGATCTAGCCATACCCACTTCATGAACACAACCTCAGTTAGATTAGCCTTATGTGCAGGATTCTTTTGGCTAAGTATTATAATATTTGATATATTCAAGGTCTCCAGTATAATTCTGTCTAATGCAAATGAATAACATTTTGAAGTGTAACTTGATGCTAGACAGATTTTCTGCTTTGCTTCGTAAGTCTCTCCACTTTGTTGGTGATGCCGGTTGCAAGGTTTCAGTGTGTCCTTAGTTCCGAGGGCACTGCACCCAAAATGTATTTGGTTGAATACTGTTCTATCTTTGTGAGGTTTATCATACACAGCCAAAAATGAATTACAGTTACACTGTTTAAAGTCTGCCAATGAGCCAAACCAGTACATCATTTATTGCATTTATACTGAATTTACCAGCATCACAGTTCAAAGTAATTTCTGGCCATGTCAGTTCCCTGGTGATAGACAAGGTTGGGGAGTAATGGATTACATGTAATCCGTTACCAGCATAGATATTGTAATAAAATTACAGATACTTTTGAAAACTAGATGATTACTTTCAAATTCAGAAAGGATGTTTGTGATTTAGATTTTTTTTTTTATCAACTTTCTGTTTGCTTAATGACATTCAAATCAGAGTTCCTCCCTTCTAAACTCCTCTGTGGTATTGTGCTCCATACAGTCAAAGACAAGTTAAATTTAAGAAGACCACGAGTGGGGCTTTTGTTGCTCAATAAAATTTGTGCTGATTCAAAAAAATATTCTATAAGCCTAACGGACATATGCTCAAACTCACACACTTTTGATTGACTTAAACAGCTGCAAATTGTCACGATATCAAAGTGTCACCAACAAAAGCGTAAACAATAGGGCTATAGCAAATGCAGCATATGTCATTCATTTCTCACATGCAAAAGGGACTTTTCGGTAGTGCTCAAAGCATGCCATTCCATGAGAGCAGCATTTATTTTTCAACTCAAAACAATGAGCCCAATCCTCCATCACAACAAAATCATAAACAGAGTAGGCTAATAAATCCTTCGTTTTTGGCTAATGCTCATAATTCCAAGTCCTGTTTTTTAAGATCAAAGGATATTATATTGATTGGCATGACTGTCAGATTTCCAGACTTTGGTTTGTAATGTAAAGAGGGAGCATAATCGTATTATTACTATTATTGTCTGTTGTAGAAAGTAATGGATTAGTACATAACCAACCCATAAAGTAAAATGCAACATCCATTTATGGCCAGCTATGTAAACCCCTAACATCTATTTATCCTACAATAGATGTTGTTCAATTGGTAATTGTAACTTTTGTCTTCTCCTAATGCCTCTTAAGGGGAAGTCATCTAAAATTAACTAAGTAATCAGATTACATTACTCAGTTTGGGTAATCAAAGTGTTACGTTACTGATAAGTGTTGGACAGGGACAGGTAACTAATAACTACCGGATTACATTTAGAAAGTAACCTACCCAACCCTGGTGATGAGCTGTGGGTGTCATTCTACTTCAGGTGTTCAAGCGCCACAACCCAGCCACGGCAGAGGAGCAGGAGATGATGGAGAACCTGTTTGATGCCCTGTGCTCCTGTCTGATGCTGGCTGCCAACCGGGACCGCTTCCTCAGGGGAGAGGGTCTGCAGCTTATGAACCTCATGCTTAGGTAAAGACCTTGATGTTGAACACCTCCACACACACAGCTCCGTTTTGAATATTTCAGTAATTGAATGTCCTAAACTGTTGGTTGAAACAAACCATCTAAGTACCTCCTCAAAGGAGGTACTTGGCTTGGCTCTAGGCCTTTTTTAAACCCTCCTTTCAATTCACACTGGTCACTGGTGATCTGATATCTAAGTAGGGATTTACAGTGCATTCGGAAAGTATTCAGTTCTCTTCACTTTATCCACATTTTGTTACGTTACAGCCTTATTCTAAAACGGATTAAATAAATGTTTTTCATCAATCTACACACAATACCTCATAATGACAAAGCGAAAACAGGTTTTTAGAAATTATTGCTAATGTATTAAAAATAAATGGCAATATCACATTTACACAAGTATTCAGACCCTTTACTTTGTTGAAAGTAAAGCCATGAGTCTTCTTGGGTATGACGCTACAAGCTTGGTACACCTTTATTTGGGGAGTTTCTCCCATCCTTCTCTGCAGATCCTATCAAGCTCTGTCAGGTTGGATAGGGAGCGTAGCTGCTCAGCTATTTTCAGGTCTCTCCAGAGATGTTCGACTGGGTTCAAGTCTGGGCTCTGGCTGGGCCACTCAATGACATTTAGAGACTTGTCCCGAAGCCACTCCTTCATTGTCTTGGCTGTGTGTTAGGGTCGTTGTCCCGTTAGACTAGGGCGAAGGTTCACCTTCCAAGGTCCTGAGCGCTCTGGAGCAGGTTTTCATCAAGGATCACTCTGTACTTTGCTCTGTTCATCTTTCCCTCGATCCTTACTATTCTTCCTGCCGCTGAAAAACATCCCCACAACATGATGTTGCCACCACCATGCTTCACCGTAGGGATGGTGCCTGGTTTCCTCCAGACGTGACACTTGGCATTCAGGCCAAAGAGTTCAATCTTGATCTGTGCCTCGACACAATCCTGTCTCAGAGCTCCACAGACAATTCCTTCAACCTCATGGCTTGGTTTTTGCTCTGACATGCACGGTCATCTGTGGGACCTTATATAGACAGGTGTGTGCCTTTCTAAATAATGTTCAATCAATTCAATCAATCAAGTTGTAGAGACATCTCAAGGATGGAAACAGGATGTACCTGAGCTCAATTTCCAGTCTCATAGCAAAGGGTCTGAATACTTATGTAAATAAGGTATTTATGTTTATTTTGAATACATTTGCAACAATTTCTAAACTTGTTTTCGCTTTGTCATAATTGGGTATTGTGTGTAGATCGATGAGGAAAAACATGTATTTAATCCATTTTAGAATAAGGCTCTAAACGTAACAAAATGTGGTATAAGTGAAGGGGTCTGAATACTTTCCGAATGCACTGTATATACATTGACAGGGTTGAGTGTCTTTTTTCACAAAGCACGTCTCTGACTCTGCTCAGCTGCCAGTCCAGTCAATCAGTCGACACGGCGCTGAAGAACCATGGCATTGACCTTAAAGAGCAATAAATAAACGTTACACGCATTTATGAAACCCTCCATGCCCAAGCTCTAATCATCATGCAGACGCCCGGCAGACAGCCGGATTTACACAAAAATCGACATCTATACTGAACAAAAGTATAAGCGAACATGGATTTATGGATTTCACGTGACTGGGAATACAGATGTGCATCTGTTGGTCACAGATACCTTAATAAACATGGGCCTCGTGATTTTTGCTCCTTCAAAACTTGAGACATCTGTGGAATTGTGTGACAAAACTGTACATTTTACAGTGGCGTTGTATGTCCCCAGCACAGGGTGCACCTGTGTAATGATCATGCTGTTTAATAATCTTCTTGATATGCCACACCTGTCAGGTGGATGGATTATCTTGGCAAAGGAGAAATGGTCACTAACAGGGATGTAAAAAAGAAAAAGAAAAAAAGATTACAAAAAAAAAAAAAAAGCTTTTTGTGAGTATGGAACATTTCTGTGATTATTTATTTCAGTTCATGAAACATGGGACCACACTTTACATGTTGCATTCATATTTTTGTTCAGTATAATTATAGCAATGCAAAACTCACTTTTATCTCATCCACAGGAGAAAGCTTTCAGAATGGGTTATCTAGGGAGGAACGTGTAACTCTCTCTTTTCACTTCCCTTGAGATTCACAGAATCATAAGTTCTGCACCTCTACAAAAATAGAGAAAAGTATTGAAGCAGAGGTTAGGCTTTATCAAGGGGTTTGCAATATGAGCTTAGGAACACGGTTGAAGGCATCTTTATAATTGCCTCTGCATTCTTAAAACCATTTAACTTTGTCAAAAAAATGTACTACCTCATAAGCTGCAGAAACGTTGTGTTATGAGGAGTTATCTTTAAAGGACTGCCTATAGATTTAGATAGGGGAGAGGGACTCCATGTTGCTAGGTCACTAAGTCTGTGTGCCTGGCAAAAGACCATCATGAACATGCTGTGAGCTAGCTGTTGTGCCAGAGATAGTTGAGCCTTTCTGAAATGTTTTTTTTTGTACACTTCCCAGGGAAAAGAAAATGTCTCGGACCAGCGCTCTGAAGGTCTTAGACCACGGCATGATTGGCCCAGAGGGTTCTGATAACTGCCACAAGTTTGTGGACATCCTGGGCCTGAGGACCATCTTCCCCCTGTTCATGAAGACCCCTAAAAAGATGAGGAAAGCTGGGACAGTAGACAAAGAACATGAAGGTTTACTAATTTCTCTATACACTCCAAATTTCCATTGGAAACAAGAAATTATTGTTTGTCTGAAGTTACATTACAGTAGATATTTCCTCAGCAAAATCTGCAAAAGCTTACAACTGTCCCACTGAGTACCCAAAACACAATTTGCCATGGCAGGAGATCGAATCAGGTTTGTTTGATGGCTTTTTAGTCTGTCGATTTGTTATCAATATAGCTTTGATTCATTTGTTTGATTTTCTTCTCAGAAACCACACTTGCGTTGTGAAATAAGAAAATGCTTATCAGTGCTTATCAGCCACCCTCCCCTCCCCCTTTTGATGAGGTGGTCAACCAACAGGAAAACATCTCTCTCTCTAATTATATTTCATATGTCCTGACAGCCCACCCAAGGTGAACAAATTGGCTTCCTTTGTCTGTCCCCTTCATGTGGGGGACAGAATTAATTAACCTGAGACCTGCAGAATAGCCTGAGATAACAGGGCCTGCTAAAGCTTATCCCCCTGGTGCTCCCACTGATGAACCTCCCACTAGTCACAGCCAAGCCAGCCAGCCATGAAGTATGGTTACACTGCTGTGTCCCGCTTTTAATGCTTAGAGTAATTGTATGCTGAGGCAGGAGGACATCTAGGTTATAGAACAGTGGACTACCGCTAGTAACGTACCCTTGGACTATAATAACCCTTTTCATATGCCTAGCCATGTTCCTAATGCATAGCATAATTTATTGACTAAGATGTGTCCTTACATCATTTGTGTTTTATATATTATTTTGAGTGACAACCATTTATAAAGTAGTGTAAGCACTATTTGGCACTTTTGCAACATTTTGAGTCGTCGCTTTTTCATAATTTAGCAGTGACATTTTAGAATGCGTATTAAATTGCTATTGTTTTGAGGGCATATGATTTCCACATGACCATAGGATTTGTCATATAGCATGTGACAGTAATTAGACCTAGAGTGGCACCTCCTTTGCTGTAATTGAAAAACGGATGGGAAAATTGGTTCTCAAGAATAACACAATGCAGTCATAGATTAATTAATTATCAGCAGCTACAAATGAGACTAAGTAATTAAGAGGCAAAGCACTCTCCAAACCCCTCTCTCTGTCATATACAGAGAGATTGATCCCCATGAAATCGCCTCTGAAAATATACTGAGGCCCAATGGCTGCGAATTGTCAGACATTTGTATACATAAGATACAAATACATCAAGAGAAGATGTTATAAGAAAATATTGCAGATAGCCGATAGCCTACCTTTTTAGATCTGTGTTCATTTCCATGTCCTAATGTTGTACATAGATTGAATGAGATTCTAGATGTACAGACGGTGGCAGACTATATTTAGCAAGCTAATGATGCACACAGTGTGGTAGAACAGAAGTAAACAGCTCATTTACATCCAGCAGCACAGTAGTTTTGACCGCAGCCCTTTTATAGTCTGTTTTGTTTTCCTTGGATGTTGAGCTAATGCCTTGGTGTTTCTTTAATGTCTCTATTATTCCCGTTTTCACGTCATACTGAAATGACAGAAGAATAGGAGCTGTAGTAGATGTGTTTTTAGGAGATCACTTTGTTTTAGGTGATAGGTCTAGTTAACAATTATTGTGATCAGTGCACAATATCACACTGGTTTTAATCTACCAGTAGTCTCAATCCTTTGAACTCAAGCTGGATGATTAGTTGCTGTATTACAGCCCTGTTCAGTCTCCTGTGTTGTCAATGAGGGATTTTGATCATGGGGAACTCATGCATACCTGCATATAAATCTATTTTGAATTGGTTTGAAACTTGGTCAATCCATTTCATTGTTGCTGATACCCAGCAGTGATAGGAGCCATAGTGTAGGCATCACATGGGTGTCGACAATCAAAATACCTTATGAAGTACAGCCCAGCCATGTCAGTGATTTCTTCCCCTGGACTATTCTAGTCAGGTATAGTGGGATCCTCAGACAGTACAGATGAGAGCCTGTACTTTGCAGAGGTGCCTGTGGTCTACTCTTAAGGGTTGATTGCTTTCTTCAGGGCACGGCTGGTTCTGGTTCAATCTCTCCCCAGCGGCAAGCTGTCAGGACCTGTCACCCTTAACCTCTACTGCTCCTCTGAGCTCAATTGCAGCGTGGCCCTCTTTTCTATTTGCATGTTAACTTAAAGCTGAGATCTGCATTAGGTGAAAAATCGCTGCTGGCCGCCCCAGGCACGTTTGTTATTGTTTAAACATTTTTATTAAACGACAGAGAGGAGCTCCAGCATTAAGGTAACAAAGAAAATGTAGTACATACTCTGCTGTTAAATCGCGAGTGCAGTGATATCCGACACCCTTGTTGTAATATCAAAAACGGACGTGGCATTATCACCGCTACGGATTCTAACTTTAATGGCTGCTCCAGGTTGACGTGTAGCAGCTTTTCTTTGTAGATTCTATTTTCAATAGGTGTTGATCATGGTAATACAGCAATAACATGGACCATTTCTTTGTCAAATTGCGTCACCTTTTTCTGGTTCTCTTGGACTGGAACAGAAAGTCTCTGGTACTTGGAGCTCCTCACCCATGAATCTGATCACCACGCTAGACTGAGACTGTTCACAGCCGACGCTACGCCAGCTCTCCCAGAGATTGGTATTATTTCCTCATTAATGTTTTTCACTTGTCCCCCACTCTGCTGCAGGGGCTGTGATATGGAAAGCATTTAGTGTTCTCTCCTGCTGCTGATTTCTGGAAGATGGGGCACTATGGATTGGCATAGTGGTAGTGGGGTGGCGGTGTAGTCTTTTTTAAGTTGATGAGTTCTACATTCAACGTGCATTTCCTCATTATTCACCAAGGAGGAGAGGAGGCAGTTGGAGCTGGTCAAGCACACTGCTGCATTGAGCAACTTTCTGACACGGAACCCAAACCGGCTACGCGCGTGCGCCATTGTGCATACATTTATTTTGTCTCCCTACACCAAACGCGATCACGACACGCAGGTTAAAATATCAAAACAAACTCTGACCCAATTACATAGTTTGGGAACAGGTCAAAAAGCATTAAACATTTGTCAATTTAGCTAGTTAGCTTACACTTGCCAGCTAATTTGTCTTATTTAGCAAGCTTGCTGTTGCTAGCTAATTTGTCCTGGGATATAAACATTGAGTTATTTTACCTGAAGTGCACAAGGTCCTCTACTCCAACAATTAATCCACACATAAAACGGTCAACCGAATCGTTTCTAGTCATCTCTCCTCCTTCCAGGCCTTTTCATCGTTTAACTTATATGGGGATTGGCATCTAAACTTTCATAGTATTACTTCTATTTTAGCCCCTAGCAACGCAGACTCTTGTTGACGCGTGCGAGCGAGCAGTGTGGGTGCAATAATTGAATAACATAGATTTCAAATGTTATTTTGCAACGCGAGCACACGAGATGCGAGCGGTGTGGTCAGCCTATGAGAAACCAGCAGCAGTAGCAACCATTGCAGTCTATAGTATGCTATGTCTTGTTGTGATGTGCCTTTTGATAAGGCTAATAGATGTTCTATTCAAACGGGAGGATCTGCATAATTTTTCTAGGTCACGTCTAATGAACAGTTGGCCTTAATGTGGCCTGCCTGTATTGAGCGAATGGGGTTAAACCGTTGTTATTATGTGTAATTCTGGAACACAGCGTGCCTGTATTTGATATACCATTGTGTTTTAGTTTAGTTGCATGAGTCCATTAACTAGTGCTGGGCGATTAACTGACATTTGGTGAGTGTGCTCAGTCCCCTCCTGTACTCCCTGTTCACCCACGACTGCATGGCCAGGCACGACTCCAACACCATCATTTAAGTTTGCAGACGACACAACAGTGGTAGGCCTGATCAACAACGAGACAGCCTATAGGGAGGAGGTCAGAGACCTGGCCGGGTGGTGCCAGAATAACAACCTATCCCTCAACGTAACCAAGACTTAGAAGATGATTGTGGACTACAGGAAAAAGTGGACCGAGCACGCCCCCATTCTCATCGACGGGGCTGTAGTGGAGCAGGTTGAGAGCTTCAAGTTCCTTGGTGTCCACATCAACAACAAAGTAGAATGGTCCAAACACACCAAGACAGTTGTGAAGAGGGCACAACAAAGCCTATTCCCCCTCAGGAAACTAAAAAGATTTGGCATGGGTCCTGAGATCCTCAAAAGGTTCTACAGCTGCAACATCTAGAGCATCCTGACTGGTTGCATCACTGCCTGGTACGGCAATTGCTCGGCCTCTGACCGCAAGGCACTTCAGAGGGTAGTGCGTACGGCCCAGTACATCACTGGGGCTAAGCTGCCTGCCATACAGGACCTCTACACCAGGCGGTGTCAGAGGAAAACCCTAAAAATTGTCAAAGACCCCAGCCACCCCAGTCATAGACTGTTCTCTCTAGTACTGCATGGCAAGCGGTACCGGAGTGCCAAGTCTAGGACAAAAAGGCTTCTCAACAGTTTTTACCCCCAAGCCATAAGACTCCTGAACAGGTAATCAAATGGCTACCCGGACTATTTGCATTGTGCCCCCCCCCCCCTTTTACGCTGATGCTACTCTCTGTTTATCATATAAGCATAGTCACTAACTATACATTCATGTACATACTACCTCAATTGGGCTGACCAACCAGTGCTCCCGCACATTGGCTAACCGGGCTATCTGCATTGTGTCCCACCACCCACCAACCCCTCTTACGCTACTGCTACTCTCTGTTCATCATATATGCATAGTCACTTTAACCATATCTACATGTACATACTACCTCAATCAGCTTGACTAACCGGTGTCTGTATGTAGCCTCGCTACTTTTATAGCCTCGCTACTGTATATAGCCTTTCTTTTTACTTTTTATTTTATTTCTTTACTTACCTATTTTTCACCTAATACCTTTTTTGCACTATTGGTTAGAGCCTGTAAGTAAGCATTTCACGGTAAGGTCTACACCTGTTGTATTCGGCGCACGTGACAAATAAACTTTGATTAGATTTTTTGGGGGGGCTTACATCTCTTACACTGAGATGCAGTGCCTTAGACAACTGCGCCACTCGAGAGGCCAATAATAAATACAAAAATCCCAATCAAAATCTGCCAGTTTAACATGGGCAGATGCAGTGGATTGAGATCTCTGTCGTCTTTCCACATCTACGGTGGAAAGTGGCCAAGCTACAGTGGTGTTTGTCGACCATGAGACTTCCTGAAATCGTTTTTCTCATGAAAATGTCTGTTCCATCCGAACAGTTTGGACTATAAACTAATATGACCACTCTGGAAAGATGAGACTCTCACGAATATGATGGTGTTCTCCGTTGACTCGTCTGATGTGCCAACTTCTGTAGCGTCCGAACCATCATGGGACTCATCTGAAGGTAACTGGTAGCTGTAAAAAAAAAAAAAAAAAATTAAATAAATTTTTTTGTGACCACCACCCAATGTTTTCACTGAAATTACATTGGTCTGCCGGATGTTTTATAGAATCGCGATACGGAGAGAGTTGGATAAATCATTAGCGATACAGTTAATCAACCATACTGTATTTAAACATTAAGCACGTTCAGCCATTCCTTTTATTTCAACACTAGTTATCTTACGGACCATATTTATAATTTTTTCAAATAATGAAGACCCTCTATTCCTCTTTGAAAGCATTTAGACGAACAACCCCTCAAAGTTGCACCAACCACGTGGAACCATCCAAGTGTGGGTACAGAAAGTGGCCTGACGGGTGGCAAGGTTTTGCTTTGTGCAATTTACTGTAACAGGAACCCTTCAAAACCAAACAGTTTACAATAGGATTGCATGGCTTAAGTAGGCCTAAAACCTGCAGTAGGCTATTTATCAGCAGAAATTCATAATATAAGTTACATACATTTAATGGAGCTGTTATTACTGCTAGGTGTTCAAGCTTGAAGCCTTCTATCACTTGGGGTGTAGTGATCAGGCTGTGGAACGACACCCTGTCGTTCTCAACCAACATCAAGGCAGTGACCCGTTCCTGTAGGTTCATGCTCTACAACATTCGCAGAGTACGACCCTGCCTCACACAGGAAGCGGCGCAGGTCCTTATCCAGGCACTTGTCATCTCCCGTCTGGATTACTGCAACTCGCTGTTGGCTGGGCTCCCTGCCTGTGCGATTAAACCCCTACAACTCATCCAGAACGCCGCAGCCCGTCTGGTGTTCAACCTTCCCAAGTTCTCTCACGTCACCCCGCTCCTCCGCTCTCTCCACTGGCTTCCAGTTGAAGCTCGCATCCGCTACAAGACCATGGTGCTTGCCTACGGAGCTGTGAGGGGAACGGCACCTCCGTACCTTCAGGCTCTGATCAGGCCCTACACCCAAACAAGGGCACTGCGTTCATCCACCTCTGGCCTGCTCGCCTCCCTACCTCTGAGGAAGTACAGCTCCCGCTCAGCCCAGTCAAAACTGTTCGCTGCTCTGGCACCCCAATGGTGGAACAAACTCCCCCACGACGCCAGGTCAGCGGAATCAATCACCACCTTCCGGAGACACCTGAAACCCCACCTCTTTAAGGAATACCTAGGATAGGATAAAGTAATCCTTCTAACCCCCCCCCCCTTAGAGTTAGATGCACTATTGTAAAGTGGTTGTTCCACTGGACATCATAAGGTGAATGCACCAACTTGTAAGTCGCTCTGGATAAGAGCGTCTGCTAAATGACTTAAATGTAAATGTAAATGGAATGTCACACTGCGACCATGGCCCTGTGGCTAATGGCTTTTCTCATTGAGGTGCTCTGGAGTGTGCCATAGTGAAGACACTCATTCACAGACCTCATCGTCCTATCCTGATAACAGAGAGGAGCAGGTCTGGCCTAGGGTAAAGGCCAGGGCTGCATCTGAAATGGAAACCTATACCTTATATAGTGCACTACTTATGACCAGGGCCCATGGCTTTTGTTAAAAGTATTGAACTATATAAGGAATAGGGTGGCATTTAAGACACAGCCCAAGTGGTACTGTAACACACTCAGACTTTGAGTTGAACTGCCACCGACTGCAGACTAGTACTTCTTCCACAGCCTTCTGCAGCTCAGCCCAGGGAGTCTTAGCAGTGGTCCCAGTCCTTCACCAGAGGCACTTCTTATACTAGCTTTAATGATGTCCTAATTTACCCACCCAGCCACCACACCCCCACTGCCCATGTGACTCTGGTCCTCTGGAGATAGGGAGAGCTGAGACAGCACTTCCTTTCTGTGGTGCTGTTTGATGAACATGCTGCTGCTCTGTTTACTTCCTGAATTTGATGTCCCTCTTATTGTACAGTATTTAGTGGGGAAATAGGCCTACCACTGTGACTGCCAAAATATAAGTTTATAATAAGAGGGTGGGTGATATTTTTCCATTTAAATGTATTTCTTTGGTCCTGTATACTTGCCTTGCTCAGTTATTTGGCTGTTCATTTTCATAAAAAAAACTGAAGATTTCTGATCAGCATGGTGTAGCTCCTAAAGCTTGAGAAGTGACAGCAACTCCCATGCCATCAGTAGTCTAATGACACCCCCTCACTGGATGACAAGGGTATGTCTTAATCAGCATCGATCTTGTGCACCTGTTTGTGTAGAGTGCCCAGTAGCGATCAATAACATCCCACGGTGGTGTCAAGGTGCTGACAACAATTACCACTCGGCTTATGTTGACAAACTAATGTCCCCGGAAGTTGTATTCCCCTCATTATGTGTAGACAGTCCACTTGTTGACATTAGCTTAAGATGGTAAAACCTATCATAATAAACACAAACAGTTAATTATAAAACTAGTGAATAGAGTTGTGCGCTTGCTTTGTATGGCATTTATCTCTCTTACAAAATGTGTTGATAAGTGGCACATGGGAGAGCAGTATTGAGCACCTTCCTGAAGATGAGTCTTAAACCAAAATAGAATCAAGTCTTGTGCTTGTTGCTTAGCAACTTCCAAGATAAATTGAACTTAGAAATTGACCTCTTATTAATTGTCAAATTACAGTTTCATATCAGCATGTAAATGTTATTTTTCCGTCTTTTGTTTTAGTATTTTGTGTATGGCCGATTCATAAGCATATTATTTTGTCAGATTTAGGTCTAAATGTCAGATGCAGGTGTAAGCTGGAACAAAAGTGGGGTGTCACTGGGGTAGAGTAAATGTTCTGTGAAATGTGTGTTTTGGTTATTAGGTTAACAATAGCACTCGTAGGACCAATTTGCCTTTTGTTACTAATTTTGTCAATTAACCAGAGGTTTTGGAGCCCAGGCTCATTAAATGGCCACACACCCTCTACAGAAGGGCTTTTTATCACCACCAGAAAATTATATTCAATGACAAGCATAAAGGTTGTGGAGTATTACAGCCAGCCTTTAATGAAAATTGATTTTTAAATTTCATTACTTTGTATTTTTCCCTGCTAAGATTTTCCATGCTTATCTCTGCATAGTAATAGAAAATTATCATCAGTCCTAATCATTATATGTTTCCATTCCTGCCACTGCCAGACTGTAACCTGATCTTGGAATATAATCCGTTTTACAATAGTCTGTTGCTCCTATGAATTCTGAAAATGCATAGTATTTTTACGTACAGTATAATATTAGCACTGTGGGTTCAATAACAGTAGGCTACTTCTAACCCCTCATGAAGATGAAGCTGGGCTACCTTGATGAAGCCACAGTGGAACTGATCTGGTTATTTTCTCTTTGCAGAACACGTGTGTTCCATCATAGCTTCCTGCCTGCGGAACCTGAAAGCCCAGCAGAGGACGAGGCTCCTCAGCAAGTTCACAGAGAACGACTGTGAGAAGGTGCGATCTTCACAGATCCACCACTGTGCAGATAATTAAAAAATAAAAATTCTTAAAGCGCATAAGGAATAATGTGCCCCAATGTTCGGGTTTTGCATGTTAAGTTCTAGGATAGAAGCCCCCTGGTACAGGTGTGAGCTTGTGTTGATCAGCATGTGATTGGTCACTATTATTGACTGAAATATTGATACTGTGGTGGGAAGAGTTATGAACCTCACTACCAGTGATCGAGACAACAGACTAGCTGAGTGGTTCTACAGACACGGTCGTAGACATACTACATGCCTGCCTCTGACTGTCTGAATTCTATTTTCTCCCTACCTGGGGATTTTGTATGCATAGTTCCTTGTATTGGTGTCTGATGTCTTTTCCCTCTGTCCTACAGGTTGATAGACTGATGGAGCTGCATTTTAAGTACCTGGAAGCTGTTCAGCTGGCTGACAAGAGGATTGAAGGAGAGAAACACGTAAGGGTCCTACCCCTACCCCCCTTCGCTACCAACAGCCTGCATTCTAACCTCGGCTGACAATAATTCTGAAACAAGGGCAGATAAGTGTCCAGATAGAAGAGTCATTTTAGATAGACTTGTAATTGTCACAACTTCAGGACTTGCGGCTAGGTTGGAGAGAGGCTGGAATCCTTGATTTAAATCCAATGCCCAAATATAATGTTATTATCTACGTTAAACTCCCCAGCTTCTGCTGCATGGACCCACTCAGAATATGTTGCTGTGTGAGGGTTATGTCTGCTTGCTTTTTGTGGCTGGAATCCCCCTCCATTGTTACAGGCAGAGATGCCCAATGAGATCCGATCAGCCACAGGTAAGCAAGGCAGTGTTTGAGTCTGATACCCTGTGATCCCAGAGAATGTGTGAGGCCCAGACTGTGCTGTGCTCCCTCAGCCAGATGGAAAGAGCCAGATAAGAGAATTCTCTTCTCCAGCAGGAGCGAGAGGACAGGAGAAGGTAGAGTTTTAAGAGGGAGATAGCTTTAAGATTCATATCTGATGAGAAATGATTTTATTTGACCCCCATTGATTTGAAATTGTAAATTAAAGGGTGACCGCTTGACACGACTTGACATTCCCCATTACTTTTGAGTGCAAGTATGACCAAGTAACACCCAAAGAACACATTTTCTGTCTTCATTATCTTGATGCACATGGATAGCCCTAGTACATTGTTCAAAATGAGAATGTATTTAGTTTCGTTAAAGATTGAAGAAACGTAGGTAACTAATACTTTAAGTATCTTTTTTCTGTCCTGGCTGGGATCTTCTCTCATGTCTTCTATCTATAAAGATGCCATTTCCTGCTGTGTTCTGTGCCCCTTCCACTTCCTTTGTACAACTGGCTGCCGTCAGCAGTTCTGTTTTTATTAGTCCACTCTCGTTCAGGTGTTATTTTTTAGGGTAAGCAAAATGTTTTCCTTTTCTACTCCACAGGAGTATACTTCTCGTCATCAGAGGAGTCCTCCGGACCTGAATTTAATAAGCTGCTTATTTCCCCTCCCTCATCCCTCCATCTTGGTGATAATAATGATGCTCTTGGAAATTGATTAAAGTAAAACATGTCTGAGACCGACCACAATATGGCAAAATTCCTCAGTGCAGTACTGAGAACCTGGAAATCTCAGTTGTTTGCATATGATTAAACTCATCTCATCTTCTATTTAAAGGTTGTGTTAAGGCACAGGGAATTAGTCCCCACATCTGCCCCCCCCCAACTCCACACCCACTCTCTCTCCCCCCTCTCTCTCTCATTTCTGCTTTCGAGGCAAAGAGATGGTATCAGAGAGAAGTGCTAAGTTGCTGTGAAATTGATTAGCGCAGACAAGTAATTACTGCTGTAGCCCCTGTCAGGTTAGTCAGGTCTCTGCTGACTGCAGGCAGGGAACGAGGAGTAGTCTAACTACCTGCAGCTCCTCTAGTAGCCACACTATCCTAGTGGTCATGCTATAGACATACAGGGCTGCACATTCTGCATGCAAACAGCATACAGTGACTTCCGAAAGTATTCACCCCCTTGGCATTTTTCCTGTTTTGTTGCCTTACAGCCTGGAATTAAAATAGATTGTTTTGTGGGTTTGTATCGTTTGATTTACACATGTCTACCACTTTGAAGATGCTAAATATTTTTTATTGTGAAACAAATAAGAAATAAGACAAAAAAAAACAGAACTTGAGCGTGCTTAACTATTCACCTTCCCAAAGTCAGTACTTTGTAGAGCCACCTTTTGCAGCAATTACAGCTGCAAGTCTCTTGGAGTATGTCCCTATAAGCTTGGCACATCTACCCACTGGGACTTTTGTCCCTCAAGGCAAATCTGCTCCAGCTCCTTCAAGTTGGATGGGTTCCGCTTGTGAACAGCAATCTTTAAGTCATACCACAGATTCTCAATTGGATTGAGGTCTGGGCTTTGACTAGGCCATTTCAAAACATTTAAATGTTTCCCCTTAAATCACTCGTTTTGCTTTAGCAGTATGCTTCGGGTCATTGTCCTGCTGGAAGGTGAACCTCCGTCCCAGTCTCAAATCTCTGGAAGACTGAAACAGGTTTCCCGCAACAATTTCCCAGTATTTAGCACCATCCTTCAATTCTGACCAGTTTCCCAGTCCCTGCCGATGTGAGGATAAAAATTATCCCCACAGCATGATGCTGCCACCACCATGCTTCACTGTAGGGATTGTTCTCGGGGTGATGAGAGGTGTTGGGTTTGCGCCAGACATAGTGTTTTCCTTGATGGCCAGCTCAATTTTAGTCTCATCTGACCAGAGTACCTTCTTCCATATGTTTGGGGAGTCACCCACATGCCTTTTGGCGAACACCAAATGTGTTTGCTTATTTTCTTTAAGCAATGGCTTTTTTCTGGCCACTCTTCTGTATAGCCCAGCTCTGTGGATTGTACCGCTTAAGTGGTCCTATGGACCGATACTCAAATCTCCGCTGTGGAGCTTTGCAGCTCCTTCAGGGTTATCTTTGGTCTCTTTGTTGCCTTTCTGATTAATGCCCTCCTTGCCTGGTCTGTGAGTTTTGGTGGGCAGCCCTCTCTTGGCAGGTTTGTTGTGGTGCCATATTCTTTCAATTTTTTAATAATGGATGTAATGGTGCTCCCTGGGATGTTCAAAGTTTTAGATATTTTTTTATAACCCAACCCTGATCTGTACTTCTCCACAACTTTGTCCCAGATTTGTTTGGAGAGCTCCTTGGTCTTCATGGTGCCCCTTGCTTAGTGGTATTGCGGGCTCTGGGGCTTTTCAGAACAGCTGTATATATACTGAGATCATGTGACTCTTAGATTGCACACAGGTGGACTTTATTTAACTAATTATGTGACTTCTGAAGGTAATTGGTTGCACCAGATCTTATTTAGAGGCTTCATAGCAAAGTGGGTGAATACATATGTACCACGCACCACTTTTCCATTTTTAATTTTTTTAGAAACAAGTTTTTTTTCATTTCACTTCACCAAATTTGGTGTCTGTCCATTACACGAAATCCAAATAAAAATCTATTTAAATTACAAGTTGTAATGCAACAAAATAGGAAAAACGCAAGGGGAATTCATTTTTGCAAGGCACTGTAACTGGATGCATCGATGCTGAAAGGATTTCAAAGGAGAAAGTATTTCAAAGCGTCCAGAAATGAGCCTTTCTCTTGCCTTTCCCAAACTTGTCTATAGCCTATCATGCACTATATAGAAAAGTATGTGGACACCCCTTCAAATTAGTGGATTCCGCTATTTCAGCCACAGCCATTGCTGACAGGTTTATAAAATTGAGTACACAGCCATATAATCTCCTTAGACCAACATTGGCAGTAGAATAGCCCGTACTCAAGAGCTCAGTGACTTTCAACCTGGCACCATCATAGGATGCCACCTTTCCAACAAGTCAGTTCGTCAAGTTTCTGCCCTGCTATAGCTGCCCCGGTCAACTGTTAGTGCTGTTATTGTGAAGTGGAAACGTCTAGGAGCAACAATGGCTCAGCCGCAAAGTGGTAGGCCACACATGGTCACAGAATGGTACCACCAAGTGCTGAAGCGCGTAGTGTGTAAAAATCGTCTGTCCTCGGTTGCAACACTCACTACCGAGTTCCAAACGGCCTCTGGAAGCAACGTCTGCACAAGAACTGTTCGTCGGGAGCTTCATGAAATGCGTTTCCATGGCCGAGCAGCTGCACTCAAGCCTAAGATTACCATGCACAATTTCAAGCGTCGGCTGGAGTGGTGTAAAGCTCGCCGGACTTTGGAGCAGTGGAAAAGCGTTCTCTGGAGTGATGAATCGCGCTTCACCATCTGTCAGTCCGATGGACAAATCTGGGTTTGGTGGATGCCATGAGAACGCTACCTGCCCGACTGCATAGTGCCAACTGTAAAGTTTGGTGGGGGAGGAATAATGGTCTGGGGCTGTTTTTCATGGTTCGGACGAGGTTCCTGAGTTCCAGTGAAGGGAAATCTTATCGCTACAGCATACGATGACATTAGGATTGACTCCGGCAAAAAAACTAAAATCAATTAATCTATTCTTTTGACCAATCGATTGGGCCCAAAAAAAATAACGTATATTTTTCCATATATAGACAAAACCTGTGTGTTTTAATAAAATCAACTATATGCATTGAGCTTGTCTGATGCTTTAAGCTTACGGTTTGATGAAATTAGACAAATGCCTCGAGGGCGCCAGAGTTATAGATAACAAGAAGAAAAAAACCTGAACCTGACCCAACTGTTCTCCTCCCACTCCTGCTGGCTTTCACAGATTCTGCCATTACTCTCCTGAAGTAGCCGGTAATTGGCTAAAGGAGTCGGCGGAGACCTTTCTCATGTGGAATGCCAATTTATCTTACCATTTCTACCGATCTGCATGCCGTTTATGGTTTTAAATGCACGTCTTCGTGAAAGTTTCAATTATAATAATGTTTTCATGTCTGAATCATTGTCATGTGGTTAATCAAAATTCCACCCAAATCTAGTGGAAAATAATACAAACCTAAAAAGTAACTTATTTTGCCGTTGCTAACTATGTAAAAATAGCCTGCATAACGCCAACAAATAAAAATATTGCAGTGTGCAGGTAGAAAATATCCTGATTTAAACAAATTAAATGTCCTGTAAATCACATTGGCTACACATGGCCTGTCTGCAATGAACTTGAAACATTGTATCAACTATTAATAACTTATGTGGGTCCAGCCCAATGCTTGTGCTAGCGAACTTGCAACGTTGTATATTCTGGGCCCTCAGTTTCCCATGCCAGTGAGCTCGGGACAGACACAGCTGTAGGCTTTGCACAAGGGATAAGAAGCAGTGCTTGACTTGGGCAGGAGCTCACTGGAGCTGAGTCCCAGCACCTCAAATGTTCTACTGCTTGAACTCCTCTTAGCATATTAGCTCAAAAATATTGTGGAGCTCCTGCCTCTAAAATATAAATGGTACTGGCACCCAAAATGAGTCCCGGCAACTATTTTAGTCCAAGTCAAGCACTGATATGAAGTAATCAGGTAATATTTTATGACGTTTCCACTTCATCAAAGCATGACATTTTCCCTTTCACGTTGAGTGGTTATTGAAGGGAGAGAACTGGAAAGATTTTTCAAATACATTGAGGAACTATTGTAATTGTCAATGGATGTAAAAACCACCTTCGTTTGCTTGCTGTTTGAGGTGAAGTAAACAACATTGCTTTGAGAAGCTCCACAGGTCATTAAGCCAACCAGAAGTAGTATCAGATCCCCAAATGGGCACATTTATATGCCTACATTCCCTTACTCAACATTGACAGAAGTTCTCCAAATAAAAGATAATGACTAAATTGACAAAACTCATAAATAGAATGAAATAAACCAATACTTGTTTCTCACAAATGTAGCATAGGTTGTGCACTCTGCAAACAACGTGTCCAGTCCGACAATGATAACGGGAAGACTGGAATAATAATATTGAATGCATTAACAGAAATTACCATAACCAAAGTAACAAACATTGTAGATGAATTCTTATATCAGGATATGTACTACTGGTGATATAGGTCATGGGAAATTGATATACACCAACAATCAAACGCAAACAATTCATACAATGAATGTGGACAAATTGGCGGGAGTGTGCGCGTTCAGGAGAGAGAAATGCATTGTGCATCTGGGCACATGGTCAATCCATGGCCATGCAGCATTTACGGTGATACAGCCTCAGCAGAAGTCAGGGCTTTCATGCTTCGCGGAGCAGTTGTCAAGGAAGTGAGTTTGTTATTTCTACAGGATGTTCCGCCCCCACCTACCGTCAACCAATCATGTCAATGCGGAGCTGTACAGAGCCCTTCGCATTGTTAAACATTTGGTTCCAGTCATTAGAACGAGCCTGTTCTCCTCAGTTAAGGTGCCACCGACCTCCTGTGCTATCTATTTGTTACTGCTTGACTGAAATGATCTCGGTCGAATAACAGCCTAACGACCAAACAATCCACCAGTTGACTAATTGGGGTCAGCCCTAAATTACATTCTAGATTATTCTGTTCTTCCAACTTTGTGGCAACAGTTTGGGGAAGGCCCTTTTCTGTTTCAGCATGACCAATCCCCCGTGAACAAAGTTTGGTCCATACAGAAATGGTTTGCTGTGATCGGTGTGGAAGAACTTGCACAGAGCCCTGACCTCACCCCATCGAACACCTTTTGGGATGAATTTGAATGCCGACTACGAGCCAGGCCTAATCGCCCAACATCAGTGACCAACCTCACTAATGCTCTTGTGGCTGAATGGAAGCAAGTTCCTGCAGCAATGTTACAACATCTAGTGAAAAGCCTTCCCAGAAGATTGGAGGCTGTTATAGCAGCAAAGGGGGGACCAACTCCATATTAATGCCCATGATTTTGGAATGACATGTTTGATGTCAGGTGTTCACATACTTTTGGTCATGTAGTTTACCTTTCTTCCAATTTTAAGTGTTGGTGGTTGGTTTCAATGCGTTGGTTATTTTTGCTCCTCTCTATCCCTGCTTCCTGTCTTCCTTACCTGCTCCAGCCTTATTAAGAGAATGGAGCTATTGCTCAGACATCCATTACCTCAGCCTCTGTGTGTAGGAGGGCTGTGTGCTGTGGGATTGATGGGAGCTGGGTAGGGATCAGGCCTGAAAGGTCCTATTGTGCAGCATCATCTCCCACCCAACCACTGGAGTCTTATTGATCCTTGTGATGGCTTAAAGCATGTACGTTTGTGTGTGTGTAGGTGGTTGCCTGTATTTCTGGGATTCTATTACCTAGGTTAGGATCAAAATAGAGGAAAATGCCATTTGATTTCTGAAAAGCCTAAATGTTAATCTGTGCAACTATCAAAAGTGAAAATCAGCATCTCTCCCCGTTCAAGTTTTATCACCTACTCTTACACCACACAAGTAAACTGATTCGGTAAGCCCTCTGGCGTACGGAGGGCTACAGTAAGCTCAGGGAAAGTGCTGACGAAGAAGTAACTTTAATTCTTTGCATTCCACCAGAGGAAAAGCATGGAGCCAGCATTTGTTCCATTTTGCTGTTGTCATATTAACACCTGTACTGGACCAGGATGTGGAATGGAGAAGAGACTGAAAATCGGTCCTCATTACTTTCTCCTTGGTGGTTGGTTGTCAGGCCTCATTCCTTGATTAAGTCGTCCAGGCTTCCTTTGAAAAAGTTTTTCTCCACTCCAATTATTTTCAGAGTAATGAGGACAGACTAGTTGGTATGTTTGCCAGTCCCTTTGTCCCTAGGGTTCGCTATACATTAGCATATACAGACATTTTTATCCACTTGGTCTGATGCAGTAGCCTATATGAGATGACCGTCTCAGAACAGGCAGGAGTTTTGTTCTGAAAGCTGCACCAGCTATATCCCCAGAAGTCTTTTTAAACATTGTTTTCAATCATGGGTAGGTCTATTGTTTTACATCTAAATAGGCTAGAGTTGCAAATGCTTACAAGTCCCAAAATAGTTTAGTCTTTGATATTAGCCTACTAAAGATATTTTAACGTCATAAATTAGTCTAGCTTGAATGTGTCTTGATATGATTTATTTAAAGAAATGAAGCCCTTCAATGTTGTAATGCTTTCAAAATAAAGTCAACTGACAGGCGTCAGTATTTGAATCTGAATGTCAAGCACACGGTACTGCCCTCTGGATCCACATTTGAAGAGCAGTTTGTTTTCATCACAAACCTCTTTTTAAAGGATCCTGTTTTTTTGCTCATATATAGAGCACGGATTAATATTCCTGTTGGATGCCCTTGTGTATGACTACTAGAGCACACTGACTGCTGCTGTGTGCATGCCAGCAATATGCCTCCTTCTCTGATGCCAGAATATCCCTTGAAAATAGATTTAGTCCTGAGGGGGAGGCTGATGTCTATTGGTGCAATTATATCCAGTAAAGAATGCCAACTGTCATGTTCTCCACCTGGGCTGACAGCAGGGTGAGAGCTAACATGCACATCAGAGTTCTGTTGCAGTTCTTCTCAGGTGTCAAGTCGTCATGGTTAGGAGTTAGGCACCACATGCTAGAAGCCCCTTCTCCTCAGTCCGGTTGCATGGCTCATGATGATTAATGTGGCCGTTGTGTTTTGACAGCTATACGTTATTGGCATATGGACAGCTTTGTTAAGATGGATAACTATACAGGTGTGCATGCGAGCAGAAGCAGCAGAGCAGACCCCCTGGCCACTTAACTCTTAAATCAATTGAAATGTGTGTTGACTTGATCAATAAAGAGATTGGATTTGGAAAGGTTGACAAATAACACTTGAATATTATTTTTTTAATTCTGTTTTTATCCGTGTGTGTGTAACAGGACATGGTTAAACGTGGTGAGATTCTGGATGATGTGATGGAGGATGAGTTCTACCTACGGAGGCTGGATGCTGGGCTGTTTGTCCTCCAGTTGCTCTGTTATATCATGGTGGAGATCAGCAACTCAGGGATATCCCAGGTAGGGCCATGGGCTGATTTACATTAAATATGAAAAATACCTACTGTATGCACAGTATATATGAAGATTCGGCTACGTGTATTTGGTACCTTGTAGGTACACTACACAACCAAATGTATGTGGACACCTGCTTGTTGAACATCTCATTCCAAAATCGTGGGCAATAATATGGAGTTGGTCCCACCTTTGCTGCTCTAACAGCCTCCACTCTTCTGGGAAGGCTTTCCACTAGATGTTGGAACATTGCTGCGGGGACTTCCATTCAGCCACGAGCATTAGTGAGGTCGGGCACCGATGCTAGGCGATTATGCCTAGCTCGCAGTCGGCGTTCCAATTCATCCCAAAGGTGTTGTATAGGGTTGAGGTCAGGGCTCTGCATGCCAGTGAAGTTATTCCACACCGATCTCAGCAAACCATTTCTGTATGGACCTCGCTTTGTGCACAGGGGCATTGTAATGCTGAAACGGAATCGTCTAGAATGTTGTATGCTGTAGCGTTACGATTTCCCTTCACTTGAACTAAGGGGCCTAGCCCGAACCATGAACAGCCCCAGAAAATTTTTCCTCCTCCACCAAACTTTACAGTTGGCGCTATGCATTCGGGCAGGTAGCTTTCTCCTGGCATCTGTCAAACCCAGATTTGTCCGTTGTACTGCCAGATGGTGAAGTGTGATTCATCACTCCAGAGAACTTGTTTCCATTGCTCCTGAGTCCAATAACGACGAGCTTTACATCACTCCAGCCGACGCTTGGCATTGCGTTTGGTGATTTTTAGGCTTGTGTGCTGCTACTCTGCCATGGAAACCCATTTCATGAAGCTCCCGCTGAACAGTTCTTGTGCTGACGTTGCTTCCAGAGGCAGTTTGGAAAACTGTAGTAAGTGTTGCAACCAAGGACAGACGATTTTTACGAGCTACGCGCTTCAGTGGCCTGTTCTGTGAGTTGTGTGGCCTACCGCTTCGTGGCTGAGCCGTTGTTGACCGCAGACATTTCCACTTCACAATAACAGCACTTACAGTTGACCAGGGCAGAAATTTGATGAACTGACTTGTTGCGATGGTACCACGTCATAGGATGTGCAAATGTTTGTTTATGGAGATTGCATGTCTGTGCTCGATTTTATACACCTGTCAGCAACGGGTGTGGTTGAAATAGCCAATTCCACTAATTTGAAGGTGTGTCAGACACTATCTTTTTAGCTTAACTTCTGAGTGATATAGTAACTGTACAATGTCACAAAGAGGCAAAGTGTACAGTATGCTAGCATTATCAGTGATTCAGTCATGACCCTTTGTCCTTTCTCCTCTCAGCTGCAGCAGAGGGTGCATCAGATCCTGAACCTGAGGGGAGGCTCTGTCAAAGTGGTGCGGCACATCATGAGAGGTGAGGGTCCACGCCACACCCTGCTAGAGGCAGAGAGACTAGCACTGACATGGATCTACTCCGAATCCATACAACACCTAGCCTATTTACCAGCCTCACTCCTTCCTTCCTTTACCTAAAAGGCATAAATACATTTGTACTATCTGTTTTTAGTTTATATATTCATGTGATTTGTATTTTGAGTTATTTATTAACCTCTGTCATTGTCAACTAAGACCAGGAAGCTGTGGACGGTATGGCTCTCAGCCCTGATGACATGTAGTGATGTAAATAGAGACATCCATCATGTCACAGCTTGGACAGGGTAGCGAGTCTCATGTTGATGTGCAGCACTAGCCCCATGTCCCCTGTCTCCCTCGAAAGCCAACAGTTACTACTTACTTTACATTCATGCTCAGCTGCCCTCGTCTGTGTCGTCTGTGTCTGTGTGAGACTGACACTGTGTGGGTGCCCATTAGATTGGGAAGCTCATCCCTGATCTTCCCCATTAAAAGGCTGACTCCTGCATTGGACATGGCTTTGGCAGCATGAGCAGGTTAAATACATTCAGAGAGGATGTCAATGGCTCTGAACTTGACCCCGATCTTTTAGAATGAAAGTGAAGGCTGTCTAGAGTGGACCGCTGATGAATTTGAGATGACCAAATGTAGAGATTTTTTTATTGCTGCCTATTATCTCACACCCGTTCTATGGATAATATGGAGCTTGAGAATAAATTGTAATACTAGATTATTACTTCTGTTGAATGATACACTAGGTATATTACATTCTGTCTGCTCCAGATGATATAGGTTGTCTGTCCAGGCCTCTACACTCCAGCAGCCTCAGCGGTCTGGCCAGGCCGGGTGAAATGACCTTATTGTCTGATGGGCTCCCACCAGATGGGGCCTCTTGGCCCTCAGCTCAGAGTGGGAGGTTCTGTGGAACCAAGGTATCAATGAAACTGTGTTGGGGAATTAATAATGTAATGTAGCTTTCTAAACTAGCTCCGATCGACAGCTGCTCAGTAAAAGGGCCCAACCTGTGAAGTCACGTGTGGTGGACGATGCCATCCAGAAGCATAATGATCCCGTGTGTGTGACTGCCATACCCTCCCAACCGGTGCAGTCTGAGGTTTTAAAGTCTTGCATAAGACTACAACCTACAGATTGAAGGTGTTATTCTTGGGAGAAATGAAGCATTGAAGTTCTTCGGAGTGTCTTGACAAGCACTGCAGCAGTCTGCACTCCCTGTTATCTTCAGCTCATAGCCTCATCGGTGACACATCAGAGTTGACAGGTGAAGTGTCAGGAGTGGTTCATTTCAAATGTTTCTCCATTCTGTAAATTTGCAGGCTGAGATCCTTAATGATTAACCTACTTGTCGACAGTGAGACTGGCTCGAAAATTAAGTTCAACATTTGCGATCGAGCAGGAAGCCCTAGTCGGTGACCCAGCAAATGGTAGCAGCGTTTGTCACGCCATATTCCTGGTCGACACAGTGACAGGAAGAGCGCCTTAGAATGCCAGCCCATGATTTTGGAGAGTGGGCCTGTCTTCTTGAGGCTTGTTCTAGGGGATATTGGGATTGTGTGGGTCATTTGTGGAACCCTGCTGGCTCTCACACATTCGGGCTGAATGAGCAGGGTATGATGTAGAATATAGGACTTCAAGAAAATATTTGGAGTCTTGTTTTTTGTTAGTGCTTAATACCACTGTGTATAGTTTTACTATCAGTCATCATGAGTATGAGATTCAGAGCGCTCTGTGTTAGAAAGTGTGTGAGTCTCTTGAATTTCTGCTCATGGTCATGGTTACTGAATCTCATGAGGAGATGAATCCTCTGTGTGAACTCCTTATGATTCACCCCAGCAGTCTATTGAAGGCATGGTTTTCCCCTTGCCTCAGGCCATTGTCAGAAACTCTTATTCTCTGGCATTTAAAAGAGAAACTTTGTTTTTGATCTCCTCTCTCAAGGGTCCACAGGCTTTACTGGTAATCCTGCAAGAGGGGCTACCTGCGCTGGGCTTCTGACAGCACACTCCCCTCCACATTAGACTCACAAATAGACTGCTGCTTTCAGAGGCTACGCCTGTGTGACTGCCTGGCGTTCCACAGCGAGTTTGCCTCAGTTAAAGAAGAGTCTAGTGTGAGTTGGCAGAGAATATAGGCTGAAGTATGTACCCTTGAGATACAAGGTGTAAGTCAGGGGATATAGGAATAAACATACTGCACTGCTAGAGCGCAACACTGGATCTACAGGCTAGAACATAGGGTTGGAGATTAAGTTTTAGAAAAATGTATATCCTAGATTTTTAGGTTGCAGACTGCAGCCTTTTCTATATCTCTCCTTTTTTGTATTCTGGCCTCGGCACTAAGCCATGGGTTATTTAACACACGTATGGGAAAACTGGGTGTGTTCAGTGTTCATGCATGTATTCTTGTGTAGGCGTGAGAGAGAGGAAAAGAGCGGTTATGTAATTGTCATTCAGGAACATCCTCCTAGGTTTCAATTCCCATTCCTTTGATTTGTGTGGATTACAGGAACCATGCCCATGGAGTGGTTTGATTCAAAAGAAGACCGCGTGAAAAGCTCATAGTCAGCCAAACTAAACTTAGGGATTTGTCTTTTTCAGAGTATGCTGAAAACATTGGGGACGGGAAGAGTGAGGAGTTCAAAGAGAGTGAGCAGAAGAGGATTATGGACCTGCTGGAGAACTTCTAACCCTAACCAATCCCTGGGAGGAGTACCTGACCAGGACAGAGGGTCTCCACACACTCACAGACAGAAGATACCAGTGTCCAGCAGGTGCAGAGAAGCTGTATTGACTGCGCTCTCTGTGTGCTGGACTATAGTGACTCAAAATATAATAACAAAGATGTGAAATCTTAAGCTGCAACTCAGACTCACATGTTTGTGTTGTTTGATTTGTGTATTTTGTAATAAAATCCCATCCTGTTAAGATTGTTTTTGTGATTTTAAACCCCCATTTGCACCTCATTTCCATTCTTCTTTTGAGATAGTAATAAAATAAATTGCTGTCACATTGTTTTCTGTGCAGGTGAATTATGTGTAATTATTTCCCACTTTGTTGCTGTTGGCAGGGTTGTGTTAGCAGTAAGAGAGGTTGAGGGAAGACCGTGTAGGCCATGATGACGCACAACCTAAAAGAAGCATAGACAACTACTCAGGCCTTTTGTCATCATCTGGTAAGACTAGAATGGTATTTATATCTCAAGTATACATATTTAATGGGAGGATGTCTGAATATACAGTATGCCTCTACACAGAAGAACTGCCGCAGTTGGGTTGTGAAATCACAGCGTGACACCCTACAGATAGTGGTAATGTGGTCTGATGCCTGGGATCCCCAGGATGACATAAAGGTGCTGGTATCATACTGCACCATGTCTGTTCATATGACTTCCTTGGCAATCCCAATGGAATGGGGCGGGTAGGCCTTATTCGCAGATCTTAGTACAACCTGAAATGTGCTTGGAAAGCAGATTCTGTGATGTGGGCTCTGGTTTATTCATGAGCAATGGAATTAGTGAGAATCCTTGTGTTGTCAACTTCTGGTAAACCGTTGCCACAGATTTTTTTTTAGATGGCAGCAGTTTTACGGGTGCCCAACCAATTGTGCTATTATGTGTTTATTTTCGCATTATTTGTTACTTATTTTGTACATAATGTTTCTGCAACCGTATCTTACGGCAAAAAAATAGCTTCTGGATATCAGGACAGCCATCACTCACCTCGGATTAGACTAAGATTTTTTCTTCAACAAGCAGGACATTCTCCGAACACCCGACAAGGCCAACATCCCAGTTAAGAAAGAGAGGCAGATACACAGGACACAGAGCGGGGTGCCAGGTTAGGATCCGCAGAAGGCGAGTGGGAAAGCTGCCGTTACCGTCAATATTACTCGCCAACGTGCAATTATTGGACAATAAATTAGATGAGATACAATCTGTAATATCTTATGTTTCACGGAATCGTGGCTGAATGATGACATGGATATGCAGCTAGTGGGATATACGCTGCACCGGCAAGATAGAACAGCACACTCCGGTAAGACGAGGGGGGGTGGTCTGTGCATATTTGTAAACAGCTGGTGCACGAAATCTAAGGAAGTCTAGATTTTGCTCGCCTGAAGTAGAGTATCTTGTGATAAATTGCAGACCACACTACTTGCCTAGAGAGTTTTCAGCTATACTTTTCGTGGCTGTTTATTTACCACCACAGACGGATGCTGGCACTAAGACCACACTCAGTCAGCTGTATAAGGAAATAAGCAAACAGGAAACCACTCACCCAGAGGTGGTGCTCCTAGTGGCCGGAGACTTTAATGCAGGGAACCTTAAATCAGTTCTGCCTATTTTCGATCAACATGTTAAATGTGCAACAAGAGAGAAAAGAATTCTAGATCACCTATACTCCACACACAGAGACGCATACAAAGCTCTCCCTCGCCCTCCATTTGGTAAATCCGACCACAATTCTATCCTCCTGATTCCTGCGTACAAGCAAAAATTTAAACGGGAAGCACCAGTGACTCGGTCTATAAAAAAGTGGTCAGATGAAGCAGATGCTAAACTACAGGACTGTTTTGCTATCACAGACTGGAACATGTTCTGGGATTCTTCCGATGGCATTGAGGAGTACACCACATCAGTCACTGGCTTTATCAATAAGTGCATCGAGGACGTTGTCCCCACAGTGACTGTACGTACATAGCCCAACCAGAAGCCATGGATTACAGGCAACACTCGCACTGAGCTAAAGGGTAGAGCTGCCGCTTTCAAGGTGCGGGACTTTAACCCGGAAGCTTATAAGAAATCTCGCTATGCCCTCTGACGAACCATCAAACAGGCAAAGCGTCAATACAGGGCTAAGATTGAATCGTACTACACTGGCTCCGACGCTCATCTTATGTGGCAGTGCTTGCAAACTATTAGACTACAAAGGGAAGCACAGCCGCGAGCTTCCCAGTGACACGAGCCTACCAGACGAGCTAAATCACTTCTATGCTCGCTTCGAGGCAAGCAACACTGAGGCATGCATGAGAGCATCAGCTGTTCCGGACGACTGTGTGATCACTCTCTCGTAGCCGATGTGAGTAAGACCTTTAAACAGGTCAACATTCACAAGGCTGCGGGGCCAGACGGATTACCAGGACGTGTGCTCCGGGCATGTCCTGACCAACTGGCAGGCGTCTTCACTGACATTTTCAACATGTCCCTGATTGAGTCTATAATACCAACATGTTTCAAGCAGACCACCATAGTCCCTGTCCCCAAGAACACGAAGGCAACCTGCCTAAATGTCTACAGACCCGTAGCACTCACGTCCGTAGCCATGAAGTGTTTTGAAAGGCTGGTAAGGGCTCACATCAACACCATTATCCCAGAAACCCTAGACCCACTCCAATTTTCATACCGCCCAAACAGATCCACAGATTATGCAATCTCTATTGCACTCCACACTGCCCTTTCCCACCTGGACAAAAGGAACACCTATGTGAGAATGCTATTCATTGACCAAAGCTCAGCGTTCACATCTGCCACGCTGATCCTCAACACTGGAGCGCCCCAGGGGTGCATGCTCAGTCCCCTCCTGTACTCCCTGTTCACCCACGACTGCATGGGCAAGCACGACTCCAACACCATTAAGTTTGCCGACGACACAACAGTGGTAGGCCTGATCACCGACAATGATGAGACAGCCTACAGGGAGGAGGTCATAGACCTGGCCGGGTGGTGCCAGGATAACAACCTATCCCTCAACGTAACCAAGACTAAGGAGATGATTGTGGACTACAGGAAAAGGAGCACCGAGCACGCCCCCATTCTCATCGACGGGGTTGTAGTGGAGCAGATTGAGAGCTTCAAGTTCCTTGGTGTCCACATCACCGACAAACTAGAATGGTCCAAACACACCAAGACAACAAAGCATATTCCCCCTCAGGAAACTAAAAAGATTTGGCATGGGTCCTGAGATCGTCAAAAGGTTCTACAGCTGCAACATCGAGAACATCCTGACTGGTTGCATCACTACCTGGTACGGCAATTGCTCTGCCTCCGACCGCAAGGCACTACAGAGGGTAGTTCGTACGGCCCAGTACATCACTGGCGCTAAGCTGCCTGCCATCCAGGAGTTCTACACCAGGCGGTGTCAGAGTAAGGCCCTAAAAATTGTCAAAGACCCCAGCCACCGCATTCATAGACTGCTCTTTCTACTACCGCATGGCAAGTGGTACCGGAGTGCCAAGTCTAGGACAAAAAGGCTTCTCAACAGTTTTTACCCCCAAGCCATAAGACTCCTGAACAGGTAATCAAATGGCTACCCGGACTATTGCATTGTGTGCACCCCCCACCCGTCTTTTACGCTGCTGCTACTCTCTGTTTATCGTTTATGCATAGTCACTTTACCTATACATTCATGTACATACTACCTCAATTGGCCCGACCAACCAGTGTCCCTGCACATTGGCTAACCGGGCTATCTGCATTGTGAACTGTTGGCCACTAACCTCTGGTGAACTGTTTGCCACTAGTGGCAATAAATATTATTGTTGCCAAAGGTTTGCCTCAGTTTCACCACTAGTGGCAAGCATTTGCAAACTTCTGGGAACATTGTGGTATACTATTTAGTTTGCATCAAATTTGCCACAAACTGGCAGGAAGTTTGTTGGGAAAAAAACATCTTTTTGTAAGGGATAACAGTTCTTTACAGATTACACATCCCTCCCATTAGACCCCTCTCAGACCACTCCCAGTCCTATCAAAATTCTTCTTTGAGAAATTGCATTTAGCTAAGAAGCAATTTTTACTTATTTTTGACAATTTTAATTGAAAACAATCACAGTAAGGTACTTAGTTGTTTACCAGAAATCATTTGATATTGAGATAAAATCAGATGACTTGGAACATTAAATAGTGCAGCTTTCTGTGCCATGCCTTTGTTTACTTTTGTTTATATTTATGCCTCATGGCCCTGTTGCCACTTTGCTCACCGCAGATATTGACATAATTTAATATTCAGTTGTTTTAGAAATTGAATGCTTCATATTGCTCGCAGACGTTCAGTCTAAACGGGTTATCATAGTCCAAAACGTGTACGGGTACGCACAACAGTGTTCTAGAATATTGGACCGTTGGCTTTCATACTTTTCGAATTCTCAGCGCAGCTCAAGCAATTTCTCCAACTGTCAACACATTCAAATGAATAGAGGGCTGGAGTACCGGAGACGCGTTGGTTGGGAATTGTGGGGAGGTGAGCGTTCGGGCTGTGTCCCCGCAGATGGTGATCTCCTTGGTAACTAGAATCGTAAAGTAGTTTCAATGAATCCTGCATTTTTTTGTGTTTGTATGTGTGATGCATTAGAAGAGACCATATGCCTTCAAGGGTGTCATGAGGGAGTGCATTTTTATTGATGCTCTGTCACAGCATCAAACTTAACATGCAAATGAGTGCGAGCCACCGGCCCAGGCTCGAGCAGAGGCTCAATGACATCATCACCATAGCAATGCTTATCGAGAACATGTGGGAGCAATCTTGCCATGCCAATCATTCATGTCTCACGTTGCAGTGGCGTCGTCGCGGCAGGGATGAGGCAAAGGAGGCCGTTCTCCAACAGCGTAACAGCTGCTCTGCAAGCTGCGCTCTAATATCGCTTATAACGAGAGAATTGTCATTTGCATATTGTATTGGCAGGAAGGTACCCCACGCATCTCTTATCAGTGATTATGACACCACCATGTTAACAGTGGTTGTACAGCAATTTCACAGCTGAGAGGAAGTAGAATAATTGTATTTTCCAAGTGATTGAATTGAACACCGTGTGCTGTGATTTTTCTCCTTGGTTCCTTGCAGTGTACATGGTGTAAGTGGGAAGACAAACTGCAATTTCAATGTTATTGAATAATTTGTTTCTGGTGGAAGATTTAATATCAGGCCCTTAGCTCCTTTACCATGAAGGTTGTAATGATATATCTCATGCAGTGGTCACTGTGAGTGACCATTATTAGCCACATGATCTTCCTAATTGGATTCTGTTAGCAGTGCTCTTCAATTCTGAAAATGTTTGTTCTAGCCTGTTTTCCTTGAACAGCTCATAAAACAAAATAGATGTAACTTATCATCACATTTATCCATCTCTAAACACGACATTTAAGTTAGTAAATATGAGAGTACATGTGTGGCTGCAACAGAGTGAATTATTAATTATGTGGTTATTAATTCTGTGAAGAAGATAATTGTGGTGATTATGGGTTACTGGCCTATTTTGGGTCACTGGCCTACACACAATACCCCATAATGTCAAAGTGGAATTATGTTTTTTGACAATTTTACAAATTAATAAAAAAATTTGAAGCTGACATGTCTTGAGTCAAGTATTCAATAATTTTGTTTAGGCTAGCCTAAATAAGTTCAGAGTAAAAATGTGCTTAACAAGTCATAGAATAAGTTGCGTGGACCTATGTAAAGTAATAGTGGTTAACATTATTTTTGAATGACTACCTCATCTCTGTATCCCACACATACAATTATCTGTAAGGTACCTCAGTCGAGCAGTGAATTTCAAACACAGATTCAACCACAAAGACCAGGGAGGTTTTCCATTGCCTCGCAAGGAAGAGCACCTATTGGTAGAGGGGTAACAAATAAAAATAAAACAGACATTGAATATCCATTTGAGCATGGTGAAGTTATTAATTACACTTTGGATGGTGTATCAATACATCCAGTCACTACAAAGATACAGGTGTCCTTCCTAACTCAGTTGTCGGAGAGGAAGGAAACCACTCAGGGATTTCACCATGAAGCCAATGGTGACTTAAAACAGTTAGTTTAATGACTGTGATAGGAGAAAACTTAAACAACACTAACCTAATTCACTGAGCAAAAAGAAGGAAGCCTGAACAGAATTAAAATATTCCAAAACATGCATCCCATTTCCAACCAGGCACTATATTAATACTGCAAAAATATGTGGCAATGCAATAAGCTTTTTCTCCTGAATACAAAGTCTAATGTTTGGGACAAATCCAATACAACACATTACTGATTACCTCTCTCCATATTTTCAGGCATAGTGGTGGCTGCGTCATGTTATGAGTATGCTTGTAATCATTAAGGACTGGGGAGTTTTTCAGGATAAAAAGAAGAAACAGAATGGAGCTAAGTACAGGCAAAATCCTAGAGGAAAACCTGGTCAGTCTGCTTTCCACCAAACACTGGGAGATGAATTCACCTTTCATCAGGACAATAACCTAAAACACAATACCAAATCTACACTGGAGTTGCTTACCAGGAAGACAGTGAATGTTCCTGACTGGCCAAATTACAGTTTGACTTAAATCTACTTGAAAATCTATGGCAAGACCTGAAAATGGTTGTCTAGCAATGACCAACAACCAATTTGACAAAGCTTGAAGAATTCTGAAAAGAATAATGGGCAAATTTTGAACAATCCAGGTGTGGAAAACAGCTGTAATCACTGCCAAAGGTGCTTCTACAAAGTATTGACTCAGGAGTGTGAATACTTATGTACATGAGATATTTCTGTATTTAATTGTCAATCAATTTGCAAAATAATCCAAAAAGCATGTTTCCACTTTGTAATTATGGGTATTGTGTGTAGATGGCTGAGGGAAAACATGATTTTTAATCAATTTCGAATTCGGGCTGTAACACAACAAAATGTGGAATAAGTCGAGGGGTATTAATACTTTCTTAAGGCACTGTATATCCCACAGTCTGTCCACTGTATGTGCTGTGTGCATCCAGGGCGAAGAGCGCATCCTGTCAGTTTGGCACTGTCCATGGGGCTGATTGTGCAGTGCTGTGTCATTGGTCCCTGAAATGGCTGTGATGCGTCTGTGTGCTTTTACGACCAGACCGGAGACAATAGCCTATGTTAGGCATTACGACCAGGAACATATTTTCCCCTAAAGCTATGAATTGTCCTCAATATACCTCTTTCTCAAATTCTATCTTAACTGTCATGTGGAGCTGAATACATTAACCATGCATTACTTTTACAGGCGCATCGAATGTGGGATTATAGCTGGTGGTGATCAGATGTTTATGTCACTCTATCATATGGCTTTAGGTTGATCATATCAGTGCAAAACCAAACAGCATGCAGACTTCCAAAATTGATTGACACTCAAAGCCTAGTTGCACCAATGATAGCAATTGTTTGGACACTTAGCCAATAAAGAAAACTCCAGTTATTGGAATCGTGATTAGCAACATGTGACTGATGTAGGCAAAGACATTCATAAATTCTCCACCTGTTGATGTCCTACCAAGGTTAATTGAACATATTAATTTATGTTTTGCATCAGTTGTCTTAATTAGTTTTTGTTTTTCTATGCTATAAATGCAGACAGATAGATATAGTTTGTCAAAGATGGATGGTCCTACAGCTTTAAGAATGACCGTCTTGTAAAAGTTTAATGAATAAATAACTCGCTCAGATCATTCCGCCTAATTGATATTCCCCATTGCAAGGCACTCACTCCCCTTTCTGTGCGTGAGGAGAAATCTCCCTCCGCCGCATCCAGAGCCGACGGAGCTGAAGCGAGGTATCAGCGACTTGCACTAGAGGGTGGCTGCACCATCAAACCGCTTCATATCTGCGATCTGCGCTTTTGTTTAAAATCCGGGTCTATCTACACAACACGTTGCCTGGATTTTATCTTGTAAACTTAGTACACCTAATGTGAGAGAGTGGCAAAGAATACGGAATCTCAAACAAAAGAGATGGGAGCCTTTGGGGTAATAGTAGGGACTTTACATTACATGGGACTCTACATCCAACTTAGTGCTTCCACAAGGCAAGGTGGACATGCAGAGGTAGAGAACCACATCTCCGGGAACGGTACGTTTCTGTCCTAATGTTTTATTTGGTTCAATTCTAATGATATTAGTGTGCAACATGCAGAAAGGAACAACTGACAGTAAACACCAGGAAGATACTGCGGGTATAGAGGGAGAGTAGCCTACGATCAGGGTGGAGGCAACTGATGCAAAGGTGTTTTTCTTTATAAAGGGAACACCTGAGGTAGAAGGATGAGGGATTTATTTTGCACATTAATATTACCGGTAGTCAAGCGCCTGCAGCTAATTCATGTTCTATATGCACTGTTATTTAACTTTTTTTTATTTGTTTATGTACAAATCTGTAGATACCGTTTTCTGTGAAATAAAAGTTAATACTTAGCACACTGACAATCATATTTACGTCATAGCAGCGCAATAGTGGGGGCAGACATATTATGATGAAAATACCTCGTGAGGGTGCAACTCTCCACATTGATGAATGACATATTGTTATTGAAAATGTCATGTTCATCTCAATCAACTGTATTATATTTATCCAAATATATGTGTGTGGAAGCTATCTATTTGTTTCAACTAAACTATGTCAGCTGGGTTGCTTTGATCTCGTAATTGTATAGTTACAACCATGTAATGATCAGCTTCTGAAAATTAACTGTTGAAAGAACCACTGCAGGTGGTAATTGAATACATCAAGCCTATATTCTGACACAATACTCATCTTTTTCAGAATGTAGTGGATAACAAGTGCCATGTAAGCAGTGGGTAGTCCAATAATAGGCTACAATGGTAAAAATTCTGTTACTAACTGGAGGACTAAAACATCTCTACTAGAGACACATCCTCTCTTATGATGCACCAACATTCTCTCTGGCTTCCTGCAGTCTATTTTACAGTTAGTTGCATCACTCAGATAAACATGTATTGTCTGGGTTCATCATCATCTGTTTGAGATTCCAGCTGCTTGGTTGTTAGCTCAGCAGATGTGTGGGCAGAAGTTTGGCATGTGTAGAAAAATGGACTGTTGAGAAGAGAAGATTGCGTGTGAGGCTAAGTGCCTCCATGCCCTTGAGCAAGATACTGATGATAGCCCGGAACAAAGTGTAACATCAGATTCTTACTTCTGCCAGCACTAACATCACTATTATGCCCACTGGTATTACTAGCAGATACTAGTATGATAACATGCATGGTATCATTTCTGTGGTTGGGTTGTGTGAAGTAGAGTGTGATGTTGGGTTGTGTGATCAGTGATGGAAATGAGATCTCTCTGATGACTCATTAACTTTTAATCTAAGGAGAAGCAGAGGAGGAAAACTGCAGAGGAGGAACATTGCCTCACCAGGCCTCGTTAGTCCACCATGGAAAAGCTTTTATATGTTGCCCTTATAAAACTTTATCCGAGTAAACCAGTTTGAAAATGGGAAGCACCTTGGTGTCCAAAATTAATGTGTAAAAAAAAAAAACGGACATTTGTATCAGGGTGTGAACCCTCATTACCTGCTCCTCCAGGGTGTGTGGGTAAACCTCTTGCCAGTGGGCTAGAACCAGACAGACCAGGCTGACATGCAGGTCACACTGTTACAGACAGCCAACTGTGTCCATCCACCGCTTGCCATCACCTCTACAGATGCATGAATCTCCCACTGCTTCTGACCTAAATTAGTGGCAACAGGGATAGCATAGAGCGTGTAAACTGGCCCTGAAAGGCTACAAGGTGGGCTAAATATTATAATATAATGTCCCTGCAGTCATTATGTCGGTTGACATTATCCATTATTTGTAATTCACTACAGATTTTCTGAATGCATCACCAACTGTTATGCAGAGGGATTTTTACAGTGCGTTCAGAAAGTATTCAGAGCCCTTGACATTTTCCACATTTTGTTATGTTACAGCCTTATTCTAAAATTGATTAAATTTAAAAAATCCTCATCAATCTACACACAATAGCCCATAATGACAAAGCGAGAATTTTTTTTTTTTAGACATTTTTGTAAATAAAAAACAGAAATACCTTATTGACATAAGTATTCAGACCCTTTGCTATGAGACTCAAAATTGAGCTCAGGTACATCCTGTTTCCATTGATCATCCTTGAGATGTTTCTACAACTTGATTGGAGCCCTCCTGTGGTAAATTAAATTGATTGGACACGATTTGGAAAGGCACACACCTGTCTATATCAGGTCCCAAAGTTGACAGTGAATGTCAGAGCAAAAACCAAGCCATGAGGATGAAGGAATTGTCCATAAGCTCCGAGACCGCATTGTGTCGAGGCACAGATCTGGGGAAGGGTACCATAACATTTCTGCCGCGTTGAAGGTCCCCAAGAACACAATGGCCTCCATTATACTTAAATGCAAGAAGTTTGGAACCACCGCCCGGCCAAACTGAGCAATCGGGGGAGAAGGGCCTTGCTCAGGGAGGAGACCAAGAACCCGGTGGGAGCTCCAGAGTTCCTCTGTGGAGATGGGAGAAGCTTCCAGTAGGACAACAATCTCTGCAGCACTCAACAAATCAGGCCTTTATGGTAGAGTGGCCAGACAGAAGCCACTCCTCAGTAAAAGGCACATGACAGCTCGCATGGAGTTTGCCAAAAAGCACCTAAAGGATTCTCAGACCATGAGAAACAAGATTATCTGGTCTGATGAAATCAAGATTGAACTCTTTGGCCTGAATGCCAAGCGTCATGTCTGGAGGAAACCTACGGTGAAGCATGGTGGTGGCAGCATCATGCTGTGGGGATGTTTTTCAGCGGCAGGGACTGGGAGATTAGTCAGGATCGAGGGAAAATACAGAGAAATCTTGATGAAAACCTGCTCCAGAGTGCTCAGGACCTCAGACTGAGGCGAATGTTCACCTTCCAACAGGACAACAACCCTAAGCACACAGCCAAGACAACGCAGGAGTGGCTTCGGGACAAGTCTGAATGTCCTTGAGTGGCCCAGCCAGAGCCGGACTTGAACCCGATTGAACATCTCTGAAGAGACCTTAAAATAGCTGTGCAGCGACGCTCCCCATCTAACCTGACAGAGCTTGAGATGATCTGCAGAGAAGAATGGGAGAAACTCCCCAAATACAGGTGTGCCAAGCTTGTAGCGTCATACCCAAGAGGACACTAGGCTGTAATCGCTGCCAAAGGTGCTTCAACAAAGTACTGAGTAAAGGGTCTGAATAATTATGTAAATGTGATATTTCATTTTTATTTTATTTTATACATTTTCAAACATTTCTTAAAAACCTGTTTTTGCTTTGTCATTATGGGGTATTGTGTGTAGATTGATGAGGGAAAAAACAATTTATTCCATTTTAGAACAAGGCTGTAACGTAACAAATTTTGGAAAAAGTCAAGGGGTCTGAAAACTTTCCGAATGCACTGTATCTAGCCAATCAAATGACATTAATGAATCAATTAAGTGCTAAAGAGGAGAGAAAACAACCAGATCCTGCAACTCCCACATAGAGACTGAGACACTGAGAGCCAACAGTGTACAGATTATGAATATACCGGTAATATTATTTAAACCGATAGGTTATTGAATAAAATATGACATGTCAAGGCAAAATTTTCTAATTTTCTTTTCAACAATAGTATGGGCCGCTATATAACAAACATCCACCTAACGTCCATGTCCTCTCTCTGCTCTCTGCTCTAGGCCTACAGTCACTCCTGCTTCAGCCTTAGCAGTTTCTGTTGACTATTCATTAAGCCAGGCTCACGCTGAGCAGGAGAGGCTGACAGGCTGGTCTCTGGCCTGCTCTCAGTGGTGGGATCCTGGCTGGGCTGGGCTGGCAGCAGCTCCTCTCCCTACCATGCTCAGCCAGGAGGAATCATCTTGGGACAGATGTCCCTCTGGTGGGAAGGGTACTAAGGCCTTAACCAGACTAGATTACCCTGAGACCAGGCAAGATAAGCTGCTCTGAATGGCACACTTCCTCTCCACTCCCTATTTTATGAGTGGGTGTAATATATGTTAGATGTTTAGATGAGCCTGGAACTACACTACAAAAAAATATGCTTTGCAGTTGTATAGAAGCTTTTTGAGGGCCATATATGGAGCAAACCATTGAACTATTTTTGATTTCTCCTAGCAGTGGGTAATGCAGGGAAGCCCTGTTGACCAAAAGGTTCCAGTAGCATAAAGTACCATTTACATTAGATTTTTTGTCATTTAGCAGACACTCTTTTTCAGAGCAACTTACAGGAGCGTTTATGGTTAAGTGCCTTGCTCAAGAGCACATCAACAGATGTTTCACTTAGTAGGGTCAGGGATTCGAACCAGCAACCTTTCGTTTACTGGCCCACGCTCTTAACCACTAGGCTTCAGACCTGCATTGAATGGACAGGGCACTTATTGCAGGCCTCCTGATACAACCTCCTTACCATTTCTCACTCTTTCTTTCTCTCCATTTCCTTTTCCTCTCTCTTCAAACGCAGCCCATTACAAACTGTAGGGTCAGCCAGCAGTCATGCAATGTGTTTTCTCTCTGTGTATTCAGTTCTGATGGCTCTTGTGGAGTGTAAGCGCTTCAAAGTGAACCAGTCTTTTCCTTGTCATTTCCCTTTCATGTCCTTATGTCTCTGGCCAAACATATCCCCAGAGCACTTTGGAGAAGAAAATATGTGCCTTTTGACTGGCAATACAGAGTCACAGTCTCTGTCCCTTTCATGCCAGTGTCTCTGGGAGTCACCAATTCTCCCTGGCTCTCCCCACAGAGAACAAACCATATTTCCTCTATATTTCCTCCAGCCTTGATCATAAGACGACTGGATTGAGGGATCCTTCTGGGCTCTGGTTGGAAGAGTGAGCAAGCTTATCTCACATTAGACACATGACTGCTGTGGTGGCTATCGCAGACCTCCTGGAGCGGACTTGGCAGGGCTCATATGTTGGCAGTCAGCGTGAGTAGTGGAGTCATGTTGATTTGCTTTAGTGGAGTCGAACTGAGATTTGCTTCTCCAAATAGCTTGCATGCCCCCATGGGTGTCCCGAAACGAACCAATGAAGACAGCAGCTTGAGTAAATGTTTGAAGTATAATACCTCTTTGTTTTTAAGAACAGGCCACATGCTAAAAAGAATAAAACCTTTTTAATTTATGTTTTTTCTTTACATGTGGCTTGTCCTTGAAAACAAAGAGGTATTATACTTTTTGTCAGTATTAGGTCGGAACTGATCAGTTAATAACAGACATATGCACTGAGTTAGAAACTTCACCACGGCAACTACTTTGTGCAACCTTGATGACTAATATGGATTGACATCAGTGTCACATTGCTGATGGGCACCAACAAATTATTACTCCCATTATCAGCATTACACAACATTCAAGGGCTTGGAGAAAAACAACTTTGTCTACCAGTTATGATTATACTTTTTTGTTGTTGTAATCAGGCAGATTCATTTGATTATTTTGTAAACACGAGATAGATTTTGGTCACACCAGTAAAAACATATTTATGTTACTGCTTTTCAATAGGCTTACAGTATGTTGCTACTGAACGCATGTGGGCTAGTTAGCAGTATTATTCAATCTGGTAGCCTACACAGTGCGTTGAAAAACAATGTTATCAGTGTGGAAATACAACGTTAACTAGCCATCATGATCCCGTCTACCATATCAGAGGCCTGGCTCAATTAGAAGGCTGGCCTGGGGCCATGTTGAGACAGGGACATCCATTATACCGTTTCTCTTTCTCGCCAGTGACCAGCCCTAATTATGCTGCTGTGGAGCGGCTGGTTCACACACAGTGGGTGAATGGAGACCCAGCAGCACTGTTCAATCATCTCATTCTGGGAATGGGCTGGCTCAGCCAGAGGTGGTGATGGTAATACACAGGAGACTCACTTTTTCTGTTTCTCTTTGTATTTATAGTGTGTTCCATGGTATTTTCTTGGTTTTAATGATCTACAATGTTGTGTTTTACACAATAAGCAAGTGTAGAAAGCTTGGAATAACTGAGAGAAATTTAGTACGAAAGGCAATTTGACAACAGGGAATTGATATCTGCATGCATGTTGCATGTTATTCACAGGATTGTTTAAAACCCAACCATTAGCTCCTGTCTGTCTTTCATATTCAATGTTTCTGTCTTTTACCCGTCCCTCTAATTGCTGCCAGTAATATTTTAAGGGCTACTTGGTATTTCAAAAGGCTAGTGGGCTGGATAGCTTGCACCTATCAGTAATGTAGAATGGTAAATTACATTTTTCTGTGGTTTTGTATTGCTTGACTGCACACACCTCCTGCTCAGAGCTAATGCTCCCTTCAGCAATGGTTCTGTCTCTATCCAGTTACTTTGCTGTTAGATTGGTGCTTTGGCCAAGGACGGCGGGCCTATTACAATGATATGTTCACAAATATAGCAAAAAGAGATGTTGCTAATTAGATCGTCATCTGGCTATCATATACACAATTATGCAATACCATGACATTCAGCCATCTGAGTACACTGATGTATTAGTAGTGTTGGTTACAATGATGGATAGTTAATAGCAAGCTTTTGTCCCCAGTTAGATGTGATTGAAGTCATCACTTCAGTTGACGGCCTGGAGGATAACATTTAGAAGGACAATACATTTAGCTACAAGAGATGATACATTCTACTGCAGATAAATTATTATCAGGCCATCGTATTCACAGAGTCACTTTTGATTAGTGGCCAAAGAAATTAGCTTATGTTTTTTTTTTGAGGGTGTTGTTACCCTATCTGGATGTCTGGGGACTTTTCTGCAGACGGTTGATGTGTTGCGGCCTATCAAATGTGACACTTTTCATGGCTGTTTTTCTTTTTAATATGGCACGTCAAAGTCATTGCTGCTCTCTCTCTACAGTCATGCTGTCACAGGCTCCACTGATGTGGCATTGAGAGAGACTGTTGAAAGCTGGTGTTCTGTACTTTTCAATGAAAAAGAGACAGTCTCAGAGTTCTCAGAAGTGTTTTATTTTAAATGGATTAAATGGGTGGTTTGAGAAAGTGGGACGGGCATATTATATTTATCTGGTTTTCTGTTCTTATGTGAAGGATATTGATTGGTATTCAGCCATAGGTGGCTGGTGGCACCTTAATTGGGGAGGACGGGCTCATAATGGCTGGAACGGAATGAATAGAATGGTATTTAATACCACTTAATATTTTGGTATCACTCCATTCACTCTATTCCAGTGATTATTTTGAGCCGTCCTCCACTCACCAGCCTCCTGTGTAGCAGTCATTAAATAGGCTAGCTCATCAAACATGGAGTTCATGGTAAGCTAGGATTGAGTAATAAGAACAACTGTGCAATGGATAAAGTGAGAATCCAGGTTTTCAGTGCACTTTTAATTTATATTGATAAATCATGTTAATTATCAGGTTGCAAACATGTAACAAAAGTAACAATTTGACAAAATCGCTCCCGATCTTGTGTTTACCTTTTGGAATGTTTCCTCCGATACATTGGTGCGGCTGGCTTCCTGGTTGGATGCGCGCTGTGTTAAGAAGCAGTGCGGCTTGGTTGGGTTGTGTTTCGGAGGACGCATGGCTTTCGACCTTCGTCTCTCCCGAGCCCGTACGAGAGTTGTAGCGATGAGACAAGATAGTAACTACTAACAATTGGATACCATGAAATTGGGGATAAAAAGGGGGTAAAAATCAAAAAAGAAAAAAAAAAGGAAACAGCAAATCACCTTTTGCTATTGTATTAGATAACACAGAATTTTCCAAGTCTTTCCTGTCTATATAGGACTTCCGACTTGCAGTCCACAGTGGGCCGGCCAGCTTGCTTCTGTCTGATTCAGTTTATTTCAGATGAGCGCTAAACATAAGCAGTGAGTTACATCATTCATCAAAGTCACCACAAGTGAAGGGAGATGAAAAAAAGACAGCATGGCTGTTTTGTTAAATCCCTGACTACATGTTCTCCAAAAAGGCCCTGTTTATTTCTTATTTTTGGTGTCAGGTTGCCCCATGAGCATCTCCTTAGGAACGCCTGAGGAGGAGAAGCCGATTTAAGTGGAGGTGAATTTCAGTAGCACTGTCGGGCAATTTCAGTAGCACTGTCGGGCAGACTTCCAGCTCCTCTCCTGCTCTCTTATCCTGGCCCTGGCTGGCTCTCTGAGCTATCAGCTCTCCTCTCAGTCTCAGCTGCTGGAGAGAGAGACTCCTGGGTGCATTAGGAAGGCGAGAAGATTAGATACCAAATGCTGATGTCTCTCGTAGCGCTGCATCACACCATTTGTATCTGGCCCCAGAGAGCTGGCTTGGATGGCTGCTGGCTAGCTAGCTGGCTGGGGAGATTTAAAGAGGACGAGCAAAAATATGCTCTTTTTTGTTTTCTATGTTCCTTTCTTTTTTTACTTGAAGGTTCAAAGGGTTTCAGTGGAGTTCACACCTTTAACTGGCTGTGTAGGCTGTTGTGTGTGCATTTTGAATCCATGTCTACTGAGTCCAGATAGAGCTTCTGGATAGCTACTGTATGGCTTCCCTAGGAAGTACTGTTGTGATTATTGATGGTCCCATCTCTGAGGTGAGGTATTTGCCTCTGAATTCATTGATTGTTGTGGGGAGGCTATTTAATCGCTCTCCTTCGTGACGGATGAAACACAGTGGAAACAGTGCCATGGAGGAGTCACTAGTTGCATACGTCAATGGACTCAAAGGCCCCTTGTCTCACAGGATACTGCTTGCATATTGTTATGCAGGCAGCTCAGCATGGGGCTCAGTGTTTGTCTGTCATGTGACCTTTATTTTTTGTACAACAGTAATATCACTCATTTGGTACAGTGTTTAACCTAGTTGAATATTTTTCTGTCCTTTTAGCTCAGCCAGAAATTCTATGAAACAGTGACAGAGTATTTAACACATTCTCCCACTGGAGAGTTTTTGCAGTGTTGGTTTTTAAGACATTTAGATAATGATGATATTCTTACCAATTTGTAACAAGAAAAATGCTTTGTATGCACAACAATAACCAATAAACACCATTCTGTAAATCGCTGAAGTGAACAATCTCATTTAATTATTATGTGATCATTCTGAATGATGCTATTTTGACTGTTAGATGTGTTGGAAGTAGCATACAGATGACTGGATTATAAAGCCTTGGCATTTCCACTAGATCATGTTAAACATCCCATGCCATAATCATTTAGAGCTTTTATGCTTGTTATAGTAACTACTGGTTGTGACCCAAAATCCTGCTTTATTAAGCTCTGTAAAATACATTACACATATTTTATTGTGGTGTTATATACTGTAGGCCTAAATCTCCAATGACTTCAGCTTTGTCCTGAGAACAGAGAGGCTTCACAAGGTTCATGTATGATCATGTTTGACAGCTGTTTTTCAGATTGTCACTTTATTGACTTTTTGTAATCAGCTGCATAAATCCGAACTCTGTCTTGTGTCAAAATTGATCATGGAGAAATTGTACGACTCAAACGAGGGTTAATCATATTTTAATTTCAATTAACTCAGCTTCCACTGTTCTCCAAAATATTTACAATACCTTTTTCCAGGAAAATTACTAGGCCTAACCATGTAGACTATTCATTACAAACAGAAATATCTACAGAGAATTTCACTTCATAAGAACGAAAGCGAAAGACGTTCACTAAAGACTAATTTCAAAATGGGCTATATGCATTACATCACAGCATAAACAAACCAACAGCCAGATGACCTTTGGATAGTTAGTCACTGTCTGTTTACTGTGTCTTCAAGATGCTTACAGGTGTCTTTGAAACCTGACCGCTGCTATTTACAGTATATTAAGCGAGCATCATAAGAAGAGGCAATTATTTCAGTGGAGTGGATGGAGCTGGCTGGCCTGCCAGTGATAAGTGAGGAATCAAAGGGAGAGGCTGTGCTCAGCGACGAGCCTCTCTCTGCCTGGGTCTGTGGGGGCAACTGCAGAGGTTAATGAATCTGCTAGGCCAGCTATCATCTAGGGAGGGAGAGCGCGTCATTGCACATCACTCTCATAACTTGTTTTCATGCTATTTTTCATCCAGGGGTTAAAAGCTGCAGTGACTACATATGTGTTTATAGATACTGACATTCGAAAAGATATTTCTTGTTAAAAGAATCAAGACTAGGCTATAAAAGAAAAACACGACTGTGTGTAGAGTGCATTCTGTGTTCTTTGTAAATGTATGTCCATTCCCAGGGCCCTCAAGATGTCCTCTTTTTAAATGTCACTATTCTCCACTATCTCGAGTTCCTCTTAGTTCCTCTTCTTCAAATGACTCTCCCTTTTCTTTTCTTCTCTCTTCTCTCGTTCTCTCTCTCTCTACTGACACCATCTTCACCCCTGGTGTGTTTCTCTCTCCATCGCTCTCTCCCTTTGTGAACACTCTGGCATCCCACTCACCTTCCCTTCCCTCTCTTCCCGCATCTACATTCTATTTTCAAAAGTGCCATGTACAATCCTTGAGTATCTGCCTCCAGATCAGTAGAGATGTGTAGTTCATTAGAGCTCCCCCTGTACTGCATAACACTGACATCTTAAGAGGAGGCTGATGATGACATGATTCATATCACTAGATTGCCTTACAGATACCAGACATGCTGTGCTGTAAGGAACAATATCCTCATACATCATCCCACAGCAGCAGGAGCTCTAAGCGACAGAGGCAGACCCCCAGCATGGATCATAATGGTTTTGAGAGCTGGGGTTTTGGGCTGCAAGGTGGAGGGTGGAGGGTGGGGGGGGGCTTTACATGTAGCTAACACTGTTAGTGATGAAACATTTTGAAATCCTCAGCCCTGTGGATGATGGCTGGAACAAGAGCTATACGAATGCTACCACATGGAATTTATTGACCACACATAACAGAGATCACTAATACGCATCACCATTGTCCTGAGTCCATTGCCCAATGTTATTTACCATTACAATATGAACCGATGAGCTCTGTCTAGAGAACCTCTGATAAACTTCAGTCACTTTTTACGTTATTTTCTGTGGCAGGGGATATTCTTTGAACTTTGATTTTGAGCCAAAACAGCAGGGATTGCACAAAATGAGCTCTAGTGAGATCAAGTTGGAGAGATGCCCAAGGCTGTGGATGGTAGTGGTGGATTAAATGGAAGACGGTATTGAAGTTTTGGCATCAGTATTCTTGATGCAGGAGTTGGTTATTTGAAGCCAGTGTGACTCCATTGTGCTTAGCCCTTTGTTTCTGGAGTAATTGTGTGAGCTGTTGATATACTGCTTTATTTCTTTCTTTCTCTCTCTCTCTGTCTCTCTCTCTCTCTCTCTCTCTCACACTCTCTCTCTCACACACACTCTCTCTCTCACACTCTATCTCTCTTTCTATCTCTCTCTCTCTTTCTATCGCTCTCTTTTCTCTTGCTCTCTCTCTCTCTCTCTCTCTCTCTCTCTCTCTCTCTCTCTCTCTCTCTCTCTCTCTCTCTCTCTCTCTCTCTCTCACTCTCTCTCTCTCTCTCACACACCCTATCTCTCTTTCTATCTCTCTCTCTCTTTCTATCTCTCTCTTTTCTCTTGCTCTCTCTCTCTCTCTCTCTCTCTCTCTCTCTCTCTCTCTCTCTCTCTCTCTCTCTCTCTCTCTCTCTCTCTCTCTCTCTCTCTCTCTCACTCTCTCTCTCTCTCTCACACACCCTATCTCTCTTTCTATCTCTCTCTCTCTTTCTATCTCTCTCTTTTCTCTTGCTCTCTCTCTCTCTCTCTCTCTCTCTCTCTCTCTCTCTCTCTCTCTCTCTCTCTCTCTCTCTCTCTCTCTCTCTCTCTCTCTCTCTCTCTCTCTCTCTCTCTCTCTCTCTCTCACTCTCTCTCTCTCTCTCTCTCTCACACACACTCTCTCTCTCACACTCTCTCTCTCTCTCTCTCTCTCTCTCACACACACTCTCTCTCTCACACTCTATCTCTCTTTCTATCTCTCTCTCTCTCTTTCTATCTCTCTCTTTTCTCTTGCTCTCTCTCTGTCTTTTTCTTGTGTTCCTGCTTTCATTCCCAGTGATTACTGCTGTTCCCCAGAGCTAGCTACATTGTAAGGGGGGAACTACCAACATTTGTCTACTGTTGTCTAACCAGTGGTGTACAGTACTTAAGTAAAAATACTTTATTGGGGGTATCTGTAATTTACTTTACTATTTATATTTTTGACTACATTTACTTCACTACATTCCTAAAGAAAATAATGTACTTTTTACTCCATACATTTTCCTTGACACCCAAAAGTACTCATTATATTTTGAATGCTTCACAGGACAGGAAAATGGTCCAATTCACTCACTTATCAAGAGAACATCCATGGTCATCCCTACTGCTTCTGACCTGGAGGGCTCACTAAACACAAATGCTTCATTTGTAAATTATGTCTGCGTGTTATAGTGTGCCCCTGTCTATCCATAAATCAATAAATAAAAAAATTAAAAATGGTGCCTTCTGATTTGCTTATTATAAGGAATGTGAAATTATTTATACTTTTACTTTTGATACTTAAGTATATTTTTGCAATTACATTTTCTTTCGATACTTAAGTATATTTAAAGCCAAATACTTTTAGACTTTTAATCAAGTAGTATTTTTCTGGGTGACTTTCACTTTTACTTGAGTCATTTTCTATTAAGGTATCTTTACTTTTACTCAAGTATGACAATTGGGTACTTTTCCCACCACAGTGTCTAACCACCAAAATTAGTGCAGGATGATTTCAACACTTTCAAACTCAACATTACAGAACAGAAGCATTTATATTCAGAGATGGACTCCTGTGGTTGCGGTGTTATGAGATATTTAAAAAGTGCGCGAGAGAGGCGAAGACTGTTGCAGTGTAATTTCATGGGGGTGAGAGTGGAACTCTAGATGAGTGTTTGCGGTACAGCAACTTCCAGCCCAGAATATGGATCAGAGAAGGAGAATGCAAATGATGTTTATGTTGTGTAATGGCTTGATGTCTGTGCACAGTTGTCTGTGCTGTGCAGTGTGACTATCAGACTGCAACTTGGAATAATGTTTTATTTGGAGGCTTGAGCGGAATTTCTCCTGAGTATAAGCTGCTGCTGTAGATTCCAATAAACAAGTTACCAGACTGCTTGCCTCGCTCATATGATCTCGAGAATATATGATAGAAATTGTTTATTTCCCATCCCAGCCACACTCAGTCATTTTTATACTGTACAATCAATTATATCTCCATCTCTCTGTTTACAGTACAGTGTGGGCTGCAATTCCCCTTCCTTTTGGCCATTTTTTCAAGATTCCACAAAATAAATCAATGAGATTCAAGAAAAGGTCTCATGCAGTGAGGATATGTGGTGAATCTCTATTTTTATCTATTTTTATCTGTCATTAGCTACAGTATATCTTACAAAATAATATGAAGTTTTAAGGTAGTCTGGATTAAGACAATAGCATGAAGAAGCACCTCCAGCTAGCTTTTATCAGGGTTTCATTAACTAACTCCACATTTCAAAGGAAGATGATGACAAGAGCCCTCCCAGGCTTTCCAGAGCCTCAAAGATTCCTTCTTTCTTATCCATTTCTCTGCATTGTGGGTGGGCCTTTGTTCATCTGTCATGTCTGTCTTTCTGTTGCAGTTTTTTCAGCATTGATTGTAGTGATTGCCTAATTCTATTTACACTATTGTGTTATTGTGAAGATAATGATTCCTCCAGACATTTCATATCCAACTTCCAAAGTCCTTTGAGGGCTCTAATTAAGATGTGCAGACAGGGTGCTAGTGATTACACAGGCCATCTTTGAATTAGCATTGTTTCTAAGTCAATGTTGTCATGTAAGCATTAATAAGAGAAATATCCACAGACTTGTATTGTCAATCATTCCCACATATTTTCCCTCTAAACCCATTTGGCATGATTCATACAGATGTAGGATCTTCATTTGATCAACCTGTTGCTTTCCTGGAAATGTAAAACCTGAGGTTTAAAAAGGTGTATTTGATGTTCAAAAAGGTTCTGGAAGTTTCCCTTATGGAAAATGTATGAATCCCTACAAAAACGGGCATTAATTATAATTCACATAATAATTCACATTTCCTGTTGCTGCAGGATTATTTTAAGATCCCACGTCTGTACTAAATAAAAAATAAACATGATCAACGTCAAAAAACAATACAGAGAGCCTGTCCATTTAATGACAGTTTACATCACAAATTGTGAGGTTAGATTACTCGTTGGTTATTACTGCATTGTCGGAACTAGAAGCACAAGCATTTCGCTACACTCGCATTAACATCTGCTAACCATGTGCATGTGACAAATACAATTTGATTTGATTTGATTGGATTTGAATACAAGAAAGCTGTAGGCTCCACTTCCTACCATAAAGGTGAATCAATACAAAGTGTGTTTTTTGTCTGGCAAATGAAATTCAAAGGGATTTGATCGATTTACAAGGAGATATGACTTGGGGCTTGTAGCTCTCTGGAGCGGGAGACATTGCTTTCTCAGTATGCACAGTTGGCCCAGAGATTTACAGAGGCTATTAAACTCAGGCCTGAAAGCGGTGGAATAAAAAAAAAGATAGATCGAAATTTTAGGAAGAAACGGAATTAGTTTATTGTCTCCGGTATTCTAGTGGAGATTGAATAAGCCTACCACCTGGGAGCTAGTAATAAGCTGGCAGCAGCACTAGACTTTCAGCACCATGGCCACCTCTCTCTCTCTCTATAGCTCAGACAATGCTGTTCACTCTCTCTCTCATTCCCCAGCCAGTTGATTTTCTCAAGGTTGATGTCGTTTTTATGGGTAGTGTTTTCTGGTAAGCACCAAAGATACACTTTTTTTATTATCTAAAACACGTGTCAAACTCATTCCACGGAAGGCCGAGTGACTGCCGGTTTTCGCTCCTCCCTTGTTCTTGATTGATTAATTCAAGTCACTAATTAGTAAAGAACTCCCCTCACCTGGTTGTCTAGGTCTTAATTGAAAGGAAAACCAAAAACCAGCAGACACTAGGCAGACACTAGGCCCTCCAAAGAGTTTGACACCCCTGATGAGCAGCAGTTTGACACCCCTGATCTAAAATGTTTGGTTTTGGTGCTATCACCTGCATTTTTTGTGAAGAACATTTTGGAGGTTAATTAACCTACAATGGTTTGCCATGCTGACTTCATTGTGAATCTGAAGAAAGACACTTTTCACCAGTTAGACAGACTTCATCGGTGTGAGCACCACCAATACACCCGTGGGAACGTGTGGTTGCTCCTTGTGAGCTTCCGTTGCCATGAATGGGATTAGAAGCAAATTAAAAATGTGTTTAAGGGAGCGTTTAAGAGGATTTGGGCCCAGTTAATAAACGGATGTGCTGGGATCAGAAGAGCTGATGTCTTCATTCTACTGAGGCTAGTTTACCCATGTGAGGGATTTCAGCCTGTGTTATACATGGAGAGGATCCAGCTCAGCCCAGGCAGCTTCCTTGCTCTCCTCCCACCCAGGCAGGTGTCTGGGATGAAGCCCAACTCTAGCTCCGCTTCCATGTGAAATATAGTGGGAAAATTAAGATATTCTAACCTCAGAATGTGCTAAGCTCTTTTGACATAGGTTACTGATATCCACGTTTGAACAAGAGTAAACATTCAATGCCAGTTTACATTATGACAGGCTAAACTTAATACATTTTTATTAAACTGCATATTCACACTATGTGTTTGTGAACACATTCACATCTAGTTTGTGAGTGTTGGTTTAGTAAACACTAGTTTTGCATAACCTATTGAGTGGTTTTATGCTGGAGAGAGATACACCCAATCCTCTTTAGTTTGCCAGCTCTTCAGCAAGGCTTCACTCTCCAGTTGTGACATTGCTCATCAGAACTACTTTAGAAAATCTGTCAAAGCTGTCTGTTGTAGCTCAAACCTCCAGTACATATTTTAACTGAAAAACAAAACAGGGGAGCTGTTTTAGTATTAATGCCTTCTTTAGTAAACAAGCAGAGTGGTACATTAATAAAACAACATATTACAAACTTTGTATAAGTAGGCTAACTAAAGAGCAAGCCAGGTGAGCACAATGATTGGTATTTTTGGTATTTGATTAGGATCCCCATTAGCTACTGCTAAAGCAGAACCACTCTTCCTGGGGTCCACACAGAACATGAAACATGACATTAATAGACAAGAACAGCCCAAGGACAGAACTGCATACATTTAATAACAGCACACGTAACCTACATATCAATACATACACACAAAATATCTAGGTCAAATAGGGGAGAGGCATTGTATTGTGAGTTGTTGCTTTATCTGTTTTTGAAACCAGGTTTGCTGTTCATTTGAGCAAAATTAAATGGAAGGGAGTTCCATGCAATAATGGCTCTATATAATACTGTACGCTTTCTTGAATTTGTTCTGTATTTGGGGACTGTGAAAAGACCCCTGGTGGCTTGTCTGGTGGGGTAAGTGTGCGTGTGTGTCATAGCTGTGTGTAAGTTCACTAGGCAAACAATTTTGAATTTTCAACACATTAATGTTTCTTATAAAAAGAAAAAGTGATCCAGTCAGTCTCCTCAACTCTTAGTCAAGACAGACTGCCATGCATAGTATTTATATCAGCCCTCTGTTTCCAATGAAGAGCAAGGCATGCCGCTCTGTTCTGGGCCAGCTGCAGCTTAACGAGATCTTTCTTTGCAGCACTTGACCACATGATTGGACAATAATCAGGATAAGAGAAAACTAGAGTCTGCAGGACTTGCTGTTTAGAGTGTGGACAGACCTCTCCCCATCTTTACAACCATTGAATCTATATGTTTTGACCTTGACAGTTGACAATCTAATGTAGCACCAAATACATTTGTCCCCTTAACTTGTTCAACAGCCACATCATTTATTATCAGATTCAGCTGAGGTTTGTTGTTTGCCCACTTTGCCAATGATGTAATCATTAAAATAATTGGCAACATCACATGGTTTTGTGATGAATAAGCCAGTTGATTCAATTAAATAATTTGTCTTTCTGCCCATAATCTCATTTAAAGTACTCAAAAGCTTTTTTCCATCATTCTTTATATAATTGATATTGGCTTCATAATACAGATTCTTCTTATTTTTGTTGAGTTTAGTCACATCATTTCTTAATTTGCAGAAAATCAGCCATTCAGATGTGCAGCCAGAGTTATTAGCCACTCCTTTTGCCCCGTCTCTTTCAATGCCTCATCAATCCATGGAGCCTTAACAGTTCTAACAGTCACTTTCTTAACAGGTGCATGTTTATCAATAATTGGAAAAAGCAAATTCATAGATTAATCAAGTGCAGTGTCTGGATGCTCCTTATTACATCAGACCAACAAATGATACTCATCTAAATGGAAATGTTTCAACTGGTAAATGAGGATTTATGATTGTATTCCTCATAGTTGCTTAGAAAAACAAGTATTTCTAGATTGTGTTGTGTTATTTTAAAAAATTACGATTTATGCACACTATTACTAGGGTTAACTCAATATTCTATTAGAGACCATTTACAATCACAGTGTATTATCATCACTGTAAATCAACTGCAGTAAGAGAAACACCACCCATATTGTCTTCAGAGAGGACTGAGTCATCGTTTTTAAAGCCAACTGTTAACTTAGCTTTTTTCTCCATACAGCTGTGTTCACAGAGGTCCCCTATGACATCACAGCACAGAGTGGCCAGGATGTGGAGATGGCATGCTCCTTCCGGGGGGCAGGCCCCTCCTACTCCCTTGAGATCCAGTGGTGGTATATCAGGAACCACAAAGACTGGACAGAGAAACAGCCATGGACCTCCAATCAGGTAGCTAGACTGCTCACTCTGTCACTGCTGAGAGAATGTTGTTGGTGAGGTGTTCTGTGATCAGTGATCAAAGGTTTGAGGCAGAAGATGGAACAAAGTATTTTTATTCTCCCACATTGCAAACAGAAATGCAAGTAGCAAGCATAGCATTAGAATACAGTGCACAAACTCCTGACTAAATCCCAATCCTTAGAGTTTGCCATCAAGGCACAGCTATACAAGTCAGAATCAGTACCAACTAATAAAGTACATAGGAATGAGTGAGGTGAGCAGCAAGGTAATAAACCACACATGAATCACTGCAGTAGGCAGAAATAGCAGCAGGTTCCCCAGGTGCCCCTGAGGCACAGGAACAGAAGAGGAGGCTGAGGAACCATCTCATGGGAAAATGAACCTGAGCTGGGTAAAGCAGAGCAGGTTTTCCATGAGGACACACAGAATGTTTTCCAGTTCTCCTGCTGTGTTTTCCAACACTTTTTAATTGGAAAAGGGAGAAATGTAAAGAAACTTCCTCTCACCTCACTGTGATTCATTATTCATGAAGTGTCCCTGAGGACTGGCTGTGTTACACCATGCTTCCTTCCCTTGCTGGAGGTAGTGGAGGCTGGAGGCAGGTGGTGCTACTGACCTAGAATACTGTACAGGCTGTGCTGTAGTGAACCCTCATTTTCTTGATGAATCATGCCTACATGATAATATAGGCACAGGTTGAAATGTATAGCATAATTTTTTTGTTTTTCGAATTCATATTACAATTGTGGGGAATACTAAAATTGTGGAGATTGGTGCCTTGGGGGAAACACAGGTGGGTGGTTCCATGAAAAGAGTGCCTTTGATATTTTAAGTAGAAATTGTGCACCAATATGGAATTTTAAAAGACTGTTATATTTAATATGTTGCCGTTTAATATAGACTACATGGAGAATTCAATAAATCAAATGTTTTTATATGAATAAAAACTTGCTGAAGTGCTAAATTCAGTATTTTGACATGTCCCTCCGGGACTTCTAGGTAGATTTTACCCCACTAAACCCCAACATTTAAAAGAAATGTCACCCCCATTGTAAAGCCATATTTATTTTGTTGCTTTAACAGTCATTTCTGGAGATTATTATTTATTGTTTAGTGAGTAATTTATGTCTGTCCCTCATTTTAAGTTTAACCCTGTTACATAAACTGAACTCTCGTCTTAATATGGTGAAACTATTCCTTTTAAAATTGTATTTTTTGACCAAGTTACACTTCTCAAAATGCCCCGACCCAAGTTTCACCTCTCAATCTATTCCTCTTAATAGAGGATACCGTACATACCGTACGGAATTTTGAGTACAGCTGTACGTTTTGGATGCAATTACCTGTAAAGTAGGCATTATTAGACCCATTATCTATGTTCTGCTCTTTGGTTAAATTACCTGTAAGTGGACTCATCATCGATGTAAGGCAGTGGGGATTATTATTTTTTTAAATACAAGTATGGCTAAAGTTTCTTATTCTTTGAAATCTCTTTCCTACAGGTTGTACCCCAGGACGAGATGTCAAAGGATGCTACCAAAATAAGTGTGAGTCTTTACTTGCTGCATTATATGTTATATTTCCTGCCTGTCTGGCTTCTCTTTTGCACTTTTGTATTTGTCTTGTTGGCAATCTAGTGTCCAATAGAGGCCTCATTACCAAAGAAACAATGCAATAAGTATTGACATTTATTTGGGGCTGTGGAAGCTGAATGTTAGCTTTTTTTCAAGAATCCAGACCTTATGAAAGTTCCACAGTATACCTTTACTCTTGTAATAAATCAAATCTAGTGATACTTAACTTGACATTTTTGCCATCCATTGTGACATTGTGGGAGGATAACCAACCTTCCAATTAACGGCAAAGCATTTCTTAGCTGCTATAAATGCAAGGTTACACAGTTTCTTCTGATAACAGTCTCATGTATCAACATTTCCAAGCAAACAAAAACAGAGAGAATCTGTTGACATGCTGAGATAAATTAACATACTCTTTGCCAGAATTTACCCATCCTTCACAAGACCACAACATATGCAAATATGTCCCCTTTTGTGTTTTACACCTCCAGCAGACGAATGACATTTCTGAGTGCCTGATATTCAGTTTCACTGGCATATAGAATGTTCTATGTATGGTCTTAAACTGCAGTAATTTATGTCTGAGATTATATGAACATGACTTGGCATTCTAACATATCTGTATCCATTCATCATCATCAATAGCGTCTCCCAGGTCTTCCTCATATTTTTGTGTTACATGTTTTGTGTCATCGGGAAAAGCCTCTATCAACCCTTGATACAGTTTGGAAATCAACTTTAGAGGTTTGTCAGACTCTCTTAAAATAGTTCCAATCTTTGAAGCTTCTTCTTTGTCCAGTGTTTGCTGCACAGAAAGAATAAAGGGTTGTATCTGCAAAAGTTCACCACAGCTCCGTCACAGACTGGTCTCCCCTGGCTGCCTGACCCTGCTGAGACCCCTGTCACCATCTGACCCTGCTCAGATGAGGCATGACAAAGAATTACCTTGGTGTACATTTATACATTAGTATTACATTAGTATGCCAGCAGCATACCACCCTGCATACCACTGCTGGCTTGCTTCTGAAGCTAAGCAGGGTTGGTCCTGGTCAGTCCCTGGATGGGAGACCAGATGCTGCTGGAAGTGGTGTTGGAGGGCCAGTAGGGGGTGCTCTTTCCTCTGGTCTAAACAAAGATCCCAATGCCCCAGGGCAGTGATTGGGGACACTGCTCTGTGTAGGGTGCCGTCTTTCGGATGGGACGTTAAACGGGTGTCCTGACTCTCTGAGGTCATTAAAGATCCCATGGCACTTATCGTAAGTGTAGGGGTGTTAACCCCGGTGTCCTGGCTAAATTCCCAATCTGGCCCTCAACCATCACGGTCACCTAATAATCCCCAGTTTACAATTGGCTCATTCATCCCCCTCCTCTCCCCTGTAACTATTCCCCAGGTCGTTGCTGCAAATGAGAACGTGTTCTCAGTCAACTTACCTGGTAAAATAACGGATAAATAAAAATTATCCAAGAATAGAATCAATGGTTCGATAATTGAAATGACCATCACTCCCAGATCCCAGACTGTAGTCTACCCATCAACTCAAGATGGAACATTGTATCCATTCACTGGTTGTTATAATATACTGCAAATTTCACCTGAGCTCTGTAGACTGGTCTTCCCTGGCTGTCTGACCCTGCTGGGACACCTGTCACCATCTGATCCTGCAATTCCAAGATGGCGTAGCAGTGCGGACGTGTTTGTTGTTGTCCTGTGTAAATTTTATGTTTTTTTTGTCTTTTTTTGTATATATCTCTTTTTCCATTTTTAAATTAAATATACCTTCCGGCAACCCGCCTCACCCAATGTGATACGGATCTGCTATTTTTAGACCTTATAGCTAGAACCTCCATCAGCAGCTAGCCATCAGAAGCTAACCAGCTATTTAGCTACTAGCTATTTAGTCATTGTTAGCCACTGCTAGCGGCCTTTACCTTTAGCTCAGACACCAGCCGCTTTTAGCCTGGATAATACCCGCCAGTCTGCACAGCGCGATATCAACCCTGAGCATATTGGACTGCTTTTCTCCACTACATCACCGGATTCCTGCCGTAAGCTCTGGACCATTACTCCGAATCATCGCAGCTTGCCAGCTGCTACCGAGTGGCCCAGCCCTGAAGCTAGCCTTGAGCCAAGTCCATATCCCAGCCTGCTCAGTGGACCCTATGATCACTCGGCTACACAGCTGATGCCTCACTGACTCTTCACTAACACAAATAGAAGCCACTACATCACCGGATTCCTGCCGTAAGCTCTGGACCTTTGCACCGGGCGCACCGGAGTGGCTATGGTGGCTAACGCTCTTGTCCCGAAGCTAGCACCAGTTAGCCTCGAGCCAGGACCATCTCCCGGCTAGCAAACAAAATTACTCCAGCTATAATACCTCTTTTGCCAATTTGGCCTGGACCCTTAGTCGACACGGAGCCCCGCCGATCCATCACGACTGGTCTGCCAACGGAATTCTGTCCGATGTGCCCTCAACCGGCCTTTGACGGACGTCGGTGATTCCCTTGTCCCGAAGCTAGCACCAGTTAGCCTCGAGCCAGACGCATCTCCCGGCTAGCGTAGTAACGACTACCTAATGGCTTCCCTGTTTTATCTATTGCTGTTCACTGGACCCTATGATCACTTGGCTACATAGCTGATGCCTGCTGGACTGTTCATTAATCACGGTACTCCATTTTGTTTATTTTGTGTGTAGTTAACTGACCCTCTCTGCCCTTTCATCGCCATTTTACCTGTTGTTGTTGTCTTAGCTGATTAGCTGTTGTTGTCTTACCCGTTGTTGTCTTAACTAGCTCTCCCAATCAACACCTGTGATTGCTTTATGCCTCGCTTTATGTCTCTCTCTAATGTCAATATGCCTTGTATACTGCTGTTTAGGGTAGTTATCATTGTTTTATTTTACTGCGGAGCCCCTTGTCCCACTCAACATGCCTCAGGCAGCTCTTTTGTCCCACCTCCCACACATGCGGCAACCTCACCTAGCATAACTAGTGCCTCCAGAGATGAAACCTCTCTTATCGTCACTCAATGCCTAGGTTTACATCCACTGTACCCGCACCCTACCACACCCATGTCTGTACATTATGCCCTGAATCTATCCTACCACGCCCAGAAATCTGCTCCTTTTATTCTCTGTTCCCAATTCACTAGACGACCAGTTCTGATAGCCTTTAGCCGTACCCTCATCCTACTGTACATCCTACTCATCCATCCTCCTATCCTCTGTTCCTCGGGTGATGTAGAGTTTAACCCAGGCCCTGTGTGTCCCCAGGCGCTCTCATTTGTTGACTTCTGTAACCGTAAAAGCCTTGGTTTCATGCATGTTAACATCAGAAGCATCCTCCCTAAGTTTGTTTTACTCACTGCTTTAGCACACTCCGCCAACCCTGTTGTCCTTGTCGTGTCTGAATCCTGGCTTAGGAAGGCCACCAAAAATTCAGAAATTTCCATCCCCAACTACAACATTTTCCGTCAAGATAGAACTGCCAAAGGGGGAGGAGTTGCAATCTACTGCAGAGATAGCCTGCAAAGTTCTGTCATACTTTCCAGGTCTATTCCCAAACAGTTTAAATTAATCTCTCCAGAAACAAGTCTCTCAATGTTGCCGCCTGTTATAGCCCCCAGCTGTGCCCTGGACACCATATGTGAATTGATTGCCCCCCATCTATCTTCAGATTTCATTCTGTTAGGTGACCTAAACTGGGACATGCTTAACACCCCGGCCATCCTACAATCTAAGGTAGATGCCCTCAATCTCACACAAATTAAAAAGGAACCCACCAGGTACAACCCTAAATCCGTAAACATGGGCATCCTCATAGATATTATACCAACTTGCAGTCCAAATACACCTCTGCTGTTTTCAATCAGGATCTCAGCGATCACTGCCTCATTTCCTGCATCCGTTATGGGTCCGCGGTCAAACGACCACCCCTCATCACTGTCAAACGCTCCCTAAACACTTCTGCGAGCAGGCCTTTCTAATCGACCTGGCCCGGGTATCCTGGAAGGATATTAACCTCATCCCGTCAGTAGAGGATGCCTGGTTGTTCTTTAAAAGTCCTCACCATCTTAAATAAGCATGCCCCTTTCAAAAAATGTAGAACTAAGAACAAATATAGCCCTTGGTTCACTCCAGACCTGACTGCCCTCGACCAGCACAAAAACATCATGTGGCGTACTGCTTTAGCATCGAATAGCCCCCGCGATATGCAACTCTTCAGGGAAGTCAGGAACCAATACACACAGTCAGTTAGGAAAGCAAAGGCTAGCTTTTTCAAACAGAAATTTGCATCCTGTAGCTCTAATTCCAAAAAGTTTTGGGACACTGTAAGTCCATGGAGAATAAGAGCACCTCCTCCCAGCTGCCCACTGCACTGAGGCTAGGAAACACTGTCACCACTGATAAATCCACGATAAGCGAAAATTTCAATATACATTTCTCTACAGCTGGCCAAGCTTTCCTCCTGGCTACCCCAACCCCGACCAACAGCTCCGCACCCCCCGCAGCTACTTGCCCAAGCCTCCCCAGCTACTTCTTCACCCAAATCCAGATAGCTGATGTTCTGAAAGAGCTGCAAAACCTGGACCCGTACAAATCAGCTGGGCTAGACAATCTGGACCCACTCTTTCAAAAAATGTCGGCCGCCATTGTTGCAACCCCTATTACTAGTCTGTTCAACCTCTCTTTCGTATCGTCCGAGATTCTTAAAGATTGGAAAGCTGCCGCGGTCATCCCCCTCTTCAAAAGTGGTGACACTCTAGACCCAAACTGTTACAGACCTATATCCATCCTACCCTGCCTTTTCTAAAGTCTTCGAAAGCCAAGTTAACAAACAAATCACTGTCCATTTCGAATCCCACCGTACCTTCTCCGCTGTGCAATTCGGTTTCCGAGCTGGTCACAAATACACCTCAGCCACGCTCAAGGTACTAAATTATATCATAACCGCCATCGATAAAAGACAGTACTGTGCAGCCGTCTTCATCGACCTGGCCAAGGCTTTTGACTCTGTCAATCACAGTATTCTTATCGGAAGACTCAACAGCCTTTGTTTCTCAAATGACTTCCTCGCCTGGTTTACAACAACTTCTCAGATAGAGTTCAGGGTGTTAACCACAGGGTTCAATTCTCGGGCCTACTCTTTTCTCTGTATATATCAACGATGTCGCTCTTTCTGCGGGTGATTCCTTGATCCACCTCTACACAGACAACACCATTCTGTATACATCTGGCCCTTCTTTGGACACTGTGTTAACAAACCTCCAAACGAGCTTCAATGCCATACAACACTCCTTCCATGGCCTCCAACTGCTCTTAAATGCAAGTAAAACTAAATGCATGCTCTTCAACCGAACGCTGCCCGCACCCGCCCGCCCGACTAGCATCACTACTCTGGACGGTTCTGACTTAGAATATGTGGTCAACTACACATACCTAGGTGTCCGGCTAGACTGTAAACTCTCCTTCCAGACTCATATTAATCATCTCCAATTCAAAATAATATCTATAATCTGCTTCCTATTTTGCAACAAAGCCACCTTCACTCACGCTGCCAAACATACCCTCGTAAAACTGACTATCCTACCAATCCTCAACTTCGGCAATGTCATTTACAAAATAGCTTCCAACACTCTACTCAGCAAACTGGATGCAGTCTATCACAGTGCCATCCGTTTTGTCACCAAAGCCCCATATACTACCCACCACTGCGACCTGTATGCTCTCGTCGGCTGGCCCTTGCTACATATTCTTCACCAAACCCACTGGCTCCAGGTCGTCTATAAGTCTTTTCTAGATAATGCTCCGCCTTATCTCAGCTCACTGGTCACCATAGCAACACCCACCCGTAGCACGCGCTCCAGCAGGTATATCTCACTGGTCATCCGCAAAGCCAATACCTTTGGCCACCTTTCCTTCTAGTTCTCTGCTGCCAATGACTGGAACGAATTGCAAAAATCGCTGAATTTGGAGACTTATATCTCCCTCACTAACTTTAAGCATCAGCTCTCTGATCAGCTTACTGATCGCTGCAACTGCACACAGCCCATCTGTAAATAGCCCATCCAACTACCTACCTCATCCCCATATTGTTTTTATTTACCTTTTTTGCTCTTTTGCACACCAGTATTTCTATTTGCATATCATCATCTGCACATCTGTCACTCCAGTGTTAATTTGCTAAATTGTAATTACTTCGCTACTATGGCCTATTTATTGCCTACCTCCTTACTCCATTTGCACACACTGTATATAGATTTTTCTTTTGTGTTATTGACTGTACTTTTGTTTATCCCACGTGTAACTCTGTGTTGTTGTTTTTTGTCGCACTGCTTTGCTTTATCTTTGCCAGATCGCAGCTGTAAATGAGAACTTGTTCTCAACTGGCCTACCTGGTTAAATAAAGGTTAAATTAAAAAAGTAAAAAAATGTAGACATGCTGAGCATAGTGTTGTGTACTGATTGTGCGCCATGACATTGAAGCCTGTAGAGCTGTTAATACCATGTCAGTGTAAAATGTAGGGAATTAGCTAGGGAAACAGACAAATGATTAACATTACATTGCTATACTGACTAATAAAACTCACATTATTCTGAAAAAACGTCAGAATATATCGTCAGAATATAATTTCAATCGTTTTTCCGCTGTTTTCATCGATCGATTCAGGTCTAGTGTGATTGAGACAAAAATAATAGCTATAGTTAGTGAGCTAGCTAGCTAGATAACGTTAGCCAACTTTTGGCAATCTCTAGCTAATGGTACAATGGTACATCATCAAATGTACTTCTGTTGAAACGGGACAAAACAAAGGCTACACAACATTTCCATACACTCAACAGCTGTTAGATACTGCAACCTGACAGATAGCTAGAGGCTAGCTAGAGTTTTACTGGCTGTGGTAGCTACTAGCTAGCTAACTAGCTGCTAGTAGTTCATTCAGTTCAGTTGAGAGGGGATGAAACATTGGCAAACGTAACATGTCAGTTACACTACTAGCTCAGCACTGGGAAGAAATACTTTTTTTCTGTCAAACAGCAGTTACCTTGCCAGCTAGATCAGTCAACTAAATAGTAGCCAGTTTCTGCTCTGCTTGCTTTTATAACTCTGAGAAAAAAACTCACCCCTACAACTCAAGAGGAGGGTCTGGGTGGGCATCTGTCCGCGGTGGCGGCTCCGGCGGTGGACGAGGACACCACTCCACCACTGTCTTTGTCCCCCTCCTTTGAGTGGCGACCCTCGCCCACGACCTTAGCCTAAGAATCCTCCCCAAGGCCCCCACATGATTTTGGAGGTAGCTCAGGACAGAGAGGTAGCTCAGGACAGAGAGGTAGCTCAGGACAGAGAGGTAGCTCAGGACAGAGAGGTAGCTCAGGACAGAGAGGTAGCTCAGGACAGAGAGGTAGCTCAGGACAGAGAGGTAGCTCAGGACAGAGGGGCAGCTCAGGACTGAGTGGCAGCTCCGGACTGAGTGGCAGCTCCGGACTGAGTGGCAGCTCATGACTGAGTGGCAGCTCATGACTGTAGGGCAGCTCATGACTGTAGGGCAGCTCATGACTGTAGGGCAGCTCATGACTGTAGGACAGCTCATGACTGTAGGACAGCTCATGACTGTAGGACAGCTCATGACCGTAGGACAGCTCATGACCGTAGGGCAGCTCATGACCGTAGGGCAGCTCATGACCGTAGGGCAGCTCATGACTGACTGACGGCTCCGGACGCTCATGGCTGACTGACGGCTCCGGCAGATCCTGTCTGGTTGGCGGCTCTGGCAGATCCTGTCTGGTTGGCGGCTCTGGCAGATGCTGTCTGGTTGGCGGCTCTGGCAGATGCTGTCTGGTTGGCGGCCCTGGCAGATCCTGACTGACGAATGGCTCTAGCGGCTCCTGACTGACGAACGGCTCTGACGGCTCGGGACAGACGGGCGGCTCTAACGGCTCGGGACAGACGGATGGCTCAGATGGCGCTGGGGAGACGGATGGCTCAGATGGCGCTGGGGAGACGGATGGCTCAGATGGCGCTGGGGAGACGGATGGCTCAGATGGCGCTGGGGAGACGGATGGCTCCGATGGTGCTTGGCAGACGGCCAGCTCTGACGGCGTTGGGCAGACGGACAGTTCAGACGGCGTTGGGCAGACGGGCAGTTCAGGCGCCGCTGGGCAGACGGGCAGTTCAGGCGCCGCTGGGCAGTTCAGGCACCGCTGGGCAGACGGCAGACTCTGGCCGGCTGAGACGCACTATAGGCCTGATGCGTGGTGCCGGAACTGGAGGTACCGGGCTGAGGGCACGCACCTCAGGGCGAGTGCGGGGAGGAGGAACAGGGCTCTGGAGATGCACTGGAAGCCTGGTGCGTGGTGTAGGCACTGGTGGTACTGGGCTGGGGCGGGAAGGTGGCGCCGGATATACCGGACCGTGAAGGAGGGCACGCGCTCTTGAGCACCGAGCCTCCCCAACCTTACCAGGTTGAATGGTCCCCGTAGCCCTGCCAGTGCGGCGAGGTGGAATAGCCCGCACTGGGCTATGCAGGCGAACCGGGGACACCACCTGTAAGGCTGGTGCCATGTACGCCGGCCCGAGGAGACGTACTGGAGGCCAGATATGTTGGGCCGGCTTCATGGCACCCGGCTCGATGCCCAACCTAGCCCTCCCAGTGCGGCAAGGTGGAATAGCCCGCACTGGGCTAAGCACGCGTACTGGGGACACCGTGCGCTCCACCGCATAACACGGTGTCTGACCAGTACGACGCCCTCTCACTCCACGGTAAGCCCGGGGAGTTGGCTCAGGTATCCAACCCGGCTTCGCCACACTCCCCTTTAACCCCCCCCCCCAAGAAATTTTTGGGTGAGCCTCTCGGGCTTCCAGCCTCTCTTACGTGCTGCCTCCTCAATCCACCGCTCCTGGGCTGTGGCTGCCTCCTTCTCCTCACCGAGAGCGGCGATTCTCTCCAACCTTTGCCCAGGGTCCTTTTCCGTTCATGATCTCCTCCCATGACCATTCCTCCTGCTACCGCTGCTGCTGTTGCTGCTGCCCGTTGCCACGCTGCTTGGTCCGGGTTTGGTGGGTGTTTCTGTAACCGTTTTCTTCCATAGTTGAAGGAGAGGACCAAAGTGCAGCGCAGCTAGTGTTCAACATGTTTAATAAAAGAACAAGTGAAACACTACAAACAACATACAAAATAACAAAATGTGCAAAAACCGAGACAGACCTATCTGGTGCAGACAACCACAGAGACAGGAAACAAACACCCACAAAATCCCAACACAAAACAAGCCTCCTATATATGATTCTCAATCAGGGACAACGATTACCATCTGCCTCTGATTGAGAACCATATTAGGCTGGACATAGAAACAGACAAACTAGACACACAACATAGAATTCCCACCCAGCTCACGTCCTGACCAACACTAAACAAGCAAAACACATAATAACTCTGGTCAGGACGTTACAGCTTGTTTAAGAAAGGGCGATACTTTAAACAGAGTTTCATTTTCAATTAATTGAAAATGAGAAGTTGTTATTTGTATGAAGGAAAAAAGGCCATTTTGAAACAAGGATGAGCCTTTCTTCATAATCTACTGGAGAACAAGTTCGGGTTTAAGTATAACTTACAGTTGAAGTCGGAAGTTTACATACACCTTAGCCAAATACATTTAAACTCAGTTTTTCCACAATTCCTGACATTTAATCCTAATAGATATTCCCTGTCTTAGGTCAATCAGGATCACCACTTTATTTTAAGAATGTGAAATGTCAGAGAATAAAGAGAATGATTTATTTCAGCTTTTATTTCTTTTATCACATTCCCAGTGGGTCAGAAGTTTACATACACTCAATTAGTATTTGGTAGCATTGCCTTTAAACTTGGGTCAAACATTTCGGGTAGCCTTCCACAAGCTTCCCACAATAAATTGGGTGAATTTTGGCCCATTCCTCCTGACAGAGCTGGTGTAACTGAGTCAGGTTTGTAGGCCTCCTTGCTCGCACACGCTTTTTCAGTTCTGCCCAAAAATGTTCTATAGGATTGAGATCAGGGCTTTGTGATGGCCTCTCCAACACCTTGACTTTGTTGTCCTTAAGCCATTTCGCAACAACTTTGGAAGAATGCTTGGGGTCATTGTCCATTTGGAAGACCCATTTGCGACCAAGCTTTAACTTCCTGGCTGATGTTTTGAGATGTTGCTGCAATATATCCACATAATATTCCTCCCTCATGATGCCATCTATTTTGTGAAGTGCACCAGTCCCTCCTGCAGCAAAGCACCCCACAACGTGATGCTGCCACCCCCATGCTTCACGGTTGGGATGGTGTTCTTCAGCTTGCAAGCATCCCCCTTTTTCCTCCAAACATAACGATGGCCAAACAGTTCTATTTTTGTTTCATCAGACCAGAGGACATTTCTCTAAAAAGTACGATCTTTGTCCCCATGTGCAGTTGCAAACCGTAGTCTGGCTTTTTTATGGCGGTTTTGGAGCAGTGGCTTCTTCCTTGCTGAGCGGCCTTTCAGGTTATGTCGATATAGGACTCGTTTTACTGTGGATATAGATACTTTTGTACCTGTTTCCTCCAGCATCTTCACAAGGTCCTTTGCTGTTGTTCTGGGATTGATTTGCACTTTTCGCACCAAAGTACGTTCATCTCTAGGAGACAGAACGCATCTCCTTCCTGAGCGGTATGACGCCTGCGTGGGCCCATGGTGTTTATACATGCGTACTATTGTTTGTACAGATGAACGTGGTACCTTCAGGTGTTTGGAAATTGCTCCCAAAAATGAACCAGACTTGTGGAGGTCTACAATTTTCTTTCTGAGGTCTTGGCTGATTTCTTTTGATTTTCCCATGATGTCAAGCAAAGAGGCAGTGAGTTTGAAGGTAAACCTTGAAATACATCCACAGGTACACCTCCAATTGATTCAAATGATGTTAATTAGCCTATCAGAAGCTTCTAAAGCCATGACATCCTTTTCTGGAATTTTCCAAGCTGTTTAAAGGCACAGTCAACTTAGTGTATGTAAACTTCTGACCCACTGGAATTGTGATACAGTGAATTATAAGTTAAATAATCTGTCTGTAAACAATTGTTGGAAAAATTACTTGTGTCATGCACAAAGTAGATGTCCTAACCGACTTGCCAAAACTATAGTTTGTTAACAAGAAATTTGTAGAGTGGATGAAAAACGAGTTTTAATGACTCCAACCTATGTGTATGTAAACTTCCGACTTCAGCTGTATGAGTACCAAGTATGTCTACTTCACCATCAGCCTATTTTATTGGTAAAGGTACTGTAGTGTAAACATTGTATATTTTGACAATCCAATATGTAATATGGTACACTCATCGTAATTGGGTTTTAGTCCAGAGAGGCTAGAAAGTGATCTCGATCTCAATGAGACCATGCACCATTGCAAACTTAAGAAGAAACTTGAGTAATCTGCATACATTGATACTTTTGTTTTTAACCTCTGGATTTCTAACCCCTTGATGTTCTTGTTGGATCAAATGTTCATAGCTATCATTTCAATGGTTATAATAAATAGATAGGGAGACAACGGGGAGCCTTGTTTTACTCCTCTTGACAGCTCAATACTTTCTGAGAAGTAACCATTATTTACTATTTTACACCTGGAGTTGCAATACATAACTTTAACCCATTGTATAAGAGATTCACCAAAATTAAAATAGTCCAGGCTCTGCTATGAAGACCAGGCCTGGTATCTATGATGTTTTATAATGTTCTATTGTTTCAAGTAATTTTCATATATTATCTCCAATATATTGTCCATGTAAGAAATATCTGGTAAAACCTTTTTAATTCTATGTGCTATGCATTTCGCCAGGATTTTGGCATCACAACATTGCGGTGTAAGAGGCCTCCAGTTTTTTAAATGGACTTGATCTATATACTTACCACCTGGGTCCTGTTTCAGTACAATTGAAATCAGACCTTCTTGCCTGATAAAATGGTAGACCTGATAATCTGCTATTTTTATAGAAGTAGTTTTAAAACATGCTAATAAGGGATCTTTGAGTACATCAAAAAAGGTCTGATATACCTCTGTCTCAAGAAGTTCCTCCTCTGTAAATTGGCCTTCACACAGGACTTTCTGTATATTTCTTAATTTTAGATTATTATTATTAGGAAAGAAATCCTTACAGTTAACATCATTCAGTGGAGATGGAAGAGACTGAAAAGAAAACATGTGCTTAAAAAATGTTGCTTCCTCTTTCAAAATATCATTTGGTGAATGATGGATGATTATATAGTGAACAAAGCCAATGCCACGATTAGATTGTGAAAAAACACACCAATCTCTTTCTTAAGTCCTTTAAACAATAAAAGCTAATTTACCAAGATTTCTGAAAATGTATTTATAGCGTTTTGGAAATAAACTCTTCACTTCTGCTACAATTATGTGTTTCAGTTCTATAGAAAGACTGAGGCTGCAAGATGGTGTGATGTCTTCTTGTCTTCTCTCATTAAAGCATGACTGCGCCCAACTTCACGACTGCAGTGCTCTCTGATGTCTTAATTTAACCCTTGTGTAGTCTACACATTCTGTATACTCCCCTTGTCCTAAGGATAAAAAATGACTCGCCTTCACTAAACCCCTAAAATAAAGCAGCTTAATTTAATTTTAAACCCCAAATCTATTTTGCATGAAGAAACAACCTGTCATTCATCACAAACTTTGTGAATATCTGGGTTTTCCCTCTTCACAATGCAGAAAGACTGCATTTAATCAGTGGACACCTCTCGTTTTTATTACAACACACCTGTCATAATTGTTTTCTTTACTAAAGTAGAGATTTATTAATATTATTATTATTATTGCTACAGGTACTGCATAGGTGTAAACATATTTTTTTTTAGCAAGAGATAGCACTTGTATAGCCTAAGAAAGCAGAAATGCAGAAATGTGCAGAAAGTCGTTTTGAATACATTTTATTAAAGGGAAACAATAACAGTCTTTTTTTGGCAACTTAGTGATATATTCTTATATATCTATCCTTACAATGAGGAATTCAACTACAAAATACTAGTCTTCTCCCATTTTTTTAACCCCCACCCACAAGGTGTATAAACAACAACAATAAATAAGAATAAAAGAAGATAATAAATACAAAACAAAAACGTGAAAAACATAAATCAATCAACTCTAATTAGCACATGTAGGACAGTATGCGAGTGGGTGTGCATGGACTTTGCAGATGTATTTCTCACATGTGCAGCACATAGTATTTGTTTTACAGTCCTTCTTTGGGGGGAAGAATTGGCATTGCCTCCTCTTGCCTGCCCCAGCTGCAGCCTCAGATGGATCATGACAAGATTCAGCCCCCTGAACAGCTTTCACAAGCACTCCAAAGGCTGCTGTGCGGGTGAGGCACTCCCTTCTTTGAATGTGTGGGGTTACATATGCCTTTCCCAGCTGCTCCAGGAACACCCTCCTCTTGTTCCGCTTATCAGGCATCCAGGTAGGGTTGATGTTGTTCCATATCACGAAGACATTGTATGAGGACACATCAATGATGTTATGGAAGATGACCAGGGGCCAGCGGGCAGTCATCCTCCTGCAGCTGTAAGTTCCAATCACCTTGTCCAGGTTGTCCACGCCATGGTGATCTTCCTCTTCAGAAGCTGCTGGCTGAGTTCAATCAGTAGCACACATTGTGTGTGTGTGTGTGTGTGTGTGTGTGTGTGTGTGTGTGTGTGTGTGTGTGTGTGTGTGTGTGTGTGTGTGTGTGTGTGTGTGTGTGTGTGTGTGTGTGTGTGTGTGTGTGTGTGTGTGTGTGTGTGTGTGTGTGTGTGTGTGTGTGTGTGTGTGTGTGTGTGTGTGTGTGTGTGTCTCGCTCTCTCGCTCTCTCTCTTGTGGTGTGTAAATTATTTTATAACTGCCGGGTCAAAAATGACCCTAAGACAATCTTTGTACCCTGGTGGTGTACAGCTTTCATTGAAATATGAACAAAGGCGATGTTTCACTTTTTCTAATGTTGGGGTCACTTTAGGACAAGTCATCAAATTTCAAGTAAAAAAATAAATAACTGGATGTGTTTTCTCTGCTGTTAAACATAGTGGCAGGTCATTTTTGACCCTTAAGACAACACAAGGGTTAAAAAAGGAGAGACTGTGTGCTCCTTGCTGGAGAATGATCGGGGAGTCAGCAGAACTTTTGATAGCTCATCTGCCCTGGTGTGCCTTGTTGCCGCCAGCCTGGCTGAGGGTAATGATTTGTTAACAGCTAGTTCTGTGCTCGCACAGCGGCTCTTCAGCTTGCTGTGCGTGTCCCTCTACTCTCTCGTCTCCAGGAGAAGATGAAGCCTATCTCTGATCTGAGGTTTCCTCCCTGGTTAATGTCCCTGTTGTCTGGCTAGCTGCTGCTGACTAACCATAATGAAACCAACAGCTGTGGTGTAAAGGAGGACGCCACTGGGCCGTCGCTCAGCCGGTAAAACGGTACGGAGTCGCTCAGCCGGTAAAACGGTACGGAGTCGCTCAGCCGGTAAAACGGTATGGAGGGTTCCAGCCCAGAGTCATTGGTTCCAGCAGGCATGGATGGATATTAGCCTTTCATGTTTCCCCACAAATACAGCTGATGGCAGCAACCAGATCATTTTCATATTCTATTGATGTAAAATCAAAGATGCTGAGATTATACTCAACCATGCAGACCTACTAACTATACTCCACCAAAATTATTTTGGTCAGTTTTATTGGTTTTATTCTCAAGGCTGAATGTGATTGTGTGATTTTCTCTCTGAGCTTAGAGGACTCTGGGCTGATAACAGAGATACACAACCACAGACTAATCATCAGCCTTGGCTACACTACCTGTGTGGGAGGAAGCTGATATATAGAAAACTGTATTTATACCCTGGTGTGTCACAACCATTGACTTTCCCACAGTATGTGATCACTTCATGTTATCTAAGATCTGACACTATAAAATATATTTTCTACAGGTTTTATAAGCCACTGAACTATTAGACCCTTAACAAGAAAAGGCATGTTCTGTATGTATGCAGGGCCACAGCAACTCCTCATTTGTTTTAGCGAACAACATGGGCAACATGGGAACGAAGGTCTGACTGTGTGTGTACATGTCATTTGTATGTGTGCCTCCTCACATCCCCACTCAATCTGTTTGGTTGCCAGGCGGCTTTGTTTAGTGCAGTGGCCGGGTGGCTGTGCTCCTGACTGGGCTCGGTGGGGCTGCCAGCAGTACAGGGCTTGGGGAGGAGGAGGTGCATCTGCTCTGTAAGTGTGTACTGTGGTGCATCTGTGGCAACGCAGCTAGCATCTCATTACAGAGCTGGCTGCCAGCCTCATTCGGATCAGACAGCTTGGCTGTCACACACACACACACACACACACACAGGATGCAGGGACAGAGGGGGAAGTGGTGGGGATGCACAAGGACGTTTGTTTTCTAGGAAAATTATTAACAACAGATATAGACACTTAGAATCTTCAGAGTGGAAGAAGAAATGTATCTGGCTGGCAAATTAGGGTTGAAGTGAGCATATTTCCTCTGAAAGGATAGCCTGTCAGGAATCCAAATGTATAATTTCACTCTTGGAAATAATAGACCAATATATTTTCTTTGTCTATTGCAGGTAGTAAAGGTTGCTGGGAGCAACATCTCCCACAAGTTGCGTCTGTCCAGCGTGAAGCCGTCTGACGAGGGCACGTACGAGTGCCGCGTGATCGACTTCAGCGACACCGATAGCAATGCCCGCCACCACAAGGTGAGGGCCTATCTGCAGGTGGAGCCAGAGAGCAACCATAACCCGGCGCTGCACCACCACGGGGCCAACTTCCAAACCAAGGACACCAAGGTTCTGGCAGGCAGCGGCCACCAGCCGGAGCATGGCAAGCACTCGCCAGCAGCCCACCACAGCCACCACAAACCAACAGGCACTGGGAGGGAGCTGAGGAAGAGGTCTGCTGAGGATGACAGCGCTACTGACTGCACTGACAGCTGTCCTCTAGGCCTCACAGCTCACCCATAACCTCCCTAACCTGCTCCGGCCTCAGCTCCAAGCTCCAACCTTGTCCTACACCTCAGAAGGGCAAGTCCAGTCCTGGAGGACCACAGTGTGTAGAGACTTTTGATTCAACCACCCCAGCTGTAACATACATGATTAAACTAAAGTCTCTGTACACACCGCTTCCCCTGTTGCGTACCCCTGCCCTCTGCCCAACATGCACACACCAAATGGACTCTGGTGCCACCCCAGTCCTATACCTTGGCCTCTCTCATCTCCCCTTACACTGCCCTAACGCAACAATGTCCCACCAAAAACACCTCAGCTCCACTCCCAGTCCTAGCCCCCTCTTTCTATATCACAACCCTCTAGATCAGGGGTGTCAAAGTCATTTTTCCCCGGGGGCTGCATTCCATTTTCAACGAGGTCCAGAGGGCAGCACTGAAAATTGGTTATATTTCCTCACCGTCAAAATTAGCTAAAAACAGTCCTCTATCCATAGTTTTGGGAATTTACCCCTGACTCTCTAGCTTTTATTTCTGTGATTATCAGCGAGCTGGACCCAGTCAAGAAACTGTATGAATGTAGATCCATTATAATTTTTACACAGTTTTGATTTGGTTTTAGTGATTTTAAAGTTTATTGACCCCTCCAATTTTTTTTTTTTTATATCTTTAAAACCACCCGCAGGCCGGATTGGACCACCTCGCGGGCCGGATCCGGGCCGTATGTTTGACACCCCTACTCTAGATGGTCCACACTCTATAGATTACTGTATAAAATTAAAAAGTGAGTGCATGTTCAACATGTTTTCTTAGAATGTTTTTCAAACATCCATGAGGAAATACAGTTTTAAGTTGGACAGTTAACTTGTTGCTTTGTTAATTCATTTTGGTTTGTTAATATCTTAAGTTACTCTCCGTTTCTATGTTGCATTTGATTTAGCCAAAGTAAGATAGAGAATATTTGTTTATGTTTTGCTGTCTCTCTATGGGCAACTTCATGGAGAAATATAATTTGGTCACTTTAATTTGGTCAAAGCTGCTTTGTTTGTTGAAGACTTTCCTCTCAAGTATGATTTCCACTCAACCAGAGCTAAGCCAATGTTTATCAAATAAAACCTGTTTATGGTGTTTTGTGCTTTCCCTACAGACTGAATGTGGCATTGTGAAAGACATGGATAAAGGAACTGTTTCTAGCTCTTAACTTTGCTTTAATGTTTTGTAAGAAATCATTATAAAAATGTTGTATATTTTAGAATTTCTTCTAGGTTGTTGGTCTCGCACTAAATGTATGCCTTTATCAAATTAAATAAATTGTACATGAACCTATTTACCTATTTATTGTGACTTGAATGCAAACTGCCTTCAGAGTAACTTCATTATTTAGTACCTCTAGTATGTACGGGCTTGAGACGTTGATGATGGAAAATATGTTTGTATTACATTCATCATGAAAAGTCAGCATCTGACCTTGCAATTATTTATATGCTAATACACACTGATTTGTATGCTGCCATTGTAGAGACATTATTATTCAAAGCCAGAATACTCCATCACAGTCAACTCATAAGGCAGTCATATATTTCCTCTTGCCAGTCTCCTTCCTCACACCCATGCATCCTGAGTAATCAACAAATTGAGTCTTACAGTATGTAATCTCTGAACTGCATTACTCTTAGGTGTGCCAAACAGTGCCTGCCTAATCAGTCAAACTAGGCTGTCAGATGATTTGATAATTAATAGAATATGAACCCTTGCTGCATGAAATTATCAAGCCTGGTTGGAGGGAAATCGCTTTATCCCGTCCCTGGCTGTGTCTGTATGGGCTGCCAGGCAGGGCCTCCATGGCTGATGAGTAATGGCGCTATTGTCAGCGTTGGCAGCTGGATAAATAGCAAAGTATGGTGGAGATAAAGCACTCCTTCGCCAACGCAAAGCACATGTGGCAACCCTGTTCCTGTCTCCCCAGCATGCACATTCATTATGTCACGGAGAGGCTTCCAGACCCCTCAGTCTTAACAAGACCTCACAAACAAGCCAGGGCTCTAACCTACACTTCAACCCTCAGTGGACTTCAAGTTGTATTCAAAATCACGCTAGGACTTTCAATCAGGCGTTTGTGCAGCAAGTAGTGGATCTGTTTTATGTGAATCAACAGGAGGTTTGTGTGGAATGACCATGACCTCTGGTTATCAAAGGAAAAATGGAACCAAGACCTGAAGCTGAAGCCGTTCTGTTAGGTGACCTAAACTGGGATATGCTTAACACCCCGGCCATCCTACAATCTAAGGTAGATGCCCTCAATCTCACACAAATTATCAAGGAACCCACCAGGTACAACCCTAAATCCGTAAACATGGGCACCCTCATAGATATTATCCTGACCAACTTGAATCAGGATCTCAGCGATCACTGCCTCATTGCCTGCATCCGTTATGGGTCCGTGGTCAAACGACCACCCCTCATCACTGTCAAAGGGGGTGACACTCTAGACCCAAATTGTTACAGACCTATATCCATCCTGCCCTGCCTTTCTAAAGTCTTTGAAAGCCAAGTTACAAACAGATCACTGATCATTTCGAATCCCACCGTACCTTCTCCGCTGTGCAATCCGGTCTCCGAGCTGGTCACGGGTGCACCTCTGCCGCGCTCAAGGTACAAAACGATATCATAACCGCCATCGATAAAAGACAGTACTGTGCAGCCGTCTTCATCGACCTGGCCAAGGCTTTCGACTCTGTCAATCACTGTATTCTTATCAGCAGACTCAACAGCCTTGGTTTCTCAAATGACTGCATCGCCTGGTTCACCAACAACTTCTCAGATAGAGTTCAGTGTGTCAAATCGGAGGGCCTGTTGTCCGGACCTCTGGCAGTCTCTATGGGGGTACCACAGGGTTCAATTCTCGGGCCAACTCTTTTCTGTGTATATATCAACGATGTCGCTCTTGCTGCGGATGATTCCTTGATCCACCTCTACACAGACGACACCATTCTGTATACATCTGGCCCTTCTTTGGACACTGTGTTAACAAACCTACAAACGAGCTTCAATGCCATACAACACTCCTTCCGTGGCCTCCAACTGCTCTTAAACACTAGTAAAACTAAATGCATACTCTTCAAACGATCGCTGCCCGCACCCGCCCGCCCGACTAGCATCACTACTCTGGACGGTTCTGACTTAGAATATGTGGACAACTACAAATACCTAGGTGTCTGGCTAGACTGTAAACTCTCCTTCCAGACTTATATTAAGCATCTCCAATCCAAAATTATATCTGGAATCGGCTTCCTATTTCACAACAAAGCCACCTTCACTCATGCTGCCAAACATACCCTCAAAAAACGGACTATCCAACCAATCCTCGACTTCGGCGATGTCATTTACAAAATAGCCTCCAACACTCTACTCAGCAAATTGGATGCAGTCTATCACAGTGCCATCTGTTTTGTCACCAAAGCCCCATATACTACCCACCACTGCGACCTGTTATGCTCTCGTCGGCTGGCCCTCGCTACATATTCGTCGCCAAACCCACTGGCTCCAGGTCATCTATTCGTCTTTGCTAGGTATAGCTCCGCCGTATCTCAGCTCACTGGTCACCATAGCAACACCCACCCGTAGCACGCGCTCCAGCAGGTATATCTCACTGGTCATCCGCAAAGCCAATACCTTTGGCCACCTTTCCTTCTAGTTCTCTGCTGCCAATGACTGAAACAAATTTCAAAAATCGCTGGGATTCTTATATCTCCCTTCTTATATCTCCCTCAGATGGGCTGTACACAGCCCAATAATAATAATAATAAAAATAGCCCATCCACTACCTATCATCGGATGGGGCCACAGTGTCTCCTGACCCCTCCTGTCTCAGCCTCCAGTATTTATGCTGCAGTAGTTTATGTGTCGGGGGGCTAGGGTCAGTTGGTTATATCTGGAGTACTTCTCCTGTCTTATCCGGTGTCCCGTGTGAATTTAAGTATGCTCTCTCTAATTCTTTCCTTCTCTCTTTCTTTCTCTCTCTCGGAGGACCTGAGCCCTAGGACCATGCGTCAGGACTACCGGGCATGATGACTCCTTGCTGTCCCCAGTCCACCTGGCCTTGCTGCTGTTCCAGTTTCAACTGTTCTGCCTGCGGCTATGGAACCCTGACCTGTCCACCGGACGTGCTACCTGTCCCAGACCTGCTGTTCTCAACTCTCTAGAGACCGTAGGAGCGGTAGAGATACTCTTAATGATCGGCTATGAAAAGCCAACTGACATTTACTCCTGATTATTATTTGACCATGCTGGTCATTTATGAACATTTGAACATCTTGGCCATGTTCTGTTATAATCTCCACCCGGCACAGCCAGAAGAGGACTGGCCACCCCTCATAGCCTGGTTTCTCTCTAGGTTTCTTCCTAGGTTTTGGCCTTTCTAGGGAGTTTTTCCTAGCCGCCGTGCTCCTACACCTGCATTGCTTGCTGTTTGGGGTTTTAGGCTGGGTTTCTGTACAGCACTTCGAGATATTAGCTGATGTACGAAGGGCTATATAAAATAAACTTGATTTGATTTATTGTCTTACCTCCTTAATCCATTTGCACACACTGTATATAGATTTTTCTATTGTGTTATTGACTGTACTTTTGTTTATCCCACGTGTAACTCTGTGGTGTTGTGTCGCACTGATTTACTTTATCTTTGCCAGGTCGCAGTTGTAAATGAGAACTTGTTCTCAACTGGCCTACCTGGTAAAAAAAAAAGGTGAAAAAAATAACATACATTTAAACAAAGCCAGATTTGCAGGCAAATGAAAGCTCTGCCATTCTACTTACGGTAGAAAAGCTCAATTATGGCATAGATTGCTACAGCTACTTGTATGAAAGGCTAAGCAGTTACAACGAAGAGGTCAGGAAAAATGCATTTCTGTTATAATAAAAAAAACAATAATTGTTTATTAAAAAGAGTTTATTTACACCAAAAGAGAAACACCTGGGCTGGTCTCTTCCTCAGTATTTATTTTCTGTGTTCACCTCTTGATTCCACAGAATTACTAATACTTTTTTTCCTTTACATTCAAAATACTGGTCGTTTGTCCATCCCTTGGCAGCACATTGGAATATGTACACCCTTAACCAACACAACAGAACAGAATCAGCACTTAACATTTTGGTGTTTCAAAGTCACTGTTAAACTATAGGATGAAGTCTGCAAGGCAGAGTCCCTGAAAAGAGGTTGGGGGAAGACTAGGACAAGCTATGCTCTCCTGAGGCTGTCGTCAGTGTAGTGTTCCTTTCTCTGCTTGGGGACAGACAGGTGGATGACTGGGGTACTGTTCATCAGCGCAGCTCACTGGATCTGGATCCCTGCTGGCTGTGTGTCCTCAGGCAAGCCAAAGTCCTCCAGGAGTTTCAAGACATTATTTGTGTATTCATTCCTCGGGAGGCCCATCCCACTTAGCTCCACAGGCTGCAGGTCAGGGTGGGGCGGGTTGTAGGAGCAGGGACAGTACAGCTCGTTCAGAGTCAACCAGAAGGCATCAGGATCCACTTCTATTAGGCGGAGGAAGACACTACACAGAATAGAGATAGCACATTGATAAATTCAACTGAATAAAATGATAATAGAAATCTAACTCTAAAACATAAGGTCATATGATGGTACCAGATAAAAATGGCCTTTTAATTGTACTGCTAGATTTATTATTGCAATACAAACATACCTCAGACAGGCCTCTTGCAGTTTGGGTGGCTGTCTGCAGCTGAGGTAGGGCAGGCAGGATTCAGTTACAGCATCCATATCTGAGTCCCCTGCAAATACAACTCAGATATACCACATATATACCAGAAGGAAAACCAAGGAAAATAAAATAAAAAATGGGAAAAGAAAAAAGGAAATGGAGATAGTGTTGAGGGGAAAAAAATACTGAAATGACCTGGGAATTTCACAGCGCCTGCCTCCATCTCCGGATTTCACACATCCACTCCCCACTCTCAGTACCTTTCATAACCATGGCAACTCCATCACTTTGTAGTAGTCCCCTCCCCATTCCCCCGACCCCAGACACGTATTCCCTAAGCTCCTAACTGGGCCGCCATTCAAACCTAATTTCAAAATAAGCTTTCTCGCTTCTTGCTAAAGCTTTTCTTATTTGACAATTCAACCCAGACGGGTGAAAAACCAGCCTGCTCGTTGTGTCAGAAAACATTGGTGCATATTTGAAAAGATAAATGGGATTATTTCAGAATTCATTTTATCCAGTATACCTATCCCCCTCTTTTCTGTGGAATCAAGAGGTGAACACAGAAAATAAATACTGAGGGAGAGACCAGCCCAGGTGTTTCTCTTTTGGTGTAAATAAACTTAAAAGCGTATCACATTGGGAGAATTTCTCTATGGCCAATAATTGCCTTTCTGGAGATGCCCCAGCGGTGAGGTGGAGCTGATGTTAACCAGTGTGTTCTACTATTTCTGTTGCAGCAGCCTCTGTCTCTCTGTGTCTCAACTTAAACCGACTCAGCTGTATTCCTCTGGGGCTGATGTGAAGGGAGGTAGCGTCTTCACAGACCAAGGACAGAGAAGACCATGAATCGGCTCAGCTAGGTGAGGTGTATCCAAACGGTGGGTGTCATGCTGGCCCTGCCTTGTGTGTCTCGATATCCCTTGACTAAGGCAACAGCAATGTCTGTCTCCCTTGGGAGCTTGGTTGGGGAAATGTACATGAACATACACCATTCAATGCAGTCTATAGGATACACCCGTGTAATTCCAAAACGGTGCAATAGTGACACCTAGTGGACAAAAAGTGTTACCGTTTTAACATTCCCTAAAAAATTATGAAAATAAAGCTGAGTGTCTCCTAGACTAAGGAAAGGAGGGTGTTGGTGGCCTGCCTACCTAGGTCCAGATGAAGGCAGAGAGCCCCCAGGCCCTGCAGCACAGCCAGCTGTAACTTGTAGGCCAGGGTGTGGCTGTAGACTGGGCCAGCCCTGGCACTCACTGGCGCCTGTTTGGACAGCCAGGCAGTCAGCTTGGGGATCACCTCTTTTGACACCCTCTTCCTCAGGAAATCTCTGCAGGTTTCCCCCAATGTGCACAGAACCTAGAGAGAAAATACATCGTTATAAATACCAACTGTTCTAGGTGAATCATATGTATACAGTCAGGTCCATAAATATTTGGACATTGACCAAGTTATTATTATTTTAGCTGTCTACCACAGCATATTGGAGTTGAAATTAAATCATGAATATGAGCTGAAAGTGCAGACTTTCAGCTTTAATTTGAGTATTACAAATCGGTTGAACGGTGTAGCAATTACAGCAATTTTTATATGTGGTCGCCCTCTTTTTAAGGGACCAAAAGTAACTGGACAATTGGCTTCTCAGCTGTTCCATGTTCCATCTGTGTTATTCCCTCATTAGTTCATTTACACTCGCGGCTCCCGAGTGGCGCAGCGGTCTAAGGCACTGCATCTCAGTGCTAGAGGCGTCACTACAGACACCCTGGTTCGACTCCAGACTGTATCCCAACCGGCCACCAAAAGTCCCGGAAAACAACTGTGGTGACAGAATAATTATTTCCCTGGTGAAGAAAAACCCCTTCACAACAGTTGGCCAGATCAAGGACACCCTCCAGGAGGTAGGCGTATCTGTGTCAAAGTCAACAATCAAGAGAACACTTCACCAGAGTAAATACAGAGGGTTTACCACAAAATGTAAACCATTGGTAAGCCTCAAAAACAGGAAGACCAGATTAGTTTGCCAAATAACATCTAAAAAAAGCCTGTACAGTTCAGGAACAACGTCCTATGGACAGATGAGACAAAGATCGACTTGTACCAGAATGATGGGAAGAGAAGAGAATGGAAAAGGGACGGAACTGCACATGATCCGAAGCATAACACCTCATCTGTGAAGCATGGTGACAAAGGCAGCAGGATGAATTCTGAAGTGTTTAGGGCTACAGTGGGGAGAACAAGTATTTGATACACTGCCGATTTTGTGTGGACAGGTGTCTTTTATACAGGTAACGAGTTCAAACAGGTGCAGTTAATACAGGTAATGAGTGGAGAACAGGAGGGCTTCTTAAAGAAAAACTAACAGGTCTGTGAGAGCCGGAATTCTTACTGGTTGGTAGGTGATCAAATACTTATGTCATGCAATAAAATGCAAATTAATGACTTAAAAATCATACAATGTGATTTTCCGGATTTTTGTTTTAGATTCCGTCTCTCACAGTTGAAGTGTACCTATGATAAAAATGACAGACCTCTACATGCTTTGTAAGTAGGAAAACCTGCAAAATCGGAAGTGTATCAAATACTTGTTCTCCCCACTGTATATTATCTGCTCAGATTCAGCCAAATGCTTCAAAACTCATTGGACGGCACTTCACAGTGCAGATGGACAATGACCCGAAGCATACTGCAAAAGCAACGCAATCATTTTATAAGACGAAGAAGTGGAATGTTCTGCAATGGCCAAGTCAATCACCTGACCTGAAGCCAATTGAGCATGCATTTCACTTGCTGAAGGCAAAACGCCCCAAGAACAAGCAGAAACTGAAGACAGCTGCAGTAAAAGCCTGACAGAGCATCACCAGGGAAGAAACCCAGCATCTGGTGATGTTTATGGGTTCCAGACTTCAGCCAGTCATTGACTGTTGCAACCAAATATTAAAACTCACAATTTAATTTATGATTATGTTTGTTTGTCAAAATACTTTTGAGCCCCTAAAATTGGGGGGCTATGTATTAAAATGGCTGTAATTCCTACACGGCTCATACAATAATTTTGACAAAACCTTAAATTAAAGATGAAAGTCTACACTTAAAGCACATCTTGATTGTTTCCTTTCAAATCCATTGTGGTGGCGTACAGACAAAATTATGCAAATTGTGTCACTGTCCAAATACTTATGGACCTGACCAACAAATGTACTTTGTCCTAATTATGTAATCAACTATGTATTATGTAAACAGGAAATTATGATTATTTAACTGAGTGAAGGTGGGAGCAGTAGTGAAATAGACACCCTGAAGGCTCGGAGGACAGCTAATGGGTCATCAGCAGTAAGTCTGAGCAGCAGGGCAGGCCAGCAGCGGTGGGCCATGGGCAGTAGCTCATTCTCCTTCTGACTTAGCACACACACACACAGTTCCAACACATCCAGGACCTGCAACAAACCAAACCAAAAACCTGGGTCAGGACTCACAGAATTGGCGATAGTGAGCACACGTGACAGCAACATGTGGCAGAGGCTTGTATTTTATTGAACTCTCTGGTCTTTAGTTTTCAAGCTACGTATCTTTGAATTCAAAACAATCTAGAGGACTACCTTGAGTCTGAGTCTCAGGCTGGGGTCTGAGAGCAGGTGAATGCAACGCTCCATGACGTCTTTAGCTATGGTGATGTGGGCTGGAAGCTCAACTTTCACATCAGGACCATCCATATCCTCTTCACAGTCCATGCTTGGCGGGAGCTCTGAATTAAAATTAAAATAATAATACACGTTTGAATTCAGTGCTAGAAACGCAGCGACACATAACACTGATGGGTTCTGATTTCTGTTGCACAGTTTTCAATTGACATTTTTTAAACATGACTAACTGTCACAGCAGCACACCACACAAAATCGTCCCGATGCCTAAAAAGCAGTGTGATGACTCAGACCTAGCTATGAGGAAAACAGCACGAGTCAAACTTATTCAGGTCTGACACGGTACAGTAGTGTTGAGAACCTTCACCAAGCACAGCGCTAATGTTGTGCATCATTAATGTGAGAACTTTGTTTTCAGGGGAATAGTGTGGCAGTCAGAGAGAGCCCTAACTAACCTGGGTGCTCGGTGCCCTCCTCCTCTGCCCCGATGCCCACTGCCAGCTCCTTCTGTTTGTGGTAGTCCAGGAGAAACTGGCGCACATTCAGCTGGTCCTGCTCACGCCACACCTTCTTGGTTCCCAAAGCGTCACTTGTTCCCGCAACACTAGAGGGGAACCACCTCGCTGTATTGGAAAAGCAACATGATTAAGATTGTGTTACTTAGGCTGTGTTAGCTAAAGGTTGTCATTTTGTGTCCTGCGTTTCAATTTTCTCTGAGTTCTCTAATTCAAAAGCATGCCATGACATGGTGATAACAATGTTATAAACTAGGGAAAACATTTAAGTGGATGTGGAAACTTTACCTAGAGCCTTCATAAGTGAGTGCAGTACAGTGCAGAACAGAGGGGATGTCTCGTCGTAGCTCATGTCCAGAGCCAGCAGCACGTCCTGGACTATGTCCCCCACCAGAGGCAGCAGGCTGGGGTCGGAGTGACTGAACATGACGGTGAGGACCCTGGGGGCATGGGGGTGGACACCCAGCCTCTGGAGGTTCAAAGACACGTCGTTCAGCAGGTAATCTGAGTTCTCATTGATCAGCTCCTTCAGGGAGGCGTATCCACAGGCCTGGCTGATGTCCCACATGGCATCCAGCGCTGCCTGGCTGACCATCAGGGTTTCATCCCCGGCCTTCTCCAGAACCGAGTACAGTGATGTCATCAGAATGAGACGGAAGTCCATCCCCAAGGCCTGGGCGAAGCAGCCTATCCCCTCCAACTGGATGCAGATCTGCCAGATGTTGCTGTTCAGCTCGTGGATGGTGGAGCTCTTGTGGACTGCTTGAACCAACTGGAGGGGATTCCCTTTCCCTTCAACCCCATTAGATATGGAGTAGAAACTAAACTGAGTTTGCTGCTCCTGTTCCCCTCTGTCTGACTCCTCACCAATAAGGGTTGGCAGGTGCCAGTGGCTCAGGCAGATGTACTCCTCTATGATGGATTCTACTACTGCTTTCAGGTCCTCCTGACTGGGCACTCCCTGCCTCTCCTGGCCTCCTGCCACACCGATGCCTGCTGCTCCTGTGATCACCTCATTCAGCACCATTGCAGCTTGCTTCCTGTAGACTGACGACTCCTTGTACAGATCCATGAAGTGATCTACTAGGAGATAGACGTTCCCATAGTAACCTAACACCCTGCAGATCTCCTTGAGCAGGGAGAAGATTATTTCGTCTGTGAAGTAGAGGAAGTGCTTCCTCTGAGCATGTGCCCCATGTGGTCCGGGCCCCGTCTCCACAGTTACGGCAGAGCTCCTCTCCTCCACGATGCGTACGTCCATCACGTCTAACTCCAACACCTGCATCAGGGCCTTGGACACCCGCTGGAGGTGGGCCGCTGAATTGAGTACCACTATCACCTTGGGGCCCAGGATTTTGAGGTAGCCCAGGAACACGTTGAGGACAAACACCTTACGCTGGTCATCAGACGTCCTCATGAGGCGCGGCAGCGAGGTGGCCAGGGAGTGGAGGTTCTCTGACAGCACGTCAGTAAAGGCCTGGTTGTTACTATCTGAGCTCTGATGCCTCTCTGCCACCTCCCTCAGGGCAGCCTCACACCTCTCCCTCACAGTGGGCTCCTCATCGTTCACAGCCCCCACCAGAGCCTCCAGGAGGGGGCCCACACACTCACCCAGGGAGGAGCTACAGTTGGCCAGGAGGTGGTCTGAGAAGTTCACCATCTCAAGCCTCACTCTCCAGTGCTGATGGGCTGAGGTGCAGGAGATTATCTTTTTTAACAGTAAGGCCAGCCTCCCAGAGGTGTTTCGCACCCAGTCCTGAGTTCTCTGCACTACCAGCTCCCATACTCTCCCCAGTTCCCACAGCTGTCTCTCCCCAGTCCCTGTGTTCTGAAGATGGTCGTCAGCCATCACCAATCCCACTGTCTTGAACCACACCTTAATGGCCCTAACTGTGACAGCATGTCCATGTCTCATATCGCCAGTGATCACACGGCTCACAGCGATGGTGATCCCAGGTAAGAAAGAAGCCATGGTACTGCCTAGGATACGCCTCTCCTTCAGACCCACCAACACATGGTCCATAGAACAGTCACACTGGAGAGTCAGGGCCTGCAGGCATTTCAGAGCAGCAGCCTGCACGGTGCGGGACTTCTCCTGCTCTCCCAGTGCCAGCAGCAGGGAGATAGCAGCCCCAAGGCCAGGCAGCATGATGGGCTCAAACAGCTTGAAGACCACGTCACCATAGGCTGCATGGAGCAGAGCATCCAGGCACCTCAGTACTGCAGCTCTCAGCTCCTCTGAGGTAGGTGCTGGCTTCCCTGGGTCCGTGGGGGAGCAGAGGCAGAGGCAGAGCTCTGAGAGAAGGTCCCTCAGCGTCTCCCAGCTCCGTACACAGGTGTTCTCCAGGACATATCCCATGGCCTCGGCCACAGCCTGGATCAAGCCATCCCGCTTGGGGCCAGGGATTTTCAGGATGAAGCGGAGAGGAAAAAGGACATAGTCCTGCAGCTGCTGCAGAGTTCCATGATTTACATGCCTCAGCTGTGTGCTCAGGGTTTCCACATTGCCCACCGTGGGCTCACGAGTTAGGAGCACACAGGCTGGACGGAGGTAAGCAAAAGCAAGCTTTGGGTCGTCAATCTGATGGTCCATTCTTTGAAGACAGATGTCACTCACTGAAAGAGAGAATGATGATATTGGTCATCTGATCATAAACTGTTTTGGGATGCAGTAGTGGGATGCAGTTTAGCAGTAGACATGCTCAATGCATTACAATGATTTTGACTATCAGAATAATAGCTTCAGTTACCTAAATGTTAATCTTATAGGCCTAACTTTGGTCCTTTACTAGTCACCCCAAAACATAACTTTTCCTGGCCATCCTTGCTAAAGGTAACGTTACCGTTAGATAGACAGAAAGCTAGCTATCTAATGGAATGCGTAAATGCCAAAGCAAGAGTAACCTAACAAAGTAAGCTTCAAATTAGCTTACCTTTGTTTGTAAATATTTTGTGACGGACATCTGAGACGAACTCCTTTCGAGATACAGCACTGAAACTGAATGAAGACTGTCCTAGCTGGCTGTCACACAAGCGTCACTTTTCCCTGTAGCTACGTCATTATCCTGCGTCGCATAGCTGTGTTTACCATGCTTGTTAGCTAGCTTGCTTGCTTTGGTGCAGTTAATACTTGTAAATGAATTATATTTAAACATATTTTGGGGTCAAAGTTTACTTCGCTGCACTTCAATTTTTTGACCTGCAAAACTGGCTAAAGGAAACGGTACGATTGCATCTTTGTCGTTTTCCACCCCTAGCTAAGCATGATGATACTTGACCGACACCGGTTGATTTAGCTAGCTAATTTGCATGCAATTGTATGTCGTTTAATATAGCTACACGTGACAATAATTTTAGAATATTTCAAGTAATGATCTAATTTCACCAGTTACTCTGCAACGTTTTTTGAACAGATTTTGTACGGTGTGACTGTGTCGGGTGAAAGGTCAAGCGGCCATCTTTGAAGAGATCCAGAGACTTTTAGAAAGACAGCTGGCTGACGGAGTGACGGTATAGCGACATGTATGTGTATTGAAACCGCACATTTACTAGACTGTGAATGGATGTATTGGTAATGAACTTGCAACTAGTATCCCAGAGTAGCTAGAGAGAAAACAAACCCAGTGAATAGGTTAGCTAACTCGCTAGGCTAACGCTATCTAACTAGGACTTTCTAGATGGCTATTTGTAAATAGATACTATAACGTTAACGTTAGATAGCGAGGTAAACACGTTTACTAGATTTCGAACTCATCAATGTAAAGGCGATTGCATAATTTAACACGTTTTTGTAGGTAGTTAAATTAAGGAAGACTCGAGAAGCATGGACAAACAGACGTTTGGGTAGCTAACGTTAGGGTGTTTCATGCATAACATTAGCAGGTTGCATGGCTAACTGGCTGGAACTTTGTTTTTGATGACATTGCTAGTTTCCTTAGTTAACGTCCAAGAAACAGTTGTGGGGTGAGGCATATCAAAGAGAGACCTCTGGGCACATCATGTCATCATTTTCTGAGTCTGCGTTGGAGAAGAAGCTTTCGGAGCTCAGCAACTCTCAGCAGAGCGTTCAGACGCTGTCTCTGTGGATCATTCATCATCGCAAACACTCGTCGCTCATCGTCAAAGTATGGCACAGAGAACTGAAGAAAGGTGAGAGAACTTATGAACGTTACCACCTCGACAATATTGTCTACCACAGCTAGTTACACACTGAAACGTTAATATGTGACTTGAAGTATGCCAAACACTGTTATTTAGTTTGTCTACTTTCTGTATTTTTCTATCAGCAAAAAGCAGCAGGAAGTTGACTTTCCTTTATCTTGCCAATGACGTGATTCAAAACAGCAAGAAGAAAGGTCCAGAGTTCGCCAAAGACTTTGAGACTGTCCTTGTTGATGCTTGCTCTCATGTTGCAAGGTATGTGGTTTGGGATGATACAGTTTCAGAGCTAAACTTTTCTCTCGCACTGAAATGTTCCGTTAAGAGACTTGTGCTGCAGGCCTATGTTTTAGTATACCATGTTTGCATTGGAGGGTTGGTCTAGCTACATCAGTAAGACATTAACCTGCTTATAAACATTGGTAAGTGGAGTACACTGCTACTGCTACAGCAGTATAACAAGCCAATAACCAAGAGAATCAAATATCTTATTGAGTTGCTTGGCTAGGAAGAGTTGAATTTCATGATGAATCTCTCTTTTTCTCTCTCTCTCCCTCAGAGAGGCTGATGATGGCTGTAGAAGACCCATGGACAGGCTGCTCACTATCTGGCAGGAGCGCAGCCTCTACAAGGTAGAGTTCATCCAGCAGCTGAAGCTCGCCATCGAAGACTCTAACAGCCCCCAACACCAACCCACAGGTACGGTCAGTCCCCTAGGTTATCACTGATGTTGCAGTTCAGCTTTACTAAATTACTTACTGGTGACAGCATGTTTCCTATATATATGTGTGTATTTGGATGTCAGAATTCCCACGCAACATCAACTTCCAATTGGTTGTTTTTGTATGAATCTGTGGTATTTTTTTACAGAAGAGAAGAAGGCCCCTAAACGGACCTATCAGAAAATTCAGGAGCTGGAAGAAGAGGAAGAAGATGATGACTACAGGGGCCACATGTCCCCACAGGATTCAGACATCTCAGGGCCACAGCTGGTAGACAGAACTAACACAACTCCATATGTCTTTAGCCCATTCACCAGTGCTTTGCTTATTACACTGCAATGTGACAGCTTTTCACACTAGTTGTAATTATCTCCCAACTCTCCACTAGGTGTCAGTGATCCATTGATGTCCAATGGACTCATGATTTGGAAAATTCTCGTTTTTGTACTTTGGTTGTGAATTGTGTTTTAGAAACATTCTCCAGATTGAAAATTGGAGATTGATACCCAGAGCTTTGGTATTCACACACCCTTCACTTCTTCCCCCATCCTCCCCTCAGACGGAGGAGCTGGTCAAAGCCCTGCAGGACCTGGAGAATGCGGCCTCGGGTGATGCTGCTGTGCGCCAGAAGATTGCCTCTCTGCCACAGGAGGTGCAGGATGTGTCCCTGCTAGAGAAGATCACTGGTAAGTCCTGAAGGAGTCTTCATGGTATCTGGAGCACAGGTGAACTTTTGTCCCCGCCTATCTCCAAACTCAATGTGTATTGTAGGCCTAGGGATTATTTTTTCAAACTTAAATTTGGTGAATTAAATAGTTTTCGATATTGTGCTTAAGGCAACATTCCACCCTGTTTGACTTGACTCACCCTGTCCTTATAGATAAGGAGGCAGCTGATAAACTGTCCAAGACGGTGGATGAGGCCTGTCTACTGCTGGCTGAGTATAACGGACGTCTGGCTGCTGAACTGGAGGACAGGAGGCAGCTGGCGCGCATGCTGACAGAGTACATCGGTAGCCAGAAGGAAGCCCTCACCGAGAGGGAGAAGAAACTGGAGGCATGTCTAAACCATCTAAATCACTGTTTTACTTGTCTCTTGTTACAAACAAGCAATTAGAATGTGGAAATATTTATGTTCCCATTATCAAATTACAGCAGCTTTGTAATTTACTTGGCTTGTTTAGAAGAAGTACGCAGTGAACCCATCTGAACTGTGTACCGTTTGACATCAGTAGCGTTCTTTGTATTGCAGGAGTTCAAACAGAAGCTGGCACGGGTCACCCAGGTGCGCAAGGACCTGAAGTCCCACATCCAGAGCCTGCCTGACCTCTCTCTGCTGCCCAATGTGACGGGAGGTCTGGCCCCTCTACCCTCTGCTGGAGACCTGTTCTCCACCGACTGAGCTCCCTGCCACACCCTGCCTCTTGCCAGGGCACACACTGTTGAACCTGCTCTCTAGCTACTGAACCCTAGGGAGAGACTCAGAGGGACAGTGGAAGCTTGGGGACATCCCTGGTGGGAGAGACAATGGTTGTTGATGATTCTGTTCCACCAGCTTGGACAAATATCTCCTGTTTGTTTTTATTCTGAATGCCAGTCGAACGCCAGCTAACTGATTCTGCGTTGGAAAGAAGAGAAGTGTTGGTCATCAGCCAATCCCCATTTTTCTGCGTTTTTGTGCTCGTATGGTGGGATGGTGGCTCACACACCCACTAGATCTTTGTGAAGAGATGCATCTCGTTTATTTTAATGGCTTTAAAGTTGGTTGATTTTGTAATGTTGGGGAGGGGGGATGTTTTTCTATGTAGGTTATATTTTGGTTGTGATGTTATTTTCATCTTCCATAATTCCAGCTCAACACACAACAGTATCCTTCTTTTCAGGTCTGTCATCAAACATGTTTTGAATTGTATGCATACCAATCATCAGTCGATACCATTACAACCATGTGTTAGTTTTTCTCAATCCAATGTGAAATATTTTAGCCCTCAGACATGTGGTTGATAGAAGTTATTAGCAAACTTGGGGCAGATGGAGACACTGACTTACAGTCACTTGGAAACACGTGTCCATAAAATGGTCTTTGATGATTGCATCACTTGGTACAAATGTCAAACTAACTAGCAGACTGATGCTTTTCAGGACTTGGCCACCAATTAGTCAGCATTATTCAGACTTGACAGAGTATCAGAATCTGAACTGGCTCATTCTGTCACTGCTGCAGTCCTTCCTTCCTCAGGAGTCAATCGTTAACTCAGTTTTACAATGGTTGACAATCTGATTTCTGTGATCTCTTTAGTTTGGGTGATGCATCCTGGGAGATAAGTGCTTGCCAATGTTACAGAATGCAGTAGGAGTAATAGAAGGACATCTGCCCCAAGAAATGATGTTTTGCAGATGATGTACTAAAGCAGTAGTTTTTCAGTAATAAAACAAATCCATGGATACAAATAAAATTGAACAATTGGAAAAGAAAAGCTGTCCAGACTGGTTTATACTCTGACTAATGTGACATTAATACACTGAGTCTGTTGATATTTTTACCAACGTCTTCTGACAGGTGGCTTTACTTCTACACAACACTTGTCTCTGATTCAGTGCAGACAGATTTGTTGTGCTATCTGATGTAAAACAATGGACTTTCACAGCATTTACAAATTATGTAAAAAGGTTATTCACATTTCTGTGAAACAAATAGAATATTTGTATTTCTGGAATAATTAGAAATGCTCATCTAAGTGCTACAGCAGCAAATGTACAGATGTCATCAAATACTGCAAGGAAGTGCAATTGAAATGTGGCAAATCTATAAAAAAAAAAATAATGCCATTAGTGTCGTTGGCCGTTATATTATTCATTCCTTTATCTCAATGTTCAAGTATCCCTTGATGTTGCTCAGCTTGTCACTGTCGAAGTCTACCATTAGGGTCCTGGACCTGATGCTAGTAGGTGTGAATTCCACTGTGTACTTGGCCTCTTGTTTTGGACCCACAGTTCCAACACTGCAGGGAGAATAGAGAGAACAGGAAGGTCATGAGAGGGAATGGATACAGTGACGTAAGCAGAGAGCAGAGTTCACTGGTAGGCTATATGAGAGGAGCTCTATTATTTTTCAATGTGAGAAGGATATGTGGCCTTGAAGCGAGTTTACAATCAAGTGTACTACAACTGTACTGTACTACCATATTTGGAGATTGTTTGCTGACTAGTGGCTAAAAAAGCTATCAAGCTAATATTGAGCAGATCCAGTGTGTCAGCACTGTTTGTATACTTCTGTATGAGGATTTTTCCATCTGTGAGGCCAGCTCCCATCACACTGAAGAAGCAGTTCTGCAGGGGTTCTGGTAGAGGGTTCTGTAGTGAGATTTGTGCAGACAGCTTCTGGTTTACTCTGGGTTCTCCCAAGAGCTGCAGGAGAACATGTTAGACATGCTGATTATACCCTCTCTGAATACCTACACTACCGTTCAAAAGTTTGGGGTCACTTAGAAATGTCCTTGTTTTTGAAAGAAAAGCAATTTTTTTGTCCATTAAAATAACATCAAATTGATCAGAAATACAGTGCAGACATTGTTAATGTTGTAAATGACTATTGTAGCTGGAAACGGCTGATTTTTAATGGAATATCTACATAGGCGCAGAGGCCCATTATCAGCAACCATCACTCCTGTGTTCCAATGGCACGTTGGGTTAGCTAATCCAAGTTTATCATTTTAAAAGGCTAATTGGTCATTAGAGAACCCTTTTGCAATTATGTTAGCACAGCTGAAAACTGTTGTTCTGATTAAAGAAGCAATAAAACTGGCCATTAGACTAGTTGAGCATCTGAAGCATCAGAATTTGTGGGTTTGATTACTGGCTCAAAATGCCTAGGAACAAAGAACTTTCTTCAGAAACTCATGTCTATTCTTGTTCTGAGAAATGAAGGCTATTCCATGCGAGAAATTGCCAAGAAACTGAAGATCTCGTACAATGCTGTGTACTACTCCCTTCACAGAACAGCACACACTGGCTCTAACTAGAATATAAAGAGGAGTGGGAGTCCCCGGTGCACAACTGAGCAAGAGGACAATTACATTAGAGTGTCTAGTTTGAGAAGCAGACGCCTCACAAGTACTCAACTGGCAGTTTCATTAAATAGTACCCTCAAAACACCAGTCTCAACATCAACAGTGAAGAGGCGACTCCGGGATGCTGGCCTTCTAGGCTGAGTTGCGAAGAAAAAGCCATATCTCAGACTGGCCAATAAAAAGAAAAGATTAAGATGGGTAAAAGAACACAGTTTATATAGACACATTTTTTTGCTGACCCCAAACTTTTGAACGGTAGTGTAAATATTACACTAAAAGTCATCAACTTTATCTGAGGAAAGGAAACATTTTGAATTATTTGATTTAACATCCCAATTTCTACAAAGAATTGGTAAAGAAAATAACCAATACCTTAATGGCTATATCTGGGTTCTCCAGCACAATGGTCCTCTTTGCCTTGTGGAATTCCCTGGGACTTGATTCGATGACAATGAGAACCAATTGAATCAGCCTATCTGACGTTATGGTGTCACCATAGTCAACATACTCCAGTCTTAGGGGAAGGCGCTTCTCTACAGATCAGAAGACAGCAGGGTCAGGAAAAACATACATTCCATGTTTCTGGCTAATACTGTAGATGGCACGAAGTAAAACGAATTAAACCTGACCTTTTCCAGTGGGAACCTCCATGGTTAAGTCTTCAATAAATCCACAATTGGCACCTGGTTTGCCATCATAGGACACAATTCGGGCATAAAACATAACACGACACGTCTTGTCAGCCTTTGTGTTGTTTGTGACGACTGCAAACACATCAAAATCCGCCCCAATGTCCATGTCAGGGGACACCTTGATCTTCACCTTCAGGCCTGGTTCCTCTCCTTTCTGCTGGAGCTCATTGTGATGCTTGGCTCTCTCATAGACCTCTCTCTCCTGCAAAGAACCTGAAAGCCACCAGAAGTTATAATGCATCTCTAGCACAGATTTACAATGACTAGTCTGATTTTATGTGTCCTGTAGACATGTGGCCTACCTTCAGGGTGCTTGTATAGGTGTGTGATGTCGTGCCTCTCGTCACTGCCCACAGCCTTGGTGCTAATAAAGTGCCCCACATCAATGGACGATCCCCCCATCTTTACCATCCTGCCATTGGTCAGCTTCACATACTCGACCACGTCAGCGTTGACCTCAGCAAACACAAACGGGGCGTCGTACTTCAGGTTAAGTTCCCCCTCTTTAATGGCTTTCAGAGGGACAGGGCCACAGCAGAACACTCCTGTCAGATAGAATAACCAAGGACATGGAGTGGGTTGTTGTACTGCACTGCCTCCTTGACAAGCTGTCAACTGAATTCAAACTTAAAATGTGATCATGTTACCACGCATTGAAAATTGTAAAGTAACACATCATAAAACGTTTCCCTTTCAACAATTGTCTCTGGACATCTCTGAAGATAGGCCTACATCAGACTACCATGCATCTTAACTGGTTGCACCTTGCATTGAATGAGTTGATGTAGATAGTGTGACAAGTGACCTAGATACTCCCAGCTGAGTGGATTAATACCTAGTAACAGGCATATCACACAGATAGTATTGCATTCTAAGACACATAAGAGGCCTGTGTCTAGAGTGTGAGTTAATTCATTACTTGCGTTGGCCATGATAATAGTGCCAACTTCATCTATGAAGCATTTTCATACACACGGTGGTGTCTGACTTGAAATATAACTTTTGTGCATTAACATTTGCAGGATCACCTTCACTCTTTTCTTGTGGTGTGGGGTCACTTGCTTGCCAGCCATCATAGCCTGCATCAAGATCAGGACGAGCCATCCAATTATCTACCCACACGTGGAAGTTCCTGAGACAAAGTGTATAATACAGGTACATTGTAACATTGTTTCACAATCATATAGAGCATTTTTGTTTCAGTAGCGCTTAGAGTATTATTCTCACCATACTGAATCATCAGATATATCATTTCCATCCTCATCATACAGGAACTCAATCAGTAGGTTGCTGTTCGTGTCATGAGCGGATCCAAAGTTAGTAACCACTCGACACGGGATACCCAGAGCACGAGAAACTTATGGACAGAAGAAGTCACACATCAGCACCTTCCTATCACTTGGCACTTAAAGAAAAGCACTGAAGATATTACAAGTAGCTGCAGATTACAGTCCTGACAGTTTCCATTGAAGCCATGCACTATAAATCATCTTGTTAAAGGGTTTGCCTCATAACCAGACAAAATATGTGTTCTAGTACTTGCAGCTTCAAGACAAATATATACATTCACTATTTTATGTACAGTACCAATCAAAAGTTTGGACACACCTACTCATTGCAGGGTTTTTCTTTTTTTAAATTATTTTCTACATTGTAGAATAATAAGGAAGACATCAAATCTATGAAATAACACATATGGAATCATGTAGTAACCAAAAAAGTGTTAAACAAATCAAAATGTATTTTAGAATTTAGATTCTTCAAAGTAGCCACCCTTTGCCTTGATGACAGCTTTGCACACTCTTGGAATTCTCTCAACCAGCTTCATGAGGTAGTCACCTGGAATGCATTTCAATTAACAAGTGTGCCTTGTTAAAAGTTAATTTGTGGAATTTCTTTCCTTCTTAATGCATTTGAGCCAATCGGTTGTGTTGTGACAGGGTAGTGGTGGTATACAGAATATAGCCCTATTTGGTAAAAGACCAAGTCCATATTATGGCAAGAACAGCTCAAACAAGCAAAGATAATTACTTTAAGACATGAAGGTCAGTCAATACGGATCATTTCAAGAACGTTTCTTCAAGTGCAGTCGCAAAAAACATCAAGCGTTGTGATGAAACTGGCTTTCATGAGGACCGCCACAGGAAAGGAAGACCTAGAGTTACCTCTGCTGCAGAGTTCAAGTAACAGACACATCTCAACATCAACTGTTCAGAGGAGACTGCGTGAATCAGGCCTTCATGGTCGAATTGCTGCAAAGAAACCACTACTAAAGGACACCAATAAGAAGAGACTTGTTAGGGCCTAGAAACATGAGCAATGGACATTAGACCGGTCCAAATTTTAGATTTTTGTTTCCAACTGTCGTGTCTTTGTGAGACGCAGAGTATGTGATTGGATGATCTCGGCAAGTGTGGTTCCCACCGTGAAGCATGGAGGAGGAGGTGACACTGTCAGGGATTTATTTAGAATTCAAGGCATACTTAACCTCCATGGCTACCACAGCATTCAGATACACCATCTCGTCTGGTTTGCACTTAGTGGGACTATCATGACCCAACACACTTCCAGGCTGTGTTAGGGCTATTTCACCAAGAAGGAGAGTGGAGTGCTGCATCAGATGACCTGGCCTCCACAATCACCGAACCTCAACCCAATTGAGATGGTTTGGGATGAGTTGGACCGCAGAGTGAAGGAAAAGCAGCCATCAAGTGCTCAGCATATGTGGGAACTCCTTCAAGACTTTTGGAAAAGCATTCCAAGTGAAGCTGGTTGAGAGAATGCCAAGAGTGTGCAAAGCTGTCATCAAGGTAAAGGGTAGCTACTTTGAAGAATCAAAAATATATTTTGATTTGTTTAACACTTTTTTGGTTACTACATAATTCCATATGTGTTATTTCATAGTCTTGATGTCTTCACTATTATTCTACAATGTAGATGCATTGGAACTGAACAAAGTTATTTTGCTTTTACCTGTGCATGCTACTGCAGCAAACACCCAACACTGGCCATAGCGAACCCTCTGGCAGCAGTTATCAGCCCACTGATGTAGTATGGCAACACTGTCTGTCCAGTGAGAGGGTCTCACACCATCATCATAGTCACCTGACCAGTTCCCCACTAGCACACCTTTGTCATCATTACTGTTGATCTGATACACAAGGATAAAATCATTACTTTCTTATATTGATGTATTGCAGTCAATAGTGCCTGATGTTTAGTCTGAGCACAGCCACATCCTGGTACTTCAGTGCTCACACTTACCATGGCACTGATCACCCTAGTCACATAAACTGGGTTTCTCCTTCCAGAACAGTCTGCATCGGCATCAGACGAGTATTTAGGATTCTCATCCAGGAGTTTCAGACAGATGTCCAGCATCCCAGGTTCAAACTACAGAGGGAGAACCGGAAGACAGGGATAAATATACATTCATCCTGGCTTGTCATACTGTACATAGTTCAACTAATTCAGATTCCAATTATGTATGCTACATGTACATTATATAATGTATTATTCTGTGGAAGCACCACAACATACCTGGCCAAATGTCCATGGGGAAGCTTTGATTCGTTTTGTTGTGCCTTTGTAGATGAGACCAGCCTGGGATAACACATACTCCTGCCTATCTCTCTCTTCCTCCATGTATACTGCATCCTCTGTAGCCAAGAAAAATAGACAAGCAGATTACAGACGAGATCTGTTACAGAGCTCCCTGGTCTAATGATAGTGCAAAGAAACACTCTGACTTACTGGCACACCAGGGATTGAACAGCAGTACAAACTCCCCCAGTTTGACCTTCTGGCCCTGGTCCAAGGTCAAGGAGTACAGTCCAATGGGGACATCAGGAGGGGAGGACACAGACAGAGAGACTACATTCCCAGGGGGACTAGTAGTGGACGCACTCCAGGCTGTCTTTGATGCAGAGTCAGTCAGGCTGAAGGTAGACTTGGTGCCTGATTGCTCTTTAGGTAACGGCCCTGTTGAAAGACATAAATTAGAATTAAGCCTTTAGGACAAGTCACCTGTAGACACTGAGGAAAAGAGAAATCGAAGAGATGATGCCGTAGACATTCAGTAGGGTCTGAAATTATTGACACTTGTGTCATTCCACCTCAAAAAGCACAAGAAAGAGGATTTTGACACATAGTTGGAGAATCCTTGCTTGAAAATTCTGTATTTTGTCAGCAAAACTGTATGTATGTGAATTTACATTAATGTATATGAATTTACATTTACAGTGGGGTCCGAAATTATTGACACCCTTGATAAAGATGAGCAAAAATTATATAATAAATCATACAAATACTGAGCTGTATTGTATGCTAAAATAAATTAGGAAATTATATGATTTTATACTAAGACTGCTGAGAGAATTGCTAGAGAAAGAGATTTTGTTTAACAATAAATACTTTTTTTCTCAAAAAGGTAGGTGTAAAAATGATTGACACCCTAGTTTTCAATCCCTTTCAATACCTTACCTTGCGGGGATAATGGCACTGAGCCTGTTTCTAAATTGTTTTATGAGTTGGAGAACACATTGGGAAGGTTTGAGGACTTTATCAACTGAATCTTTTAGGACTTTATTACAGAATCTTTCCAGATCCTTGATATCCTTCGTCTGCTCTTATGGACTGCCTTCTTCAATTCAAACCACAGGTGTTCAATAGGTTTCAAGTCCGGAGATTGAGATGGCCATTGCTAATTTTAATATGAATCCTATAAATAAAATGGCCAACTTGAAATATTAGAAGGATTTATTATATCATTTTTGCTCATCTTTATCAAGGGTGTCAATCATTTCAGACCCCACTGTAAATGTAAATTCATATACATACAGCTTTTCTGACAAAATACTGAATGTTCCAATCCTAATGAGGTCTTTGTATCGTGTCCACAGTACTGTACCTATCTCTACTATGAGCCTGAAGGTGCTGACGCCTGCTTGGAACTGACTCCCAGATCTGAGGTGCAAAGTGATGGTGAAGGGCAGGCCCCTTCTAACTATCAGCCGGTCAAGCCCATTCTGGTCAGTGTGGTGAGTAGTATTGTTGATCCTACTCTCCAAATCACATCGCTCTATATCCAAGGCTGTGAAATAAGTCAATTAAAAACACATTTCAATATCATCAAGACCATTTTCCTAAGTAATAATGTATAGTTTAACAGGTAAAAATGTGGATTACTAACAAGCAGTGATTTGTATCCCTTTCAAACTCTTATATTACTTATTAATCTATGTTAATCAGCAACAGGTTCCCAAATGTCAAGTTTATTTTCTGCTGATGGTATTTCTTAGCCAAAATATGTAATTTCAATTGTTTAACAACCTGTACACCAACCTGTCAAACTTGGAGGGCTTCCATGAGTAAAACACAGACAAAGACTTTGAAGAACCACAGTATATTTGGATTTATCTATACAACATAGATACACACTAAAGAAACGTTGTTATTTTACCTTGATCCATTACTTTAGATAATGCCGGGTGTTCCTGGTCGGGCCGTTAGAACGTATGCTTTATGATGTTCTGGCTGTAATGTCAGCCCAGGGATATTTGTAGCATGTGTAATATGACCACGTTGTCTGTGAGGCCACATCCCCCTTGAAGCTGTTTTAGTCACGTTGTTCCTTCCCCAAAATTATTAAATGTGGCTTGCATTACATAAAGATGGAATTGTGAACTGCAGGTTTGTAAATTCAGCCTATGGTATAACTTGCTATATGTAACAATGACTCACACAGACCTGACACTTGCATGGAGGTCTATAAATACTTTACAACAGTTTTCTACTAATCTTCAGATAAAATAACAACAAACACATTTTTGCATAAACCTTTTATGTCATTATTGTTTTTTGTAACATATATTAATATCATAGACAGAGGTTATAATTAAATGACAACCCACATTTAAATAAATAATATCTCAATGCTTCATTTTTATACTCATGTTCTGTGCACTGACACTGCAGTTAACCCATGTTTGACTTTTCAGGACAGTGGAAGGGAGCTGGTAGAGGAGCGTTCAGTTCAGCAGGGTAGCCTACACCACTGGTTCCCAACTCTGGTCCTGAAATACCAACAACAGCACACATTTGTGTTGTAGCCCCAGACAAACATACAGTACTGATTCAACTCATTGAGGGCCTGATGATTAGTTGACAAGCTAAATCAGGTGTGCTTGTCCGGGACTACAATAAAAATGTCTGCTGTTGGAGGTACTGGAGGACCGGAGTTGGGAACCACTTGCCTACACAACAGTGTTATTAATTATCTGATACAGACAGTTTAACCGATAGCTATGTGTTGACCAAAAGGACTATACTCGGTCAGTCAGGTCACAAGGTTTAGTCATGACCTATGACCTTTTGAGGTGGCAAGTTTCATTTTCCAGTGAAGGAAGTTGTTCCCATTTCTTCTAATTGCACAACATAAGGGTAAGCTGCAGTTCAAACAAGCTGCTGGAGAAATACAGGCAAAAGTCCTCAATTGTCTACAAAAATGGCATTGATCAAATAGCTTGCAGTGAGAATCATTGCATTGAGCAGGATATAAAAAACATAACAAAAAAAAGAAAAAGGGAAATGTGTACAATGAACAAAACTAACATTGGTAACAGTGGATTCAAAGAATGTCATACCATATTGACATTTAAAAAGGAAGCAAAGTTGCTCATTCATTTTTCTAATAAAAGAAAAGAAAGAAGTCAATAATGTACATATTTTATAATGACAGTATTGTAAAATGAAATGTTGACTGAACCGGATAATAGTCAGTCAGAAATTGGTGGCTTCTGATGATGCCAGACGGACCCTTACATAATTGCCAGTTAGTGGTGTTCGCACTTTCCAGAGATTATATTCACAGAGCTTTCTGTCCAAATGGAAAAAATAGATTAAGGCCGGGGTTCAATCTGATCGCAATCTCTCCGCAATGCACGTTTTATAAGCAATATTCCCGTGTTCACAGAGGCCACATTCACGGTAAACGCTGCATATGTTGGCTCAATCCGAAATTACCTTAAATGGTGCATTGTCCAAATCTGCGATTGGATTGAATCACGGCCTATGTATATTGCTGCTTCTCTTCCCACCTGTCAGTGGGCTTATTTTGACCCTGGATAATTGATCCCAAATCTATTTACCTGTCTGGGTAGCAAATCATGTCTAAGCATGCCACTGACAAGTTGCCCTGAACCTGCAGAGAAAACTGATGGGGACAAGACTGTTGTTTCTTTCGCCAGTTGTTTGACAATGTCTACATTGTTATTATAAACAGTGTTAAATATGTGTAAAAATCTGGTAATCAAGAGAGTCAACATCACATGGGAAGGATGTGTCAGTTCCAAAGAAATTTGCAACATTGAAATTCATAGCTGAGATTTCAATCATATTACAAGAAAAAGGGAAGTCAGTTCTATGAGCCAATGATGTCAAACGCATAGTCATTCAGTTAAAGCAGTAGCTGATAAAGAAGTGGTTGTTCAAGTAGTATTATCAGATGAATGGACACCTTTTAAGCTAACCACAGTTCATCAGGTGTTCATTTTCATGATATTTCAGCTAGAATATTCCAGATACAGTAGCTCTTTTAAAAACAAAAGTGACTTTCTCTCCAGTGCTTGTCAACTAGAGGTCTTAGTTACTATATCTGTTATCAAAAGCGTTTTTAATTCAAACCTTCTTCATGCCAGGATGGTCAGCTTGACTGCACTCCATCATCACTCCTCAGAGATCCACAGGACGTTCTCAGTAGGCTGCACCATCAATCTGACTGGATGAAACCATCAGGGAGAAAATCAATCCCATAATAAGTTAAATGACTACATTGCACATCTATGCCCCGTACATGGCAATGAAAAGTACTGTATTTGGTTTCAACTCACCCGTTGAATCCACAGGTTAAACTTCTGTTGATTTTCCTATAGCAACCATTTCTTTGCCCTGTGAAGAAAGTACTGGCCGTCGGTTTTCTTTGATCTTCATAGAGATGGAATATACATAATGTAACTAAATTCATACATTTGAAAGAGTGCAGTGGATTTTTTATGAAGGTTTACAATTAGATCCAATTACTGGCTTGATCACATCATTTCACCACACCTTTTGCAGGCTCTGTGGAGCAGCCAGCACTGGTGGTTTGGGAGAGATGGAGGGCTTCTTCCTGATGGTAGCAGGTGAGCTGTTCTTTTTGAGGCTGGGTGCTGCTGTTCTCTGGCTGACATGGGACTGGGAACTCTGGGACGTAACAGATGAGGAGTCCTCCACCTCTCCACCAATAGCAGAGAGGCAGCTGCGTTCCGAGCTTATGAACACACTGGTACTCTCACCTGACGAATCTGTGCAGCCCACTGGAATATCAACAGAAAGGTATGTAGATATGGCATCACTCAGGTTTAGACACATGCTTGCACATACAGTGCCTTGCAAAAGTATTCATCCCCTTGGTGTTTTTCCTATTTTGTTGTATTACAACCTGTAATTTAAATAGATTTTTATTTGGATTTCATGTAACGGACATACACAAAATAGTCCAAATTGATGAAGTGAAATGAAAAAAATAACTTAAAAATAACTTAAAAATAAAAACGGAAAAGTGGTGCCTGCATATGTATTCACCCCCTTTGCTATGAAGCCCCTACATAAGATCTGGTGCAACCAATTACCTTCAGTCACATAATTTGTTAAATAAAGTCCACCTGTGTCCAATCTAAGTGTCACATGATCTGTCACATGATCTCAGTATATATACTCCTGTTCTGAAAAGCTGTGTTTCACAAGAAAAAATATTTTGCATCTTCAAAGTGGTAGGCATGTTGTGTAAATCAAATGATACAAACCCCCCAAACATCTATTTTAATTCCAGGTTATAAGGCAACAAAATAGGAAAAATTCCAAAGTGGGTGAATACTTTTGCAAGCCAATGTATCAAGAGTAAAGTTCTGTATGTCTGTTAGTTTTAGTCTGTAGTCATCATGTACCATCCAAGAACAAGAAAACTCACTGAGATGAAGGTTTTGTTTCTGGTGATTATGATGATTACTGAGGTCCTCTTCCGTCACAGTTGCCGGGAAAGAATGAACAATATGATTGGCCTCCCCACCTTGTGTCTGGTTGCCAGGGTAACCAACCGGAGGTAAAGAACCTCGTCCAGAGGAGGAAGATGAGTGGCTGCAGGAGGTAGATGCACTACTGCCTGAACCAATGGAGTTGGGCCGGAGATATTCAAGATCTGTTTGTAGACAAGACGGCACCGGGGCTGACAAAGGAAAGAGACAATTCATTCAGTGAGTACATCACGCATTTGTGTTGTTAGTTCATGGGTATGGGACTTGGGACTTGGCTGTGGACTTTATACATTACCTCTTCCTAGCAGGACACAGTTGACAGCCCTGTCACAGATTGCAGCCTCACTAGGCTGGATGTCCATGAAAGGTTTCCTCCCCATCCCATTGAACACCCTCTCCTGCATCCGCAGGTCTACAACACACCAAACACACTCTAACACATTTTACCAAAACATCAGTAAGATGTATTTGTTCACAATTACACCCCCCCCAAAAAATATATCAATAATTACAGACACTGAGGTCGGCTAGAGGAACAAACAAATAAAGTCTATGACTTAAAAATCACATTTGAAGTAGACAGTTCATAAAAGCCCATGAATAGCGATTGACAGGGCATATACAGAATGGAGGATTAACCTCTGCTGTAGGCAGCTTGTTCCCAGAGAATCTGCTCCAGGTCTCTGGTCCAAGACCTCTTCACCTCTGCCCTGTCAGCCTTCAGAGTGTACGTGTCTTGGGACTTCCTCCTACGGATCCAGATCTCAAAACACAGACCACTCTCTCCAGAGTTATGTGTCATCCCGATATCAGACGTCTAGACAGAAACAGAAGTGAAAGAAAGACAAAAGAAAGAAAGGCTAAATAAACACTGCTTTCTGTTAGCAATTTCAACATAAGGGCTGGATGATTTGGTCTTTGTTTCGCAAACATAAAGGCCGGTAAGATTGCATTATTTTGGTTGAACAATGAAAACAATACAAAGTATTTATTCTGAAAATGGGGTCCTTTACGGTTGTTCATGTAAAACATGTCTTTATATTGTATACACACTTTGAAAGACTGTTTGTAGATGTACACATCATTGCCCACATCTGTCTTCTTCGTCTTGCTGAAGAGAATGAGATCCTGGAAGAGGAAGATATGGCGGAAGCACTTCTTCTTTCTGAAGAACACGATGAACTCATCCTGGCGAATCAGCTGGCCCTGCTCCTTCAGATTCACCTGGAGGGGTAGGAGTGGAGAAAAAGACATCCATGTTTTTCCTGAAAATCCTTGATAGTGTTTATACAGTAATAGGCGATCATTTTCCCCTTATACGCCCACATTGCCCTCACATTTAGACAGCTGTTCATAAGTTACACATTATTTTGGAGATTGTTATGATTTGGTTGGTAAACTTACGTCACAGTCCTGGATGGCGTCCATGGTGAGGAGGTCATTGCCATGACGCATCTGGAAGCGGATCACATCGGCTGCAGCCTGGAGCTCTTCCCTGTCCCTGTCTCTCTGAGGCCCACATACCCCCAGCATGTCCTGCAGCAGCAGGCTGTACTTACTGATCCTCTGGATGGGCCTCAGCAGGTAGGAGGACAGGTCCATGTGGTCCCCCAGCTCCTGCTGCTTCCTCTGGAGTGGGAGGAGATGGCACAGAGAATTGGTCACAGGAGGGATGGAGAGAGCATTGATAGGAATTGACCATTGATCCTTGACATTGAGCATTGATGGGAGTGCCTCACCTTGAAGATGTCATGGCGATGGTGAAGGATTAAGGCATCTGACTGAGGCTTGTTCTTACTGTAGAGAGCATAAAGGCCTAAACTTTCTCTCTGGATATAGGGGGGAGAGTTTACAGTCACAACAGGAATATTCAAGGTATCAACTTCAGTAGCAAATTCAACAAATCAACAGAGTTATAGAACTCAAGCTTAACATGTAGAAAATGTGAATTAAGAGACATGAGCAGGTGAACTGTAACTCACGTATCTTAGGAAGCAACGAGCCACTCCTAAGGGTTCTGTCTGACAGGCCTCCAGCTCCCTGAGGAAGAAATGGCCGTGGAAGTCATACAGCTTCTCCAGGTTTCCAAATATCACTCCACGTTTGCCCCGCAGGTCCTGGGGCACGTCAGTCCTCTCCAGTAGGGGGAGGTAATGCATCAGGATGTAGCCCAGGGAACGCACATACTCCCTTTCTGTTAACAGCAGTTCCTCCATGATCCTCTGCAGCTTCCTACAGAGATATAAAGTTACACCAACAACAAAAATAATGCAATACTGTAATGTACCTCTGCCACTGCAGTGCAAGCTTAGAGACAGAAAAAGCACAGAAGGATAAAAATACAATAAGTAACTCACATAACACTGCCAGCGTTCTCCTCTGGACTTGCCAGAGATGTTGTTCCCTCACACCTTCTCACTGATGAGCTAGTATTCCTTGAAGAGGCCTTCTCTGCCCTCTCTTGGCCACTACAGGACACTGCTGAGCAGAAGCTGCCATGCCGTGAGATCTGGAACTTCTGAGCAGCCTGCAGGATCCGGCAGGAGGGTTGCCCGTGGGAGCAGGACTGTGTCTGGATCCGAGCCTCAGACTGACTGGACATGGCGATTGCACACGAGTCCTCGCTCATGGACCGGCCCAGGCCCCCACGTTTCCACGGGAACCACTCACAGCCCACCGTCTGTGAGTCTGCAAGGGTGGCGGCCTCTCCACTCCTCCCTCGACAGGCCTCTCTCCTGCTGGGATCCCTCTCCGCTCTCCTAATGGATTTGATACAGGGAGAGGCCGGCACGGTGGTGGCCTTTGACCCTTTACAAGGTCTGTTATTCTGAGGCTTGAAGTTGATATTATAGCAGGTCACAGAGTTGTTCCTGCTCTCCAAGATCCCATGATACCTTTCCACCATAGAGCCTGTTGGGGGATTGTACCAGTGTGGTGGACCAGGTCTGGGCAGTAACAGAGCTCTATCATGATGAGTCACTGTCTGTGCTGTGGCCTGATCCTCACCATGTCTATGTTGTTCATACCAGGAGCCTGTGTTCCGCAAGGCCCTCTCCACATCCTGTAGTCTCTCCTCCAGTTGCTGCCTAACCTCCTGACACTTGAGCCAGGCTACGTTCCACACCCGCATGCCTCTGGAGCCCCTCAGAGCACACGCCTGGGCCTTCACCTCCTGGAAGCGATCTGGGGAGAACTGAACAAAGCTCTCCTGGTACATCTGGAGTGTAGAGATATCATCCGTCTCTGGGTGTCTGCCAACCTGCTCCTGGCCCAGGTATTGTCTGCAGTCTTTGGCCAGTTCAGTAGCCTGGAAGAAAGAGGCAGAATACCTATTAAAAAACCTGAAAGAAGCATTGAGAGGCGATAGTCATTCAAGCTTCATTACTTTTTCCTATATTCCTACAACATGTCAACATCAATATGATATGCTATATATGAGATGTAAACAGCAATTGTGGAAAAACCCATCCCACCAACCTGTTCACAGAAGCTGCACACAGAAACCATAGTCTCCAGCTCACTGGAGCACCTCTCTGCCCGTGAGAGGGAGTCAGCCAGGCCAGACTTGAAAGTGCACACCATGGTCCTGAACACCTCAGTCTCAGGGTATGAAGATGGGCCCTGGATCTTCTCTGCCTCTGTCACCAGAACCATAGCCTGGTGCTTCTGCTCCTAAAAGATAGTAAGATAGTAAAAATGACTTTCATGGGCACTTCCATTCCTCCTTGTCCAAGTAGATTCCAATGAAACAAGTATGAAACAGTGTCAACCCTTTGCCGTGGTGTGGTGGAGAGAGAATGAATGGAGAAAGTTGGACTTACATTGGCTTCAGAAAGGAATGCTCTGAAACTCTGGAGAGTATGTGCAACCTTTTCTTTGGAGTCATCCACCGATTCTGCCTCCAGCAACCGCCGTTCCCCTTCGGCATCAAACCATTGCCTGATCTACATGAGGAGGAGGATTATAAAAATGTTATACCCCCAAAACATGGGGTAGTCATATAGTCAGTTAGTTATCATCATGCAATCGTTCTTACAAAAACAGCCCCTGGATGAACCTTACATAACGGGTATACATTATGTATATGAGGAGCCTCTGAATGTACCTTAGAGAAGTGGCCCTCCATTTCTCTGAGTTGAAGTAGGTATTCAAGGTGCTCCAGGGACATGTTGGATCTTTGCACCAGCATATGGGCTTGCTCTTCTACATGGTTGTACATACTGGTCACAGAGTCTACAGCATCACTGTACAGAGAGGTCAGAGGTCAAGGGAATAATACATTGATAATAATTTTGTGAAGGAGCCTCTCAATTGGCACAGCCATACTAAACAGTGACAGGTAGTGGTCTCCCGAGTGGCGCAGCGGTCTAAGGCACTGCATCTCAGTGCAAGAGGTGTCACTATGGGACTCCCAATCACGGCCGGATGTGATACAGCCTGGATTTTAACCAGGGACTGCCCTGGTTCAAATCCAGGCTGTATCACATCCGGCCGTGATTGGGAGTCCCATAGGGCGGCACAAAATTGGCCCAGCGTCGTCCGAGTTTGGCCGGGGTAGGCCGTCATTGTAAATAAGAATTCGTTCTTAACTGACTTGTCCAGTTAAATAAAGGTTCAATAAATAAAAAATATAAAAGTATACCTGTAATCCTCACAGTGAGAGTATCTGAGGTCACTCTCCCTCCTCAGCCTGGACAGCATGGCTCCGCCCTCCCTTTGCAGAGCGACCAACCGGCTGTCCTCCAGAACATCCTTCATCAGCGTTCTCTGTTCTAGAATACACCTCTGTACATCCTGCCACACATGGAGAGATGGGTTTCCAATCCAACATATTTTCAGTAATATAGTGTCGTCAAAGTCCAGGTTAAATTCATTACCTGCACTTTGTCAATCTTACGACCTCCCTCTAGTTTTCTGATGGCCTTCAGTAGCAAACCTGAAGCCTCCTGGAGATCTGACATGAAGGGATGAAGTTTCTGAAAGACAAATGTACTGTTCATCAGACATCAAAGCAAAACAACAAACAAGAGTTCTCTAGTGTCTGTCTACTGCTCTAACTGTCCCACATGATGGAGTTGCAGCCAGTCCGGGTGGCTGTAGGGCAGGTGTCACGCCCTGGCCTTAGTTATCTTTGTTTTTCTTTATTATTTTAGTTAGGTCAGGGTGTGACATGGGGGATGTTTGTGTGTTTTTGTCTCGTCTAGGGTGTTTGTATTGTCTAGGGGGTGTTTGTAGAGTTCATGGGGTTGTGTTCAGTGTAGGTGTTTATGTAAGTCTATGGTTGCCTAGATTGGTTCTCAATTAGAGACAGCTGTCTATCGTTGTCTCTGATTGGGAGCCATATTTAGGCAGCCATAGTCATTAGGTAGGTTGTGGGTAATTGTCTATGTCTAAGTTGCCTGTGTCTGCACTTTTGTTTATCATAGCTTCACGTTCGTCGGTTTATTGTTTTGTCTAGTTTGTATTAGTGTTCGTTTCGTCTTCTTCTAATAAAGAGAAGAATGTATTTATATCACGCTGCGCCTTGGTCCTCTCTTTCACAATACGATGATCGTGACAGCAGGGTGTCCTCTAAGGGTCTACCTGATGGAGTTGCAGCCAGTCCGGGTGGCTGTAGGGCAGGGTGTCCTCTAGGGGTCTACCTGATGGAGCTGCAGCCAGTCCTGGTGGCTGTAGGGCAGGGTGTCCTCTAGGGGCCTACCTGATGGAGCTGCAGCCAGTCAGGGTGGCTGTAGGGCAGGCTGTCCTCTAGGGGTCTACCTGATGGAGCTGCAGCCAGTCCGGGTGGCTGTAGGGCAGGCTGTCCTCTAGGGGTCTACCTGATGGACCTGCAGCCAGTCCTGGTGGCTGTAGGGCAGGGTGTCCTCTAGGGGTCTACCTGATGGAGCTGCAGCCAGTCAGGGTGGCTGTAGGGCAGGGTGTCCTCTAGGGGTCTACCTGATGGAGCTGCAGCCAGTCCTGGTGGCTGTAGGGCAGGGTGTCCTCTAGGGACCTACCTGCTGGAGCTGCAGCCAGTCAGGGTGGCTGTAGGGCAGGGTGTCCTCTAGGGGTCTACCTGATGGAGCTGCAGCCAGTCAGGGTGGCTGTAGGGCAGGGTGTCCTCTAGGGGTCTACCTGATGGAGCTGCAGCCAGTCCTGGTGACTGTAGGGCAGGGTGTCCTCTAGGGGGCTACCTGATGGAGCTGCAGCCAGTCCTGGTGACTGTAGTGCAGGGTGTCCTCTAGGGGGCTACCTGATGGAGCTGCAGCCAGTCCTGGTGAATGTAGGACAGGGTGTCCTCTAGGGGTCTACCTGATGGCGCTGCAGCTAGTCCTGGTGGCTCTAGGGCAGGGTGTCCTCTAGGGGCCTACCTGATGGAGCTGCAGCCAGTCCTGGTGAATGTAGGACAGGGTGTCCTCTAGGGGTCTACCTGATGGAGCTACAGCCAGTCCTGGTGGCTATAGGGCAGGGTGCCCTCTAGGGGCCTACCTGATGGAGCTGCAGCCAGTCCTGGTGAACGTAGGACAGGGTGTCCTCTAGGGGCCTACCTGATGGAGCTGCAGCCAGTCCTGGTGGCTGTAGGGCAGGGTGCCCTCTAGGGGCCTACCTGATGGAGCTGCAGCCAGTCCTGGTGAATGTAGGACAGGGTGTCCTCTAGGGGTCTACCTGATGGAGCTACAGCCAGTCCTGGTGGCTCTAGGGCAGGGTGTCCTCTAGGGGCCTACCTGATGGAGCTGCAGCCAGTCCTGGTGAATGTAGGACAGGGTGTCCTCTAGGGGTCTACCTGATGGAGCTGCAGCCAGTCCTGGTGGCTATAGGGCAGGGTGCCCTCTAGGGGCCTACCTGATGGAGCTGCAGCCAGTCCTGGTGAACGTAGGACAGGGTGTCCTCTAGGGGCCTACCTGATGGAGCTGCAGCCAGTCCTGGTGGCTGTAGGGCAGGGTGCCCTCTAGGGGCCTACCTGATGGAGCTGCAGCCAGTCCTGGTGAACGTAGGACAGGGTGTCCTCTAGGGGTCTACCTGATGGAGCTGCAGTCAGTCCTGGTGGCTGTAGGGCAGGGTGTCCTCTAGGGGCCTACCTGATGGAGCTGCAGCCAGTCCTGGTGGCTGTAGAGCAGGGTGCCCTCTAGGCCGTAGGTCAACTGGCTCCCCTCCACCAGCTTGTGCAACGCCTTCAGTGATGTCACTACATCAATCTGTCAGTGACAGTCAGTGACATCAGACAGCAATTCTCCCAGAATAAATACAGTAACTGTTCATGAAATGATAAGCCTGATGGAAATCATTAGAGGAAACCCTTGGTTCAGATCTGACCTGTTGTCCAGGATGTTTCTCTGGGCGATGGCAGCTCTCTTTCTCCACCAGGATAAGAACACTGTGTACTGCATGGGGAATCTGCTCCTGTAACATTCTCAAAATATGAGACCTCACAGCAATAAATAGTTATCAGTAAATGCATTAGCCTATACCTGCAGCAGTGGAGGCTGCTGAAGGGAGGATGGCTCATAATAATGGGTGGAACAGAGGGAATGGAATGGCATTTGATACCATTCCACCTATTCTGCTCCAGCCATCACCACGAGCCTGTCCTCCCCAATTAAGTTGCCACCAACCTCCTGTGACCTGCAGGTAAAGCTGAGCACAAGTCAGGGGAATGAAGAAAATAATAAACAGAGGGAAAAGTTTAGTTGAGTTCAGTATAATTTTTAGCAAGTTGCTATCCTCTTGATGTGATTTTGTGTAATGCAGATCCCAATATGACCAGGAAGATGTCAAGTCTTTCTTACCTGAAGCATCAGCAAGGCCTTATTGAACTGTGATGGAGGTAGATTCTGCCGAGCATCAATAACTAGTGTCAGTCCAAGTTCTCTCAGTTCTCTCCTAGAAAATATGAAGATGAAAACAATGAATTATTTTTATTTAATATTTTCTTTAACCTTTTTTTAACCAGGTAAAACCCATTGAGGTTAAAAACCTCTGTAGCCTGAACCACAATGCACAATGCATATATACCTGATTACAGAGTGGAGGTAGAGCAGCAGTTTGCAGAGTTCTAGACTAGACACTGAAGGAGATCTCCATCCTTCCTGGTCTCCGTACACCTCAACCACCAACCGACCTGTCCTGTCTCTGCCACCTAAATATGGGAGAGGGGAACATGAGGATCTTTCACTGAACAGAGATGTCATCCACCTCTGTCTCTAAGGCAAACCATGTAAGGGGGTTTCCATACCAGTAAGACATGCTATTCCCATCTGGAGGGGGTGAGTGCTGGGTTCCGCTGAGTCTGGTGCCTGGACCTTAGACCTGGAAACAGCATAGTGACCCGGAGGCTGCTGGGTTGTCTCAGGGAGAGGGGCCGGTGTAGGGGTCTGTTGTCCGTTTCTAACAGGCATAGAGGGTTGGCGAGCCTGGGAGACATCTTTAGAGAGGAAGGATGATACAGAGGGATGTAATAAATCAAATCAAATGTTATTTGTCACATGTGCCGAATACAACAGGTGTAGACGTTACAGTGAAATGCTTACTTACAAGCCCTTAACCAACAATGCAGTTGTAAGAAAAATAAGTGTTCAGTAAAAAATAGATAAGGCAAAAATAATTGCGGTAATATGTACATATAGGTAGAGTTAAAGTGACTATGCATAGATAATAAACAGAGAGTAGCAGCAGCGTAAAAGAGGGGGTGGGGGGGACCATGCAAATAGTCTGGGTAGCCATTCGATTAGCTGTTCAGGAGTCTTTTGACTTGGGGGTAGAAGCTGTTCAGAAGTCTTTTGGACCTAGACTTGGTGCTCCGATACCGCTTGCCATGCGGTAGCAGAGAAAACAGTCTATGACTAGGGTGGCTGGAGTCTTTGACAATTTGTCGGGCCTTCCTCTGACACCACCTGGTATAGAGGTCCTGGATGGCAGGAAGCTTGGCCCCAGTGATGTACTGGGCCGTACGTACTACCCTCTGCAGTCGGAGGTTGAGCAGTTGCCATACCAGGCAGTGATGCAACCAGTCAGGATGCTCTCGATGGTGCAGCTGTAGAACATTTTAAGGATCTGAGGACCCATGCCAAATCTTTTCAGTATCCTGAGGGGAAATAGGCTTTGTCATGTCCTCGTCACGACTGTCTTGGTGTGTTTGGACCATGATAGTTTGTTGGTGATGTGGACACCAAGGAACTTGAATCTCTCAACCTGCTCCACTACAGCCCCGTCGATGAGAATGGGGGCGTGCTCTTTCCTCCTTTTCTTATAGTCCACAATCATCTCTTTTGTCTTGATCACGTTGAGGGAGAGGTTGTTACCCTGGCACCACACGGCCAGGTCTCTGACCTCCTCCCTATAGGCTGTCTCATTGTGGTCGGTGATCAGGCCTACCACTGTTGTGTCGTCGGCAAACTTAATGATGGTGTTGGAGTCGTGCCTGGCCATGCAGTCATGGGTGAAAACGGAGTACAGGAGGGGACTGAGCATGCACCCCTGAGGGGCCCCCGTGTTGAGGATCAGCAGGGGAGAGGTTACCTACTCTTACCACCTGGCCCGTCAGGAAGTCCAGGATCCAGTTGCAGAGGGAGGTGTTGAGTCCCACGGTTCTTAGCTAAGTGATTAGCTTTGAGGGCACTATAGTGTTGAACGCTAAGCTGTAGTCAATGAATAGCATTCTCACATAGGGCAGTGTTGAGTGCAATAAAGATTGCATCATCTGTGGATCTGTTGGGGCGGTATACAAATTGGAGTGGGTTTTGTGTTTCTGGGATAATGGTGTTGATGTGAGCCATGACGAGACTTTCAAAGCACTTCGTGGCTACAGATGTGAGTGCTAAAGGTTGAAAATGTCAGTGAAGACACTTGCCAGTTGGTCAGCGGAAGCTCAGAGTATACGTCCTGGTAATCCGTCTGGCCCCGCAGCCTTGTGAATGTTGACCTGTTTATTAAAGGTCTTACTCACATCAGCTACGGAGAGCGGGATCACACAGTCGTCCGGAACAACTGATGCTCTCATGCATGCTTCAGTGTTGCTTGCCTCGAAGCGAGCATAGAAGTAATTTAGCTCGGCTGGTAGGCTCGTGTCAATTGGCAGCTCGCGGCTGTGCTTCCCTTTGTAGTCTGTAATAGTTTGCAAGCCCTGTCACATCCGACGAGCGTTGGAGCTGGTGTAGTACATTTCAATCTTAGTCCTGTATTAACACTTTGCCTGTTTGATGGTTCATCTGCGGGCGTAGAGGGATTTCTTATAATCGTCCGGGTTAGAGTCCCGCTCCTTGAAAGCGGCAGCACTACCCTTTAACTCAGAGCGGATGTTGCCTGTAATCCATGGCTTCTGGTTGGGGTAGGTATGGTCACTGTGGGGACAATGTCATCGATGCACTTATTGATGAAGCCAGTGACTGATGTGGTATACTCCTCAATGCCATTGGAAGAATCCTGTAACGTATTCCAGTCTGTGCTAGAAAAACAGTCCTGAAGTTTAGCATCTGCGTCATCTGACCTCTTCTTTATTGACCGAGTCACTGGTGCTTCTTGCTTTAGTTTTTGCTTGTAAGCATGAAGCAGGAGGATACAATTTGGTCAGATTTGCCAAATGGAGGGCGAGGGAGAGCTTTGTACGCGTCTCTGTTTGTGGAGTAAAGGTGGTCCAGAGTTAATTTCCCTCTGGTTGCACATTTAACATGCTGGTAGAAATGAGGTAAAAATGGATTTAAGTTTCCCTGCATTAAAGTCTGAGGCCACTAGGAGCGCCACGTCTGGATGAGCGTTTTCCTGTTTGCTTATGGCCTTATACAGCTCATTGAGTGTGGACTTAGTGCCAGCATCGGTTTGTGGTGGTAAATAGACAGCTACGAAAAATATAGATGAAAACTCTCTTGGTAAATAGTGTGGTCTACAGCTTGTCATGAGATACTCTACCTCAGGCGAGCAAAGCCTCGAGACTTCCTTAGTATTAGATTTCATGCACCAGCTGTTGTTTACAAATATACACAGGCCGCCACAACCTTGTCTTAAGGGAGGCAGCTGGTCTATCTTGCCGATGCTGCATAAACCCCGCCAGCTGTACTTTATCCATGTCGTCGTTCAGCCACGACTCGGTGAAACAAAAGATATTACAGTTTTTAATGTCCCGTTGGTAGGATATTTGTGATCGTAGCGCATCTGTTTTGCTATCCAATGATTATACATTGGCTCATAGGACTGATGGTAGAGGCAAATTACCCACTCGCCGTATGATCCTTACAAGCTTACCGATCGCTGCCCATCTGTAAATAGCCCATCCTACCAACTGCCTACCTCATCACCATATTTGTTTTTGTTTTCTGCTCTTTTGCTCACCAGTATTTCTACTTGTACATCCTCATCTGCACAGATATCACGCCAGTGTAAATTGCTAAATTGAAATTACTTTGCCACTATTGGGCTATTTATTGCCTTACCTCCTTACTTCATTTGCACACACTGTATACAGATTTTTCTATTGTGTTATTTGTTTGTTTATCCCATGTGTAACTCTGTGTTGTTTTTGTCACACTGCTTTGCTTTATCTTGGCCAGGTCGCAGTTGTAAATGAGAACTTGTTCTCAACTGGCCTACCTCGTTAAATAAAGGTGAAATAAAAATACAATTAAAAAAACAAGGCTCCCCGACCTACGTTCCCGATATCTTCGTCTCTTTCTCCTGCGAATGATGGAGATGTGGGCCTTGTCGGGTGTCTGAAGTAAATCCTTCGCGTCCGAATCGTTAAAACTTCTTCGGGATCGGTGTCCATTCCACGGGACGGTTGAGCTAACATAGGCTAATGTGATTAGCATGAGGTTGTAAGTAACAAGAACATTTACATAGACATATCTGATATTGGCAGAAAGCTTAAATTCTTGTTAATCTAACTGCACTGTCCAATTTACAGTAGCTATTACAGTGAAAGAATACCATGCTATTGTTTGAGGAGAATGCACAATTTTGAACATGAAAAGTTATTAATAAACAAATTAGGCACATTAGGGCAGTCTTGATACAACATTTTTAACAGAAATGCAAGGGTTCATTGGATCAGTCTAAAACTTTGCACATACACTGCTTCCATCTAGTGGCCAAAATCTAAATTGCACCTGGGCTGGAATAATACATTGTGGCCTTTCTTTCTGTATACTTCTGGCCCTTCTTTGGACACTCTGTTAACTAACCTCCAGACGAGCTTCAATGCCATACAACTCTCCTTCTGTGGCCTCCAACTGCTCTTAAATGTAAGTAAAACTAAATGCATGCTCTTCGCTGCCCACACCTGCCCGCCCGACCAGCATCACTACTCTGGGCGGTTCTGACTTAGAATTTGTGGACATCTACAAATACCTAGGTGTCTGGTTAGACGGTAAACTCTCCTTCCAGACTCATATTAAGCATCTCCAATCCAAAATTAAATCTAGAATCGGCTTCCTATTTCGCAACAAAGCATCCTTCACTCATGCTGCCAAACATACCCTCGTAAAACTGACCATCCTACCGATCCTTGACTTCAGCGATGTCATTTATAAAATAGCCTCCAACACTCTACTCAGCAAATTGGATGCAGTCTATCACAGTGCCATCCGTTTTGTCACCAAAGCCCCATATACCACCCACCACTGCGTCCTGTATGCTCTCGTTGGCTGGCCCTCGCTTCATATTCGTTGCCAAACCCACTGGCTACAGGTCATCTATAAGTCTTTGCTAGGTAAAGCCCTGCCTTATCTCAGCTCACTGGTCACCATAGCAGCACCCACTCGTAGCACGCGCTCCAGTAGGTATATTTCACTGGTCACCCCCAAAGTCAATTCCTCCTTTGGCTGCCTTTGCTTCTAGTTCTATGCTGCCAATGACTGGAACGAACTGCAAAAAATCACTGAAGCTGGAGACTCATATCTCCCTCACTAGCTTTAAACACCAGCTGTCAGAGCAGCTCACAGATCACTGCACCTGTACATAGCCCATCTGTAAATAGCCAATCCAACTACCTCATCCCCATACTGTTATTTATTTTATTTATTTATTTTGCTCCTTTGCACCCCGGTATCTCTACTAGCACATTCATCTTCTGCACATCTATCACTCCAGTGTTTAACTTCTATATTGTAATTATTTTGCCACTATGGCCTATTTATTGCCTTACCTCCCTTATCCTACCTCATTTGCACACACTGTATATATACTTTTTCTATTGTATTGTTGATTGTATGTTTGTTTATTCCATGTGTAACTCTGTTGTTGTTTGTGTCGCACAGCTTTGCTTTGTCTAAGCCAGGTCGCAGTTGTAAATGAGAACTTGTTCTCAGCTAGCCGAACTGGTTAAATAAAGGTAAAATACATTTTTTTTAAATAAATTCTCTTGCATTTCAAAGATGATTGTAACAAAATAAATTCAAAAGAACGCTTGTTTTTTTCTTTGTATTATCTTTTACCAGATCTATTGTGTTATATTCTCCTACATTCCTTTCACATTTCCACAAACTTCAAAGTATTTCCTTTCAAATTATACCAAGAATATGCGTATCCCTGCTTCAGGGCCTGAACTACAGGGAGTTAGATTTGAGTATGTCATTTTAGGCGAAAATTGAAAAAAGGGGCGGATCCTTAAGAGGTTTTAAAGAAAAAATCTTCATCCAGTACGAGGTGAGTAATTGCTGTCCTGATTTCCAGAAGCTCTTTTCAGTCATAAGAGACGGTAGCAGAAACATTGTGTACAAAATAAGTTACAAATAACGCGAAAAAACACACACAATAGCACTTAAGAGCCCGTAAAACGGCAGCCATCCTCCGGGGCCATTTATTTTTTAAACAATTGTGTTTAAAAAAATCCCCTTTATATATTACAGAATAAGAAACATATTTCATGCTGTAGATCTCTTACCTTTGGGCAGTCTCCGCCTGTTCATCTTTGGGGAAACCAGTCCAAAAGCTGTGGCGTTTTTACATTGCACTACATGTAAGCTGGGAATCTTCTCTGCAGACGAGACAATATCCCTCCTAATTTTTCTTCCTTGTATCACTACTTCACACTTCTCTGATGTGTCCACAACAGTGGTCGACAGAGAAGAGGGACATCTCCCATCGTTCTCTATAGTGTCACTCAGGCCTTGTAAAATTCCACTGGATATAGTGTAACTTTCTCCAGACTCCCTACAGGTAACAGTGCTAACAGGGGGAATCTGGTCATGATGTCCTGGGTCTGGATGGCAGCACTGCTGGGAGACACCAGGACATAGTTCTTTACCCTCTAGTCCCAGCCTCCCCTCACATGGACTAGCCTCCTCCAGAACCGCCAGTGTATTCAGTGTATTGTCTCTCTCAAAGGTAACAGGGTTCTGCAGTGCTGAATGGTAAGACTCCCTGTACCGGCACCTGAGCTCCTGTGCTTTGGACACCTGGCCCATTCTCCTCCTCATGCAAGGGGTGCAGGGGGGCTCCTCGGAGGACCGGATGGTCCGGCCGCAGTGTAAGGGTTCCCTGAGGGGCTGGTTGGGGGCCAGGGCTTGGGCCAAGGACAGAGGCAGAGCTGGAGCCAGAGGGACACCAGGCCTGTTAAGTGGAACAGGCCTAGACATGAGCGCTCTGGGGTGTTTGTGACTGTGAGCCCCACTGAGGAGCAATGCTTCTTTCTTGTTAGTGAACTCCACCAAGTCCACGTATTCCCCCTCAACCTCAGAGGTGTTGTTGCTGCGGCTGTCCCATGTGTTGGGAGACACCCAGCCTATGGGCTTAGCCATAGGCCCATCCTGATCCACCTTAACCAGCCGGGAGCAATTACTGTCCACCAGACGCAGCGACACCGCAATGCCATGTTTAGCAGGAGAGATCCTAGTCTCCACAGAGTACGCAGGTGCAGGGTGAGGCAGGACCAATGAGGGCCCGGGCCCTGCCACTACCTCCTGTTGAACAGCAGCCGGAGAAAGAGATGATGAGGCCATAGTTCTGGGTTTATCCACAAACTCAGGGAGAGTCACCTGCGCCCATGGCACCTTCACCATGCCCTGGTCTGTGGAGAGGACACAGTGGCTAAGTGGAGTACCGTGGCGGCCTTGGTTGATCTCCCCTAGCCAGTCCTCAGAGAAGATGCAGGGGTAGGAGGTCTCAGGGATGGGTGTCTCCTCCACCTCCACCACCTGACCCTGTCCGTCCTCCAGCAGGCTCCGGACCACGATGCGGGCGGCCTGCTCAGAGAAGGGAGCAACCTGCAAGTAGAAGTCCCCTGGGCACAGAAATAGGGGGTTGATCGGGGCAAGCTGGATCACCACTTTCTCATGCAGACACAGAGGCCAGCCCTCACAGCAGAACACCACATCAGAGTACTGGGCCTGACGGGAGAAAATGACAGACATTTCTTTACCATTTAATTTGTCTTTACAATTAGCAGTACAAGACAGAGAGGAGTTGAAGGCAGTTGCAAACTTTGTAATTGAGCTAACTTTGTTTTGCATAGGTGGTCGTTATTTGAGCCTGTAGGTGTGTATGGTAAACTGTTACAGTATGTATTTTTTTGTATAGCTGTGCATCTGTGTTGATGAGTATAGCTCTGAGGTTGTTGACTCACACAGGCAGCCTGCTGAACACTCTCAAGGATGTGTTTGGCCGGGATGAGGAAGTCCAGTAGACACTGGAGGGCGTCTCCACGGAAACGTTCCTCTATTACCTGGAAGAGCTGGCTCAGGACGGTGGGGGCTGTGGCCTCGAAGGGGGGAAAGAGGGCTGAGAGAGTGTTCTGGATGGACCCGTCCAGAGACTCAGTGTTCTATTAACATAAGAGACAGCACAAACAAAGGTCAGCACAAACAAACAAATTTAAATATTCAACAACAACAAAGAAAATGACCAAGAAAAGATAAAGATAAAGATTAGATACAGGCAGGAGTATTCCACATTTTGTTGTGTTACAGCCTGAATTCAAAATGGATTAAATTTAAAAAAAAATCTAACCCATCTACACACAATACACCATAATGACAAAGTGGAAACCTGTTTTCATACAATTTTGCAATGTCTCATTTAGTATTCACACCTCTGGGTCAATACTTTGTAGACGCACCTTTGGCAGTGATTAAAGCTGCGAGTCTCTTTCCACACCTGGATTGTGAAACATTTGCCCATTATTCTTTTCAAAAATCTTCAAGCTCTGTCAAATGGGTTGTAGACCATTTTCAGGTCTTGCCATAGATTTTCCAGTAGATTTAAGTTAAAACTGTAACTCGGCCACTCAGGAACATTCACTGTCTTCTTGGTAAGCAACTCCAGTGTCAATTTGGCATTGTGTTTTAGGTTATTGTCATGCTGAAATGTGAATTCATCTGCCAGTGTCTGGTGGAAAGCAGACTGAACCAGCTTTTCCTCTAGGATTTTGCCTGTAATTAGCTCCATTCTGTTTCTTTTTTATCCTGAAAACTCCCCATTCCTTAATGATTACAAGCATACCCATAACATGATGCAGTCACCACTATGCTTGAAAATATGGAGAGTGGTACACAGTAATGTGTTGTATTGGATTTACCCCAAACATAGCACTTTATATTATGGACAAAAATATAATTGCTTTGCCACATTTTTTTCAGTATTCCTTTAGTGCCTTGTTGCAGACAGGATGCATGTTTTGGAATATTAAATTCTGTACAGGCTTTTCACTATGTCAATTAGGTTAGTATTGTGGAGTAACTACAATGTTGTTGATCCATCCTCAGTTTTCTCATATCACAGCCATTAAACTCTGTTTTAACTGTTTTGAAGTCACTATTGGCCTCATGGTGAAATCCCTGAGTGGTTTTCTTACTCTCTGGCAACTGAGTTAGGAAGGACGCCTGTATATTTGATGTAACTGGGTGCATTGATACACCATCCAAAGTGTAATTAATAACTTCACCATGCTCAAAGGGATTTGTCAGCTTTTTTTTTTTACACATCTACCAATAGGTGCCATTCTTTGCTAGGCGTTGTAAAACCTCCCTAGTCTTTGTGGTTGAATCTGTGTTTGTAATTCTCTGCTCAACTGAGGGACCTTTAGATAATTGTATGTGTGGTGTACAGAAATCAGGTAGTCATTCAAAAATCCTGTTAAACACTATTATTGCACACAGAGCGAGTTCATGCAATTTATTATGTGACTTGTTAAGCACATTTTTACTTGTGAACTCATTTAGGCTTGCCATAACATATAGTTTGAATACTTATAGACTCAACACATTTCAGCTTTTCATTTTTTATTAATTTGTAAAAATGTGTAAAAACATAATTCCACTTTGACATTATGGGGTATTGTGTGTAGGTCAGTGACAAATCATCTCAATTTAATCAATTTTAAATTCAGGCTGTAACACAACAAAATGTGGAAAAAGTCAAGGGGTGTGAATACTTTCTGAAGGCTACGGTGTCATATATCGCTGATTTGAACATCCAAAAGCAGCACTGCATCCCTTAAGGTCATAAAATACACAGTCACCATTGTCTGCTATCCTCTGATCCTGGCATCCTTCAGTATTGTTCCAATAAGATGTCAGACCCCACCTTTTTTCCCCTTCATACAGCACAATCCAATAACCGTTCACCAGAGACAGATGTTGACAACACGAGGGCAAAGTTGCTGTGGATGTCAGGGTGGCTACAGTATCACGGGAGACATTGAGCAGCATAAGAATCATATAGATGATGTCATAAGGTGAATGCACCAATTTGTAAGTCGCTCTGGATAAGAGCGTCTGCTAAATGACTTAAATGTAAATGTAAATATAGGCAGATACCAATTATCCATAAACAGACTGGGGGTCTCTGCTAGAGAAGAGGCCTGGTTTATGGTTTCACATTCTCTCTGATCTCATCAGAGTGGCCCATCACCCATTTTAGGCCCTGCTTAATTTAGCTTTGTGAAGGCCATGTGTCGGCTGTGGGAGGTAAATGTACATGTGCGTGTTTCTCATCTCAATAGATAGCCTCTGTAGGAGAAAACATTGTTATGTGGTTTCTGGTGCAATGTGGTTACAATGCCTTGCCAAGTTACATAGTCTGGTTTCAATATAATTGCAGGGATATAATGACTAGCAAATGCTACTAGACACCACCCTCTTGATTGTTCAATTATATTTCAACAAAGAGTAGGCATTTCAATAAATATGCAAAATGTAATGAAGCGATTTTATCAACAATAGGCTACATCTGTTTCCTCAATGGGAAAATATGTTGCCTACCTGCATCTCTGTTCAGTTTGTTTTGAATAGAGAAATACCACTGTGATCATTCCACAGATCACGCCACATAACTCAATGTATCCCAGCTGTGGTGTGGAGGTGGAGAGAGGGTCTGGGCGTATCAGGATGTGACCAGATCGATCCCCTCAGACCTCACCTGGCTAACTAGACTACTTCCCGTCCAGCTCTCAGTTAAAACATCTGCTAGTCTATGGTGGTCAGGAGAAAAACCTACCCTTTCACTAACCTCTGCACCCAGTAACCCAATCTGCACTCTGACTGCTCGATTTGTACACTTTTATGTAACAGTCTGACTAGGGTTGCAAAGGCAGGACATATTACTGGAAACTTTCGAAGTTAACCTGTAAACTACCAGAATTTTGGTATCTTTCAAGGATTTTATGTAATCGATCACAAAACATCTAGTCAACCTTTTTTTACAGGTGTCTGTAATTATCTTTGGCCCTCTGTGTGGCCTTATCACATGTAAAATATATGAACTAACTAATTACGATGATTTAAAAAATGTAACTGACAAAACTGTAAAATATTATCCTAAATATCAACTTAGTGAATACCGTTGGTGTTTAATATGAGGGTTTTAGCATGAAATACTCTTTATATATTTTTGTTACACACCTTTATTTATTTTACTATGTCAGTATGTATTTGTTGTCAATGTTTTGGCATCAAACTGGTGGCAGTTTTGAAAAAAGTCAATAGTTGGAAGAGAACCATATGGTCTTTCTACTAGAAACTCATGGACAAAATGGACACAGGTATAAAAATGTAATACTACTGTATATATTAGTACTTAAAAAAAAAAATATTCAAGTATAAATGACCAAAGTTGCGATAGATTGCAATAGATTTTCTGTTAAATACCGAAATTACTGAAGATGTTCCAGTAACTTTGGTAAAGTACCATTAGCTTTGCAACCCTAAGTCTGACACCAGATACTAGACCTCCTCTAAAAGCCTCTCCCAAGTCTCTGGAAAGGCTCTTGGATTCTAAGGACCAGTTCCGCATATAACATGGACACTCCCTCTTGATCTCTCCAAAGACAACGGTCATTACACTTCTCGCATGACTGGGCCACAGCTCAGAGCCTCAGACACACACCCTTTGGGTACACATCAACGAGCCAACAGTGGTGGGCTCATGATTATTTACAATAGATTATGTACTTTAGCTGGGAAACACTTGGGATTTTCATCTTATGAATGTTGGATCATTGTCTTGGAAAAGCTCTGTTGCCCCTGAAGAAGATAGAAAAACCTGCTACATGGTCAAGGGAGTTTCTATGAAAGATGTGTTTTGTTCTTCATAGTCTGAATTTTCATACCGTTGAAGTCGTAAGTTTACATACACTTTGGTTGGAGTCATTAAAACTCCTTTTTCAACCACTCCACAAATTTCTTGTTAAAACAAACTATAGTTTTGGCAAGTCGGTTAAGACATCTACTGTGTGCATGTCACAAGTCATTTTTCCAACAATTGTTTACAGACATATTATTTAACTTATAATTCACTGCATCACAATTCCAGTGGGTCAGAAGTTTACATAAGTTGACTGTGCCTTTAAACAGCTTGGAAAATTCCAGAAAATTATATCACGGCTTTAGAAGCTTCTGATATACTAATTGACATAATTCGAGTACCTGTGGATGTATTTCAAGGCCTACTTTCAAACGCAGTGCCTCTTTGCTTGACATCTTGGGAAAATCAAAAGAAATCAGCCAAGACCTCAGAAAAAAAATTGAAGACCTCCACAAGTCTGGTTCATCCTTGAGAGCAATTTCCAAACGTCTGAAGGTACCACGTTCATCTGTACAAACAATAGTACGCAAGTATAAACACCATGGGACCACGCAGCCGTCATACCGCTCAGGAAGGAGACGCGTTCTGTCTCCTAGAGATGAACGTAATTTGGTGAGAAAAGTGCAAATTAATCCCAGAACAACAGGAAAGGACCTTATGAAAATGCTGGAGGAAACAGGTACAAAAGTGTCTATATCCACAGTAAAACGATATTGACATAACCTGAAAGGCCGCTCAGCAAGGAAGAAGCCACTGCTCCAAAATCGGCATAAAAAAGCCAGACTACGGTTTGCAACTGCACATGGGGACTTAGATTGTACTTTTTGGAGACATGTCCTCTGGTCTAATGAGACAAAAATAGAACTGTTTGGCCATAATGACCATCGTTATGTTTGGAGGAAAAAGGGGGAGGCTTGCAAGCTGAAGAACACCATCCCAACCGTGAAGCACGGGGGTGGCAGCATCATGTTGTGGGGGTGCTTTGCTGCAGGAGGGACTGGTGCACTTCACAAAATAGATGGCACCATGAGGGAGGAAAATTATGTGGATATATTGAAGCAACATCTCAAGACATCAGTCAGGAAGTTAATGCTTGATCACAAATGGGTCTTCCAAATGGACAATGACCCCAAGCATACCTTTAAAGTTGTGGCAAAATGGCTTAAGGACAACAAAGTCAAGATATTGGAGTGGCCATCACAAAGCCCTGACCTCATTCCCATAAAAAATGTTTGGACAGAACTGAAAAAGCGTGTGCGAGCAAGGAAGCCTACAAACCTGACTCAGTTGCACCAGCTCTGTCAGGAGGAATGGGCCAAAATTCACCCAACTTATTGTGGGAAGCTTGTGGAAGGCTACCTGAAATGTTTGACCCAAGTTAAACAATTTAAAGGCAATGTTACCAAATACTAAATAAGTGTATGTAAACTTCTGACCCACTGGGAATGTGATGAAAGAAATAAAAGCTGAAATAAATTATTCCTTCTACTATTATTCTGACATTTCTGTACGGCACTTTGTGACATCAGCTGATGTATGAAGGGCTTTATAAATAAATGTGATTGATTGATTGATCCTAACTGACCTGACAGGGAATTTTTACTATGATTAAATGTCAGGAAATGTGAAAAACTGAATTTAAATGTATTTGGCTCAGGTGCATGTAAACTTCTGACTTCAACTGTATGAGATGCAGGGCCTGATGTTGGGTTAATAGAAAACCAGGTCTGGGGCTGACCTGACCTGAAAACATTTTTCCAGCACCTTTACGGGCCTCTGAATAAAGCCCCTGTGTTATGTCATACTATGGTTGAATGAGTTGATCTCCACACTTAAAATAGCACTGCAGGGCAGGTTACTTATCAAGGCATGATAACAAGCCCTAAGGAAAGCATGACAGGTCATTTATTCGTCGTTTGAAATGAAAAAAAGAGAAGAGCAGCCGAGGGTCTGCAATGTGGGAAAGTGGCGTTAGCAGGACTAGCACTGCCATGATTCATGGTTACTGTTATGTCTGAGCAACAAGAGAACACCCTGAGGGTGTAAACAGCAAGCCTGCCTAACGGTCTACTGCTGAGTGCTGACATTCTGCTGAGGTAGGTCTAACACTGGGCACTAAATAAATACAATCCCATCTCTAAAATAAATGGCTCATTTCAGATTGCAGTTCATTGCATTAGGATAGGATAGAGGTAGAGTACATTCTTATATTTCAGAGTTGAACATTTCTCTTCACTAAACAGCCAATCCAAACAACTACTTCTAAGCCAGTGGCCAAGACGCCTTTTAAGTATCCTAAAGTATTTCAGTATGAATTATCTTGTATACAAAATGTCTCTGTAATACGCCCATGGATAATGTTATTTGGCAGAGCATCTGAGCAATTTCTGACACAAATTTAACTTCAGATAGGCAAAAGCTCAATTTCCTGTGTTTACGTCAGTTTTTATTTTTAACGTTCAACAAATTGGGTGGAGATAATGTTTAGACTCTCCTAGACCAGACTATCTTTGTGATGTCTGAGGGGCAGCTTTCTGTTGGCCATCAGGAGATAACACTGGTAAGCCACCCACAGGATGACTGTCCAAACAACACACATCATTCTCAGTGGTCCCCCAGGACAGGCAGGCACAGTTTACCAAACTAGCCTATTACAGTAAAATCTAAGAGATCACAAATATCTAAAAGGAATGGCAAACTGGACATCCTTTTCCAGCTGGACCAATAGAGGGTTGTTGTAGCATCCAATCCTGTGAATCTTTGGGATCCTTTTTTTCACATGTTTCTATTGAACATTTTATTAGGTGTGTTAGTTCTGTGTGACAGCTTTGGTTAGCCTTAATTATATTTTGATCTGGCATCCACTAAACAACAAACACATACTGACTTTTTAGGAATGCCCCAAAATGGAGATTAGGACAAAAGTGTGTATTGTTTAGTTGGGGTGAGCTGTCTGTCAGTAACTAACCAAGATGCTATGAGTCTGTTCAGTTGGGAACCTTAGTCCCTACCATGCATCCAAAGGATGAGATTTCAACATCAAGCCACAGTACACTCTTAGAAAAAAAGGTGCTATCTAGAACCTAAAGCGGTTCTTTGGCTTTCCCCATAGGACAACCATTTGAAGAACCCTTTTGGGTTCCATGTAAAACCCTTTCCACAGAAGGTTCTACATGGAAACCAAAAGAGTTGTACCTGGAACCAAAAAGGGTTCTATCTGGAACCAAAAACTCACTGAGCACACAATGGTTGAATCAATGTTGTTTCCACGTCATTTCAATAAAATTACATTTAACCAATGTGGAATAGACGTTGAATTGAATCTGTGCCCAGTGGGAAGGGTTCTCCTACGAGGACAGCCGAATAACCCTTTTGGAACCCTGTTTTCTAAGAGTGTAGTGGTATTTAGAAGGCAACTCCTTCAATAAAATATGTGAATAATTAAGAAAAGCACAGTGTTAGTCATTATACAGTCCCAGTGATAGTGAGCATCTTACAGAGATGGCAAACAATGCAAACTAACACAGCCAACTGTGAAGATAAACCCAGCAAGTTTCCTCCTTTGTAACCTCAATCAACTGTTGTTTTTGGGGGCTTTGTGCCCAGATTTAGACTACTTACTGTAAATGTACTGGTGTGGTGTTGCAGAAATGAGAGTCATATCTGTGATCTAAATAAATCAATGTCACTGTAACATTGTTTTAATTTACAGGCCAGTTAATAGAAGGGTCTCACTGTCGTATCACTACAGATACTTAATCAGGATCTGTCTAGGTTTAGTCCCTTTTGGGTTCCATAAATGGTTGCTAATGCTAATTAAACTGTTCAGGTAAATGTCCATAAATGAATTTTTTGACATTGGCTCTTTAAAAACTGTGCTTGTGTCCATAATCATGGAACTAAACTGATAAGCAAGCTATGTACAGTGAGTATACAAAACATTAAGAACACCTGCTCTTTACATGACATAGACTTTCCAGGTGAATCCAGGTGAAAGCTATAAATCCTTATTGATGGCACTTGTTAAATCCACTTCAATCAGTGTAGATGAAGGGGAGGAGACAGGTTAAAGATGGATTTTAAGCCTTGAGACCATTGAGACATGGATTGTGTATGTGTACCATTCAGAGGGTGAATGGGCAAGACAAAATATTTCAGTTCCTGTGAACAGGGTATGCTATTAGGTGCCAGGTGCACCGGTTTGTATCAAGAACTGCAACACTGCTGCTTTTTCCCCGCTCAACAGTTTCCCGTGTGTATCAAGAATGGTCCACCACCCAAAGGACATCCTGCCAACTTGACACAACTGTGGGAAGCATTGGCATCAACATGGGCCAGCATCTCTGTGGAACGCTTTTGACACCTTGTAGAGTCCATGCCCTGACTGAGGCTGTTCTGACGATAAAATGAGGTTGGGGTGCAACTCAATATTAGGAAGGTAATTCCTAATGTTTGGTATGCCCAGTGTAATTAATCAGAGGGCAGAATTGAAAGATAACCTCTCCTTGATAACACCTGAACAAAGTCATGATACATGTTCCCTGAAGTAAATGGACCGGGGGCCCACAAAATGCTGAGGGCAAATATCCTGCATTACACAGCAGAATTTACAGACAGGCATTCAATTACATACCAGTAGATCTATTCTGAGAGAATATCTCAACATCTTGACTCACCACCTCAGAACGTGCTAACGCCCTCCATGAGAACATGCCAAATTACAGTGAGAGAAAATAAACACAGGCCTAATCTGTGTGGATCTACTGTCAACCATCACTGAGCCACTGAGAAGCAGACGTTATATTTAGTTGTTTCACAAGCTCTGCAAATGGAGCATTTATTGCATGAAAATACTAATTATGATGCCTTGTCTAGCAGAATGGCTTGAAGTTGGTGGCAGACCAGTAGTCTGGCATTAGTAGTGAGCTTAAAAACATTTAATTAAAAGCGGGGGATCAGTTTCATCATCTTTACTCATCCTCCTACCTGTAATTATGTCACAGCTGAACATAGTTTTATTCAAACTGGCAGTTTTCCCTCCCCCGCATGATCACAGAGATGACAAGTACATAGAGAGCCTGAATTTTATGGTGTTCCATGAGTGACCTCAATGTTTAAGAACTTACTGAGGTAACCAGGCAAGACAGTACATCATTTTTTATGCTAACGAAATAACTCTTGTTTTCAGGTTGTGATTCAATGGAAACATACCAGTATGATGGTCACTTCAGTTCCTAAGTCTACCTCTCCAATGTACTCTCACCCTGAGCTATAAAGAATATAAACATATAGCCATCCCCTCTCCAGAGCCTGAGTAGCACTTGAAACAGCAAAACATTAATTCAGTTATATTTTCCCAAAGGGATCCTTTGTGCAATTCTATGTGCTGGACTCTAAGAGGAGACGCAGGGCAACAGATTCAGTGAGTGTTATGTGAAATCACTGGGAAATTGCGAATGCACAGTAACCTGAAACCCTCACCTTGAGTCAAAGCATTTTGCTGTGTAGCTAGACATTAGACATTTTAGTCATTTGAAGCATGTCCATTTAAAAAAGATATATTTTAAATGATTTCCAATATGATGAAAATCCTATCAAAACAGAAAATTCAAAAACTACACACATATGAAATTGAATGAAATACAGTCAAATTAAGCCATGTTGAGCAGCAGTTACAGTACCATGTTTCCTACAGTGTGTTGGTTATCCAGTTAAGCAGGGATGTACAGAGTCCAGTCAAGAGGATAATCCTTAGACAGATGGGTCTCACAAAGTGACAAACTGACCACAGTATTCTCCAATGTAACCACATGGTCTCTCATTGCTTAGTGAAGAGGACAATACTTATAGAAACAGGAAAACTTAAATAAATAAAAAAAATAAAAAATAATCTTGGAGCTCCCGAGTTTTCTTCTGCTGCTGCTAATAACTCTCCCTGTCTGCTTTCTCTCTTCTGGTGTTATGTTTGTCTGCCCACAGTTTGAGAGGGAGCAGCATGACACAAGCAACTCATGCAGGCATGTAAGAGCAAGGGAGAGAGAGAAAGAGAGAGAGGGAGTTAGAGGGGAGGGGAGAAGATTTCCCTCTCAGAAGGAAATCCCTTCAAGATTCTTTCTTACTTTTCTTTGGGGTTACTCTCAACTTCCGTCTCACCTCTCCCTCCCTCCCTCTTTCTTTATCGCTCCCCATCCCCTTCTCTCTTCCTCGTTCTCTCTCACACATGCACCTTTCCCACTTTTCCATTCCTTTGGCTTCCATTCCACATTCATGTCCTCTTTTGTCCTGCAAATGAACTAAATATGCTTGTTATTATGGCACTGTGAGCAGAGAGAATGTGAAGATGGTGGATATAGATACAGAGAATTTCATTCAGGAGGACTAGCTGTGGTTTCTTCAATATCGGTAATTCCATTCTGACCAGATAACTTGACCTCACATTTGTATTTGTATTTTATTAGGGATCCCCATTATCTTCTGCCAAGGCAGCAAATACTCTTCCTGGGGTCCAAACACATTAAGACACTTATATTACACATAAAACAAAAGATTAAACAGTACATCATATAACACTGTCACACCACCACATATTCACAACACAAAATGTATGATACCACTATACAACAATATTACATTGTACGTGTGTGTAGAGTGCGTGTGCTAGCGCCCGTGTGTGTATGCGTGTGTCTATACCTGTTTGTGTGTCTCTTCGCAGTCTCCGCTGTTCCATAAAGGTGTTTTTTTATCTGTTTTTTTAAATCTGATTCTACTGCTTGCATCAGTTACCTGATGTGGAATAGAGTTCCATGTAGTCATGGCTCTATGTAGTACTGTGCACCTCCCATGGTCTGTTCTGGACTTGGGGATTGTAAAAAGACCTCTGGTGGCATGTCTTGTGGGAGTGTCCGAGCTGTGTGCTAGTAGTTTAAACAGACACCTCGGTGCATTCAGCTTGTCAACACCTCTAACAAAAACAAGTAGTGATGAAGTCAATCTCTTCTCTTTTTCTCCCCAATTTCGTGGTATCCAATTGGTAATTACAGTCTTGTCTCATCGCTGCAACTCCCGTACGGACTCAGGAGAGGCGAAGGTCAAGAGCCGTGTGTCCTCCGAAACACAACCCAACCAAGCCGCACTGCTTCTTGACACAATGCCCACTTAACCCGGAAGCCAGTGTGTCGGAGAAAACACCATACACCTGGCGACTGTGTACTGTGTCCAGTCCGCCACAGGAGTCGCTATTGAGCGATGGGACAAGGACATCCCTGCCAGCCAAACCCTCCCCTAAACCGGACGACGCTGGGCCAGTTGTGCGCCGCCCCATGGATCTCCCGGTCGCGGCCAGCTTCGAACCCAGAATCTCTAGTGACACAGACCACTGTGCCACTCGGGAGGCCCTCTCCTCCACTTTGAGCCATGAGAGATTGACATGCATATCCTTAATGTTAGCTCTCCATGTACATTTAAGGGCCAGCCGTGCTGCCCTGTGCTGAGCCAATTGCATTTTTCCTAAGTCCCTCTTTATGGCACCTGACCACACGGCTGAACAGTAGTCCAGGTACGACAAAACTAGGGGCTCTAGGACCTGCCTTGTTGACAGTGTTTTAAAAAGAGTAGAGTAGAGCTTTATTAAGGACAGACTTCTCCCCATTTTAGCTACTGTTGTATCAACATATTTTGAACATGACAGTTTACAATCCAGGGTTGCTCCATGCAGTTTAGTCTCTTCAACTTGCTCAATTTCCACATTATTCATTACAAGATTTAGTTGACGTTTAGAGTTTAGTGAATGATTTGTACCAAATACAATGCTTTTAGTTTTTGAAATATTTAAGACTAACTTATTCCTTGCCACTCATTCTGAAACTAACTGCAGCTCTTTGTTAAGTGTTGCAGTAATTTCAGTCATTGTAGTAGCTGACATGTATAGTGTTGAGTCATCCGCATACATAGACACACTGGCTTTACGCAAAGCAAGTGCATGTCGTTAGTAAAGATTGAAAAAATGAAGGGGCCTAAACAGCTGCCCTGGGGAATTCCTGATTCTACCTGGATGTTGGAGAGGCTTCCGGGTGTAAAGCCAAAACACATACGTTTTTCCTGCAGCAGACTATGATCAATAACGTCAAAAACTGCCCCCACAATCTTTTCATCATCAATATCTCTCAGCCAATCATCAGTCATTTGTGTAAGTGCTGTGCTTGTTGATTGTCCTTCCCAGACAAAGTCTGTTGTCAATTTGTTTACTGTAAAATAGTATTGTATCTCGTCAAACACAATTTTTTCCAAAAGTTTACTAAGGGTTGGTAACAGGCTGATTGGTCTGCTATTTGAGCTAGTAAAGGAGGCTTTACTATTATTTTTTTATTTGATTTATTTAACATTTATTTAACTAGGCAAGTCAGTTAAGAACAAATTTTTATTTACAATGATGGCCTACCCCGGCCAAACCCTAACGACGCAGGGCCAATTGTGTGCTGCCCTATGGGACTCCCAATCACGGGACGGTTGAGATACAGCCTGGAATCGAACCAGCGTCTGTAGTGACACCTCTACCACTGAGATGCAGTGCCTTAGACCACTACGCCACTCTGGAGCAAAAACTGTTCTTAGGTAGCGGAATAACTTTTGCTTCCCTTCCGGCCTGAGGGCACACACTTTCTAGTAGGCTAAATTGAAGACATGGCAAATAGGAGTGGCAATATCGACCACTATTATCCTCATTACTTTTAATTCCCTCCAGTCCTGGCACATGAACTAATGGACAATATCTGAACAGGATTTCCTATCACAGCTGTGAGAGATAGACACCAATAGAAACTATTCTATTTTCATAACTAAGATAGAATGAAAGACAATGTCTGATAGCCTATGAGACGTTTAAGAGTGAAAGAGTTACGCTGCTGAGGAATTTGCTGTAATTGATCCACTGCTAACGGACTGGGGATCCTTACTGGTGACGAGCACTTGCAGGTCCAGACAAAGACCAAAATGATACATGGCATCTACAGTATGTGGACTTGGACAGTCGCTGTTGCCCTCCCAGCTACCCTACTATCTCAGTATAAAGATCTGTGTGCAAACACACTCCCATGGACCAGCTCTTAGATATCTCTATTTGCAGAGCACACAGAGACAGATATCTCAAATTTATGCCCATACATCCTGTACTTAATATCAGTATGTTGAGAGATAAATAGTAGTTATTTGAAGAAACATATTAACTAGATAACCATCTAAAACTACAGCCTGACAGACGCTCCCTCCCTCAGCCCCTTCTTAGTGTGCACTGACTGGACCATTTTCCCCTGCCTTAAATTGGAATGTTTGTTGTGTGGATAGATCTTGTTTAGACTACCAGGCGCATTATCGGGCCAATCCGTTACACAGTCAGTCGCAATATGTACCAAGACCCCAGACAGGAACCCACACTAGGGAGGAGAAGAGAGAAGATAGGAAAGAAAAGTAGAGAAGAGAAGAGAGAAGAGAGGAGAGAAAAGGAGAGAAGAGAAGAGAGAAGATAGGAGAGAAAAGGAGACATATCAGGTCATTTCCTTGCCCTAACTGTGGTCTGAGGGGTGGAGATGTTCATAGAGACAGCTGTGTGTGATAAAAAGCCTTATAACGCACAGCCACTGAGAGTAACTGTTCTTAAAAAAGTGAAAAGTATATATTTTCCGTTTGGCTGAGTAAGCAAACCTGGGAGGGGAGAGTGAAGGCTCATACTAACCCTGACCAGTGGAGAGAGGACCCCAACCAGCACATTCCTCTACACAGATTACATTCAAAGGACAAGACATATGTGTGTGTATGTGGTTACAGTATATGTAAGAGATGGATATATCTACACTGCCCTACCATGCAAAAAGGCAGTAACTGCTCATTTGTTCAAAAATGAGTTAATGTCATTTTTGCAACATTAGATACATGCTTAATCATGTGGACAAGTATCCTGCCTCCATTGTATTGTGTTTTAGAGAAAATTGGGGTCATGTTAGCAGTAACTGCATAAAGTTACTGTGAAACCAAGGTAAATAAAAGCCATTTTTCTCAGTTCCATGCTATGAGCAGTTACTTCCTTTTTGCTTGGTAGGGCAGTACATGCTTCCCAGTTTGCAGGTTCATTCCACAGGTCTTATCATACGATAGCATTTCAACTCAATAAAGGATTCAGCTTCTCCCTTGTAGACAACATGTAAGTATTTACCAGGGCCTGGTAAACCATTCTTCCACAAAAATGAAATGAGCCGTTATTAAATGTACTTGCAGGCACAAAGCATATAGTAATTCTCCATTATCCCATCAAACAACCCACAGACTGGCCAAGGGGCAATGAAGTCAATTGACCCTCAGAGAGAGCATCCTAATCTATAGTGAGGATGAGCATGTGATGATTATACTCCCATATGGTTGCATTTCACCTAGCAACCTTGTGACGGTAACCAGCCAATGTGTCCTATCTACATAAGGCTTTCCTGTTGTCTGTAATATGCGTGTAATAAGCACATGTTAGTCACTTTCCCTTGGCCTTCTTTGCCTAGTTGCTCGTACTGGAGGGCAGTGCATTGCTCTGACTGTAACACATAACCCTGGGGAAGTGAGGATGAAAAGTACACTGCTGCATGGTCCTCTGTCCTTGTTCAACTCTCTCCCTACATCATCCTCTGCTAGGCCCCTGGCCAACACGAAAAATGTCATGCCACATCTCTGGCATATGGACTTACCAGAGTTAGCATGTTATGGCCAGGGGAGTTGTCCCTGGCTTTATGCATTAGTTGGCCAAGGCTTTGTTGACCTTGTATCATTGACCTGATAGCCCACGGGTGACCACAGTTCCACTGTGACGCAAAAGTAGAGTCAACAGTCCACAAAAAGAACACTGTCAGTAGTCTGCAGGTCTCTGCAACAGTATCTTCAGTGGCTGTGGAATGGACTGTTTCAGTTGCAGTGTTGTTAATGCTGGTCCTATGGAAACAAACTGACCTCGCACCTCCTCACTATTTTTGACTTGAAAATCCATTGAATGAATGGCATGTAAGAACCAAACACTTATCTAAAGCAACTAACACCTCATTATCATTCTATAAAGCAGTTAATATAGGAGACAAAATGCCTTGAATAAGCAATCAGTGGCTAAATAATTACAATGGAGGCCTAATAAGGAAACTCAAAGCACTTTAACATTAACACTTGTTTCACTATGACAGATATGATGAGTGAGAAAAATAGACTCAATGGGAGAGGTCTATTTTAGCAGTCATCTAACAGGCTGTGTGAGCCTCTGACCCGACATCCTAGGTTGAACCCTGACCTTGTCATCGTAAATCACCCTCCTGTCTGTATTTGTTTCAAACGGTCTGGCCTTAAAAGCAGCTGCATCCCTTTTTTAAGTTCTCACATAGCTGTGCATGAACTTTCTTTTTTTTTAAGGCATCAAGAGTAAACCGCCGGGGGGAAAAAACTCAGAGACCACAACAGAACTCTAGATGACAATAAATTACAAAACTGATGAGTAGGAATGTAACGATAGTAAGTTACAAGAAAGTTTAGATGTGGTCAATACTGAGGGAAAGGGAGGCATTAGGCAATTTTCACTCACAACATCCAGCTGAAATGCCTAATATAACGTCTCTTTATCTAAGCAGGGGTTACTGGTGGATGAAGACTCCATGTTGCATTAGAGGACAATTCACCTCAGGGTAACCTTGAGTCGTCAGTGTCTGTTCTTCAGGCTAATTCACATGGAGCCTTGTCTTTGACTCATACATGTCCTCCAGAGTATCTCTAAAGATTCCCACTCTACTATTAATCACCCATAGACTAGCCAATCTCATTTTAACTGGAGAATCTGTTGGTGATAAGCCATCACTTTGACCCCAACCCACCTCATACCCTGAAACTAAATCTAATATGACCCTTTTCATGGATAATATAGACTGCCAAGCCTACTGGTGGTCTCTTCCCCTCACACATTTAGTCTGGCTCTCCCAGCATGTTCTCCCTGGAGCCTGCCAGGGACAAGTCTACTCCCTGACTCACTACGGCCCCTCCACCTCCTCCACTCCTCCTCCTATCCACCCCAACTCCCCCCTAGCTGTTCTCCTCCTTCTCTAATAGAACGATTGGACTGACAGTGTGCAGCTGCTTAAACAACACAATGGCTGAATGTCTTGGTGCTGCTGGGATGCACTCCTTGGGTCCTTATTTATAACCTGCTGCACAGGGGCAGTCCTAGTGGAGAGATACAGACAGCAACAGCTGGCAAGGAACAGAGAAAGTGGTATAGTGGGATATTGGGAAACACTGGAGGGAAGGAAGATATAGAAAGAAAATGGAAAGGAAGAATTGAATCATCATATTTCAGCTGAGCTTGTGAAGCAACTCACTAATTGTCTCATACCTGGAAAGTTCTGGTGTTAGTTATCATGGATTATAGGGAAATTGTAGCTCCCTCTACTGGGCTTCTGATGAATATAAAACCTAGCATTACTCTATATTCTGGTGGGGGATAGCAAGAGATTCAATTATAAATTATTTATGTAAATAATGATTAAAAATGATCTGGTGACCAACAAATGGTGTGAATAGTATAGTGTTAAATACCAACGCCAGAGGGTCCCCACTGGGCACACACTGGTTGAATCAAGGTTGTTATTTCAATGAAATTACGTTAAACCAATGTGGAATAGACGTTGACGTTGAGCACCAACATGTTCAGTTCATAGGAGCATGTCAAATTGGGTGTCAAATGAAAGCTAAGAGTCTATATTTTGTAGATATTAAGGCATATATTGATTTTTCAATCATTTTCTGTAAAAAAATGTGGAATAAGCAAAGGCTTTGATTTCTGGTCAAACAGATGGCAAAGGGGTATTCAACAACATCTATCAGAAAAGTCTTAAAAGGTATCAGAAATACATCAAAACACAAGGATGCTGAAGTAAAGACTCCTGCCAACTAATATCAATGCATATTTAGTTGTTGGGAAATGATTTGCCTTCTGTAAGTTTAAGTAACATTAGCTTGGGCCTTGAAATTCTGTTATAATAACCCTACATATCTTTAAGATATTTAAGGGAGGATAATGAAAGTTCACAGAAGTAACAAGTATAGGTAGACCTATCAATTAGTTATAGTGTTTTTACTGATATAAAGTTTGTTTATGAATTATTAAGTGATTAAAACTAACAGAATTTCTGAAAAATCAGTAATGGAATTTCTGCAATTGAATTGACTACAATGGGAAATCATAGTAGTCACAAACCATAGTTGGGTTCACAAATTTGGACAGCTGTCATGCCCTGGCCATAGAGAGGCTTTTATTCTCTATTTTGGTTAGGCCAGGGTGTGACTAGGGTGGGCATTCTAGTTTCTTTATTTCTATGTTTTTCTATTTCTTTGTGTTTGGCCGGGTGTGATTCTCAATCAGAGGCAGTATCGTTGTCTCTGATTGAGAATCATACTTAGGTAGCCTTTTCCCCACCTGTGTTTGTGGGTAGTTGTTTTCTGTATAGTTTCAGTTACCTTACAGAACTGTTCGTTTTTCGCTTTGTTATTTTTGTTCTAGTGTTCAGATTTAAATAAATATCATGAACACGTACCACGCTGTGCTTTGGTCCACTCCTTCTTCATCAGACGAGCGTTACAACAGCACAGTACAGTAAAGAAAAGTAGTGTATAGTACAGTACAGTAGAGTTCAGTACAGTAAAGAAAAGTATAGTTCAGTACAGTACAGTACTGTAAAGTAGAGTACAGTACACAGTAGAGCACACTAGAGTTGAGTACACTATAATGTATTGTATTGTACTGTACTGCACTGAACTCTACTGTACTCTACAGTACTGAACTATACTCTACTTTACTGAACTCTAATGTACTAAACTCTACTCCACTCTACTGTTAAGTGCTGTACTATGCTGTACTCTTCTGTGCTCTAGTTTTCTGTACTTTGATGTTCAAACATGTGAAACATAGATGTCTATGATTGGTTCAGATTTAGTCCGGTGTGGACCAACCAAATTTGGTCTTGTTTGGGGGCAGAGCTCATTAAAATAATAGCCATACCCAAATATGCAAAGAAGGATATTGCATATTTATACCTTTGTGTACCTATTTAGGATACATCACCATGAAGAGAATGACATTCATATGCATAATTAGGCATTTCTGTGTAGTACAGATCAGGGACCCATGATGAATTTCCGTTACTACAATTCCGTTACCGGGTGTAAATCCACTTCACTTACTGTAGTTCAATAACCAAAAGATCAATAGCTGACACCCCACTGTTTCTGCAGACATTGTTGAATCTTCATTGGGAGCAGATATTTAACTATGTTTTTGGAAAATGTGGACACATACAAAAACTGAGGGAGATTTTACAGACATTCTATAACCAAACTTTGCATCTGCACAGTTCTTCCAGTAAATGTTTTTGTTACATTTTCAGTGTAAATTGTTAAAAGTAGTCCTTGTGCATAGAGTTGGATGGTTTGTTAAAGTTTGAAATCAATATTTTTTGTTTGGCATACATTTTAAGTGAAAAATCTGAGCCTGAGCACAATTCCATTATCGTGTAGTTTCCCAGAGATGGAATCCAAGCATTCAAAGTTAGCATGTAACTTCTTCAACTGATCCAGCCAAGTTGGCTTGATATCAGAAAGGGGAAACATATTTACTGTAAGCTCAGAGGGTGGGATGATGGGGGAGTTTTGTGGAATTGCTCAGCACTGTTTCCTTAGCCAGGGACGTTTTGAGTTGGCCCAAGCTCAGCTCCAACATGAGAAAACGTAGGCAAAAATTCTGTCAACTTAAAATTATGTGTTTGCTCAATTTGTCTCATATGTTCAGTCAACTAGAAATGATTATTTTTGGCATCTTAACTAAAAAAAAGGGTGTGGAACTAGTTATATACACAGCGCTTTTAACATGTTCTCAACTTACACTTCCGGCGCCGAAAAGAGATGGCTGCCTCGCTTCGTGTTCCTTGGAAAATATGCAGTATTTTGTTTTTTTACGTGTTATTTCTTACATCGGTACCCCGGGTAATCTTAGGTTTCATTACATACAGTCGGGAGGAACTACTGAATATACGATTAACGTCAACTCATCATCGTTCCTACCAGGAATATGACTTTCCCGAAACGGATCCAGTGTTTTGCCTTCCACACAATACAATGGATCTGATCCCAGCCGGCGACCCTGTGCGACGCCGAAAAAGGGGAAAACGTGGCGGTCTCGTGGTCAGGCTTCGGAGACGGGCACATCGCGCTCCACTCCCTAGCATACTACTCGCCAATGTCCAGTCTCTTGACAATAAGGTTGATGAAATCCGAGCACGGGTAGCATTCCAGAGAGACATCAGGGATTGCAACGTGCTCTGCTTCACGGAAACATGGCTAACTCAAGGGACGCTAACGGAGTCGGTGCAGCCAGCTGGTTTCTTCATGCATCGCGCCGACAGAAACAAACATCTTTCCGGTAAGAAGAGGGGCGGGGGGGTATGCCTTATGATTAACGAGAAGTGGTGTGATCATCATAACAACACACAAGAACTCAAGTCGTTCTGTTCACCTGATCTAGAACTCCTCACAATCAAATGTCGACCGCATTATCTACCAAGGGAATTCTCGTCAATCATAATCACAGCCGTATACATTCCCCCCCAAGCAGACACATCGATGGCCCTGAACGAACTTTATCTGACTCTTTGTAAACTGGAAACCACACACCCTGAGGCTGCATTCATCGTAGCTGGGGATTTTAACAAGGCTAATCTAAAAACAAAACTCCCTAAATTCTATCAGCATATCGATTGTGCTACCAGGGCTGGAAAAACACTAGACCATTGTTATACTAATTTCCGCGACGCTTATAAGGCCCTCCCCCGCCCCCCTTTCGGAAAAGCTGACCACGACTCCATTTTGTTGATTCCAGCCTACAAACAAAAACTCAAACAACAAGCTCCCGCGCTCAGGTCTGTTCAACGCTGGTCCGACCAATCTGAATCCACGCTTCAAGACTGCTTCGATCACGCAGATTGGAATATGTTCCGCATCGCGTCCAACAACAATATTGACGAATATGCTGATTCGGTGAGCGAGTTCATTAGGAAGTGCATTGACGATGTCGTACCCACAGCAACGATAAAAACATTCCCAAACCAGAAACCGTGGATTGACGGCAGCATTCGCGTGAAACTGAAAGCGCGAACCACTGCTTTTAACCAGGGCAAGGTGACCGGAAGCATGACCGAATACAAACAGTGTAGCTATTCTCTCCGCAAGGCAATCAAACAGGCCAAGTCTCAGTACAGAGACAAAATCGAGTCGAAATTCAACAGCTCAGACACAAGAGGTATGTGGCAGGGTCTACAGTCAATCACGGATTACAAAAAGAAAATCCGCCCCGTCGAGGACCAGGATGTCTTGCTCCCAGACAGGCTAAACAACTTTTTTGCCCGCTTTGAGGACAATACAGTGCCACTGACACGGCCCCCTACCAAAACCTGCGGGCTCTCCTTCACTGCAGCCGAGGTGAGTAAAACATTTAAACGTGTTAACCCTCGCAAGGCTGCAGGCCCAGACGGCATTCCCAGCCGCGTCCTCAGAGCATGCGCAGACCAGCTGGCTGGTGTGTTTACGGACATATTCAATCAATCCTTATCCCAGTCTGCTGTTCCCACATGCTTCAAGAGGGCCACCATTGTTCCTGTTCCCAAGAAAGCTAAGGTAACTGAGCTAAACGACTACCGCCCCGTAGCACTCACTTCCGTCATCATGAAGTGCTTTGAGAGACTAGTCAAGGACCATATCACCTCCACCCTACCGGACACCCTAGACCCACTCCAATTTGCTTACCGACCCAATAGGTCCACAGACGACGCAATCGCAACCACACTGCACACTGCCCTAACCCATCTGGACAAGAGGAATACCCATGTGAGAATGCTGTTCATCGATTACAGCTCAGCATTTAACACCATAGTACCCTCCAAACTCGTCATCAAGCTCGAGACCCTGGGTCTCGACCCCGCCCTGTGCAACTGGGTCCTGGACTTCCTGACGGGCCGCCCCCAGGTGGTGAGGGTAGGTAACAACATCTCCACCCCGCTGATCCTCAACACTGGGGCCCCACAAGGGTGCGTTCTGAGCCCTCTCCTGTACTCCCTGTTCACCCACGACTGCGTGGCCATGCACGCCTCCAACTCAATCATCAAGTTTGCGGATGACACTACAGTGGTAGGCTTGATCACCAACAACGACGAGACGGCCTACAGGGAGGAGGTGAGGGCCCTCGGAGTGTGGTGTCAGGAAAATAACCTCATACTCAACGTCAACAAAACAAAGGAGATGATTGTGGACTTCAGGAAACAGCAGAGGGAGCACCCCCCTATCCACATCGACGGGTCAGTAGTGGAGAAGGTGGAAAGTTTTAAGTTCCTCGGTGTACACATCACGGACAAACTGAACTGGTCCACCCACACAGACAGCGTTGTGAAGAAGGCGCAGCAGCGCCTCTTCAACCTCAGGAGGCTGAAGAAATTCGGCTTGTCACCAAAAGCACTCACAAACTTCTACAGATGCACAATCGAGAGCATCCTGTCGGGCTGTATCACCGCCTGGTACGGCAACTGCTCCGCCCACAACCGTAAGGCTCTCCAGAGGGTAGTGAGGTCTGCAGAACGCATCACCAGGGGCAAACTACCTGCCCTCCAGGACACCTACACCACCCGATGTCACAGGAAGGCCATAAAGATCATCAAGGACAACAACCACCCAAGCCACTGCCTGTTCACCCCGCTATCATCCAGAAGGCGAGGTCAGTACAGGTGCATCAAAGCAGGGACCGAGAGACTGAAAAACAGCTTCTATCTCAAGGCCATCAGACTGTTTAAACAGCCACCACTAACATTTAGCGGCCGCTGCCAACATACTGACTCAACTCCAGCCACTTTAAAAATGGGAATTGATGGAAATTATGTAAAAATGTACCACTAGCCACTTTAAGCAATGCCACTTAATACAATGTTTACATACCCTACATTACCCATCTCATATGTATATATACTGTACTCTATATCATCTACTGCATCTTGCCATCTTTATGCAATACATGTACCACTAGCCACTTTAAACTATGCCACTTTATGTTTACATACCCTACAGTACTCATCTCATATGTATATACCGTACTCTATACCATCTACTGCATCTGCCATGCCGTTCTGTACCACCACTCATCCATATATCTTTATGTACATATTCTTTATCCCTTTACACTTGTGTGTGTGTGTAAGGTAGTAGTGTGGAATTGTTAGGTTAGATTACTGTTGGTTATTACTGCATTGTCGGAACTAGAAGCACAAGCATTTCGCTACACTCGCATTAACATCTGCTAACCATGTGTATGTGACTAATAAAATTTGATTTGATTTGATTTGACTTACATATTTGACACACGCTGACATACATAATCAAAATGTGTTTGTTCGTTTATACAGTAATCATTATTAAACATGTCCTCACCTGAAATTTGAACTCTCAACCTCTTTATTAACGCCATTCCAAACTTCCTGCTATGCCAACATGTCTGTATCAATTATCAGTTCATCTGACTATTCTCTCATCTTTGATTCCATTGACTTATTTCAGTAATTTGGGGGGGGTTCTGTATAGTTGTCTTATGTTGGTGGGGCATATTACTCTGTTTTAATGTTACTCCTTAATCACTATGATCAATAAAATAGTTTTTCTTGAGTGCACTTCTAACAGAGCTGAGATTTACTTTGAAGTACACAGTGTAGCAATAGTGGCATAGCAGGAAGATCTGAATGCTGTGAACCAAGCGGTTGTGAGGTCAAATCTCAGGTGAGGACATGTTGAATACTAATTACTGTATGCATGCACAATGTGATCATGTTTGTGAAATATGTTAATTGAAAACATTGTATGTTAAAAGCACTAGGTAACTAGTTCTAACGCCTTTTTTTGTGTAAAATAATCATTTGTAGTTGAATGAACATGTGAAACAAATTGAGCAAACGCATCATTTTTTATTGACTGCATCTTTTCCTACATGTTCTCATGTTGGAGCTGAGTTTGGGGCAACGAAAAATATTAAATTAAGGTTACACTTTGACCAAACAGTTGAGTAAACAAAAAAAAGCAGTGGAACCAGTTACTTAATAATAGTTAGTTGCAACATCTGGACTTTTTTACAGTGCATAATGAAAAGTGTGTGGGCAATGGTCATCATGATTTATTTACCAATTCATGATTTATTCAACATTTCATCATCAGAGACAGTCATATTTCTCCCAGTTAAAATCACACCTGACCAAGACACATGGGATGGACTAACATAATATTCTATGTACCATAGCCTATTCTATAGGCCAATGTAAAGGTGATGATCATTAATATGCTTTAGTCTTGAGACATGGATGTGACGCTGAATGTGTCTAGATAACGAATAGATGGCCATTTCTGTACCCTTTTACAAAGGAGACATGGGATTTGTAGAGTAGACAGTTTGTACAAGAGTCAATTTTAAACCTGAGAAAATTAAATAAGGCTCCCTGTGTTCAATGTAACTCCTTTACGTGATAAGCAAACATGCCTTAATTTGCAGTAAACATCGAAGTTTGAGCAGCAGACGCTGTCCTGAGTAGGCTATATCCTACAGCTCCTGCTTGCAACTGATCTTCATTCTCACAAAAACTTTGCCAAAATACAACCACATACAAAACCTTTTCTGGACCAGTAGCCTGCAATAGGTTTGAGTAATTTAGGCCGATAATAGCACATTAGTAAAGTATTTATAAACCCTACACTGATATATGATTTTATTGATCTGACTAACGTTTTGAAAGAGTGCATGATCAATTCTGAAGGAAATTGTGTGAGCAAAATGTCAGAGTGAAACACTTACCAGCCCTTAACGTGTCAATGTCGCTCTTCATTTCATATTCATCAAGTTCCATGAGCGGTCGACAGACTAATGACCAATCCCAGAGGCTTGATTTGGAAGATAACCTTGCTGCAACCTAATCGACAGGTAGACAAATCTCTGCTGCTGCTCAGTAGGCTACAGACCCGACGCAGCCCTGTGTGTCTCCATCTGCGCCGCGGGAATGCTTGCAGTCACAGCAGCAAGTGTGAAAGGTCATCGAGGCTCTTCAATTATGACTGGCTGACAGGCCCTGTTGTTCAGGTCACGATTGGTGCCCACCCGTCTGGTGCCATGGTGTCTCCAACGTCTTTTTCGAGGTGCATGGAACGGTTTTGTGAGATCATCATCGTACTAGAGCTGATCTGTTGAAACATACAGCTGTTGAATGTGACTTGTGTCCTTCTGCTGAATTTACAGCTTTTCAAATATAACTGAAAATGCTTATAGTCATGGCAACGTGCATAGCATGAGTGAGTTTAAGTTATTAATGGAACAGGATATGAGTGTGGGAATTCAGTGGTTCAGAATGTTGCAGTTTTTTCTTCAAAAAGATTCTGTTTCTGAACCTAGGTCACTCCATTCCAAACAAGGGCATTCTGTTCTGTCTCTCCCCTAAATAAACAATGCACTGCCAAACATGGATTGGTTAGTATTCCTAATTAACTATACATTATCTCTCTTCTCTTGAAGCTCTCCCTTCTTTTGCCTGGCTTTATTGGTTCAGTTTGTATTGGTCTACGATGTTGTAAAATATGTTATCATCTTATACAAAACATAGGATATGATTGAGGACAATGACAGATTATCTCAGATCCTTGAAGGATCCCAAAAATGGCATTTGTTTCTGTAGATCAGCATGTCCAAAGCTTAAGCAAACATGATTTGTTGATTACATAATTTCTATTGCCTTTGTGTATTGTTTTAGTTACATGCAGCATAGTTTCCCCTCATGTACAGTATGATGATGTTTCACATTCCAACACTGTTTATATCAGTCAAGCCTTTCTCGTGGGAACAAGAGATAAAATTTTCTCATAACATAGGTTAGTCATCAACATACAGTAACTGAGGGAGATCTATTACGCTGGCCCGGGTTGAATCGGCCAATGGCCCATCACATCATAGGGCGAAAGCGGGGAGGGAAGAGCACCCTTCTCAAATCAAACAGTAATCTGCGCCGCTCGGTCATGTGGTCAACAGGGCAACATGGTTGATCGTCCAGAAACATACAACGTCTCTTTTCCATAAAATAAAGATTTGAATTTACTAACTAGTTTTCATTGGGAAGGCAGATAAAGTGTTTTTATCAAAAGCAATCACTTTTGCATGCAAACCCTTTTTACCTGCAGTACTAGTCAAAAGTTGGAACACACCTGCTCATTCAAGGGTTTTTCTTTATTTGTACTATTTTCTACATTGTAGAATAATAGTGAAGACATCAAAACACAAAAAAAATTTAAACAAATCAAAATGTAGATTTTAGATTTTTCAAACTAGCCCCCCTTTGCCTTGATACAGCTTTGCACACTTTTGGCATTCTCTCAACCAGCTTCACCTGGAATGTTTTTCCGACAGTCTTGAAGGAGTTCCCACATATGCTGATCACTTTTTGGCAGCTTTTCCTTCACTCTGCGGTCCAACTCATCCCAAATCATCTCAATTGGGTTGAGGTTGGGTGATTGTGGAACTATCATTTGTTTTCAACAGGACAATGACCCAACACACCTCCAGGCTGTGTAAGGGCTATTTGACCAAGAAGTAGAGTGATGGAGAGCTGCATCAGATGACCTGGCCTCCACAATCCCCTGACCTCAACCAAACTGAGATGGTTTGGGATGAGTCGGACCGCAGAGTGAAGGAAAAGCAGCCAACAAATGCTCAGCATATGTGGGAACTCCTTCAAGACTGTTGGAAAAGCATTCCAGGTGAAGCTGGTTGAGAGAATGCCAAGAGTGTGCAAAGCTGTCATTGAAGCAAAGGGTGGCTATTTGAGGAATCTTTGTTTAACACTTTTTTGGTTACTACATGATTCCATATGTGTTATTTCATAGTTTTGATGTCTTCACTATTATTCTACAATGTAGAAAATAGTAAAAATAAAGAAAAACCCTTGAATGAGTAGGTGTTCTAAAACTTTTGACCTGTAGTGTAACTTTGGGTCTTCCTTTCCTGTGGTGGTCCTCATGAGAACCAGTTTCATCATAACGCTTGCTGGTTTTTGCAACAGCACTTGAAGAAACTTTCAAAGTTCTTGAAATTTTCCGCATTGACTGACCTTCATGTCTTAAAGTAAGAAAGACTGTTGTTTCTCTTTGCTTATTTGGGCTGTTCTTGCCGTAATATCGACTTGTTCTTTTACCAAATAGGGCTATTTTCTGTATACCACCCCTACCTTGTCACAGTACAACTGATTGGCTCAAACGCATTAAGAAGGAAAGAAATTCCACAAATTAACTTCTAACAAGGCACACCTGTTAATTGAAATGCATTCCAGGTGACTACCTCATGAAGCTGGTTGAGAGAATGCCAAGAGTGTGCAAAGCTGTCATCAAGGCAAAGGGTAGTTACTTTGAAGAATCTCAAATATCAAAAATATTTTGATTTGTTTAACACTTTTTTGCTTACTACATGATTCCATATGTGTTATTTCATAGTTTTGAGGTCTTCATTACTATTCTACAATGTAGAGTTGTAAGTCGCTCTGGATAAGAGCGTCTGCTAAATGACTTAAATGTAAATGTAAATGTAGAGGTGTGTCCAAACTTTTGACTGGTACTGTATACCTAGGCCTGATTACTATTTAGCCATCCATGTTGACATGTGATTCAGGCACTGCAATATTATGCATGTTTAGCTTTATGCATGTTTAGCTTTATGCATGTTTAGCTTTATAGTATGCCATTGAGAAGATTATTTACTGTATTTAGCTTAACTTCTGTGACACAGTAGTGTGAAAGTATATATGGCCCTAGTTGCCTTGTATAGTCTTCCATGTGTATAAATTATATTTCCATTTTTGTCTCTCCTCCTAGAAACCACAGTTGTATACGCACACAAAATGGAAAGTGCGTTGCTGTGTGGCAACAATAAAAAACATTTTCCCTGTAATCTTTGATTCTGTTCTTGCCAGACATCTATGTGGTCCTTCACACATCCCTGAATCAGTACATAGTGTTTAGTAGAGGTCATCCAGACCCTTTCCATTTTTTCAGTAACCTTTAAATTATTGGATTTGCCAGTTAAATTATTCCTCTAAATTAAAATATCTACATTGCCCTAAAATACAGGTAATATGATCTGGTCTTATAGATAAAAAATTATACCTGCTGCAAACCCCTCACTTAGATACAATATAATACTGCAATTTATTTATCCCAATGTCCCTCAAATTGTCCCAAATATAACTGTTTCTCAGACTGTGTGTTGCAGTCCTATATAAAAACAGCAGATGGCAATATAAGGTTGTATGTCTGGTCTAAATTGAATGAAATACACAAACTATGCTGCAATTGGTGGTTACTTTAGTTACCCAATAAAAAGTGGAATGAGGTGTTTTAAGAGATGACAATGCAGTTTCCTTACTGCACCTGCATGTAGTGTACACAGTGTACAAAACATTAAGAACATCTGCTCTTTCCATGACATAGACTGACCAGGTGAATCCAGGTGAAAGCTATGATCCCTTATTGATGTCACTTGTTGAATCCAATTCAATTAGTGTAGATGAAGGGGAGAAGACAGGTTAAATGAAGATTGTTAAGTCTTGAGACAATTGAGACATGGATTGTGTGTGTGTGTGTGTGTGTGTGCAATTAAGAGGGGCAAGACAAAAGATTGAAGCGCCTTTGAACAGGTTATGGTAGTAGGTGCCAGGGGCACTGATTTGAGTGTCAAGAACTGCAAAACAGTTTCCCCTGTGTATCAAGAATGGTCCACCACCCAAAGGACATCCAACTTGACACAACTGTGGGAAGCATTGGCGTCAACAAGGGCCAGAATCCCTGTGGAACGCTTTCGACCTCTTGTAGAGTCCATGCCCCAACGAATTGAGGCTGTTCTGACGGCAAAAGAGGAAGCAACTCAATATTTGGAAGGTGTTCCTAATATTTTGTACACTCAGTGTATGTCGTAATTGGAACTGAGTGTTCTTTTTCTGTCATAACACAGCTGTCCAATATGCATGACCAACCATACTGAGTTTCTCCACTCATGCATTCAGACAATTATTATACTGAATGGGATAATTAGTAGTATAAACATCCCTCGGCCTAACAGGTGTGTCGGCCAAACTGAGGGACATTATTGCAGGTCTTGAATGCTTTTATGACAGTTGTATTACATAGTCACTGATCCTGCAAAACTTTTGTAAACCTGTTATGGATGCCACAGATTTTCCTCACCTTGACTTTCTATGACTACAGTCTAAAAATGGAAAATTATTGAATCCTTGGCTTTGTGACATTTATCCTGTGATTCAACTCATGACTGTGTTGTGAAACTCTCCCCTCTGGCCTGAGACAGACACACATACAGCATTCTTCTTCATCCTCCAATTCTAAAGAATGATCAAGAGAAGAAAGATAGTAAAGAGCTGACAGAACTATGATTTGCTATATAGAGGCAACAGCCAATATTGAGGCCAGCATGTAGCCATGTGGTTCATTTCTCCATACCGTGTCTGTAGATTGATTGAAAACGATAAAAACATAAAATGAGAGCATAATATGTCCATTTGTGAAATTATTCATCCAAAATGTATTTTAAGCGGGAGAGCAGTATGATGACGTTTCTGGCAATAGCAAACTCACTCATGTCATTTTACTGAGTTAGAATTCACAACTATCCAATTAATAAATTCATATTTACCAATCATCCAACAGTGTATTGCATTAATTTCTGTGTGACATTTTCCAGAATATTTTGCTGAAAAGGAATGTTTTCTTCATGCAGCAGAGCTTGAAGATTTGAAAAATCTGTCTCCCTATGACAACTGACATTTACAGCATATCGTCAACGTTTGGCCTCGAAATATGGATACAAAAGTTTTCACAGAAAACACACACTACACTAATCACAACACAACTCAATCAAACACAATTAATAAAAAATGGCTTTTTCAAGACATCATTGAAAGAGAACTTGATATTAAAAGGCCATTTTAAACACTCAATATGTGCTGAGTTCTGTATGTACAGGATGTGGTCAGCTGTGTACTACATGTATGTACAGTTGAAGTCGGAAGTTTACAAACACTTACGTTGGAGTCATTAAAACTCATTTTTCAACCACTCAACAAATTTCTTGTTAACAAACTATAGTTTTGGCAAGTCGGTTAGGACATCTACTTTGTGCATGACACAAGTCATTTTTCCAACAATTGTTTACAGACATTATTTCACTTATAATTCACTGTAGCACAATTCCAGTGGGTCAGAAGTTTACATACACTAAGTTGACTGTGCCTTTAAACAGCTTGGAAATTTCCAGAAAATGATGTCATGGCTTTAGAAGCTTCTGATAGGCTAATTGACATAATTTGAGTACCTGTGGATGTATCTCAAGGCCTACCTTCAAACTCAGTGCCTCTTTGCTTGACATCCTGGGAAAATCAAAAGAAATCAGCCAAGACCTCAGAAAAAGAATTGTAGACCTCCACAATGCTGGTTCATCCTTGGGAGCAATTTCCAAACGTCTGAAGGTACCACGTTCATCTGTACAAACAATAGTACGCAAGTAAAAACACCATGGGACCACGCAGCCGTCATACCGCTCAGGAAGGAGACGTGTTCTGTCTCCTAGAGATGAACGTACTTTGGTGCAAAAAGTGCAAATCAATCCCAGAACAACAGCAAAGGACGTTGTGAAGATGCTGGAGGAAACAGGTACAAAAGTATCCATATCGACAGGAAAACGGGTCCTATATCAACATAACCTGAAAGGCCGCTCTGCAAGGAAGAAGCCACTGCTCCAAAACCGCCGTAAAAAAGCCAGACTATGGTTTGCAACTGCACACGGGGACAAAGATCGTACTTTTTTGGAGAAATGTCCTCTGGTCTGATGAAACAAAAATAGAACTGTTTGGCCATAATGACCATCGTTATGTTTGGAGGAAAAAGGAGGACGCTTGCAAGCCGAAGAACACCATCCCAACCGTGAAGCACGGGGGTGGCAGCATCATGTTGTGGGGGTGCTTGCTGCAGGAGGGACTGGTGCACTTCATAAAATAGATGGCATTATGAGGGAGGAAAATTATGTGGATATATTGAAGCAACATCTCAAGACATCAGTCAGGAAGTTAAAGCTTGGTCGCAAATGGGTCTTCCAAATGGAGGCAAAATGGCTTAAGGACAACAAAGTCAAGGTATTGGAGTGGCCATCACAAAGCCCTGACCACAATCCCATAGAACATTTGTGGGCAGAACTGAAAAAGCGTGTGCGAGCAAGGATGCCTACTAACCTGACTCAGTTACATCAGCTCTGTCAGGAGGAATGGGCCAAAATTCCCCCAACTTATTATGTGAAGCTTGTGGAAGGCTACCCGAAACGTTTGACCCAAGTTAAACAATTTAAAGGCAATGCTACCAAATACTAATGTGAAAAACTGAGTTAAAATGTATTTGGCTGAGGGGTATGTAAACTTCCGACTTCAACTGTATGTGTAATATTAACCTATGACATGTTACTGCATGTTATGTTAGCAATATAATGCTGTTACATGTATTATGTGAGGAAATATAATTATATAGTATTATACAATGTTATATAATGCATGTACTGTAGCTAGTGAGTATGGTGCATGAGCCAAATATTTCCAGATGTTTTCACCATTAAACTCAGCCAATGGATTATGCAGGGAGCAGGCTCAGTGAAATGACAGTTGATTAACAGCCAATAAAGGTAATTGTCAGAGAAACGGATGAGAATATCTGTGTACACTCGCACGCATGCACACACACCAATGCGAGCACACACACACATCCAATGCATTCTGCAGGACAGGCTTATGATAACTACTAAAACCAGAACGGACGACTGCACGTAATGCTGCATATCAATAATGAGGTTCTCTGCAGTAATGTGTCCTTCTCTGAAATGGGCACCATTAAATTCCATTTCTCACCCATTGTCTATAGCTTCCTGCTCCCACTGGGCACAAATAGGTGCAAAGAACCACAAGAGGAAGAAATAAGGCAAGGGATCGGAAATGCACAGCTTCTTCCCCGCTGTCTCGACTGGAGCTAGCATCACTCGAAGATCAGGCCCACCGACCACGGCAGTGATGTCCCCCCCAGGGGAGCCGGTCGGTCGGGCTGCGATTGCTCAGCAATCCTCTCCTCCCCTCTCCTATCCTCTCCTTTCCCGTGTTAGGTCCTGTAGCTGCAGGTTAACTGTTTGTGCTCATCTACAGTATACACAGTATGAAGGGCTCAAAGAAGAGAGCGGAGTATGGGAGATTGAATCATATCACGACCAAATAACAAAGCACAGAATATTGTTAACTTGGACAAGACTAGAGAATCATCTTGCAGTCCTGCTGAGCTACTGTACACATTTTGCTATAGATTTTTCTCTCTCAATACATGGGATTCAATGTACAAAGGATTTTACTCTGCCTCCCGAGTGGCGCAGCGGTCTAAGGCACTGCATCGCAGTGCTGAAGGCATCATTACAGACCTGGGTTTGATCCCAGGCTGTGTCGCAGCTGGCCGCGCCCGGGAAATCCATGAGGCGGCGCACAATTGGCTCGGGGTAGGGAAGGGTTTGACCGGCCGGGATGTCCTTGTCCCATCGCGCTCTAGAAACTCCTTGTGGCGGGCCGGGTACATGCACGCTGACTTCGGTCGCCAGTTTTACGTGTTTCCTCCGACACGTTGGTGCCAAGAAGCAGTGCGGCTTGGCAGGGTCATGTTTCGGAGGACGCATGGCTCTCGACCTACGCCTCTCCGGAGTCCGTACAGGAGTTGCAGCGATGGGACAAGACTGTACTACCAATTGGATATCACAAAATTGAGGTGAAAAAAGGGCAAAAACTACCAACAATTTTACTCTCAATATATGTGATCGAACATTGAAATGCGTTGAAACGTCACATACATTTAAATAGTGTAGAATAGATTAAGGGGTTGAGTATTGAGGAATATTTCTATCTATATCCTGCCTTTTATATGGTGAGGATAGAGGGTTTCTTCAGAGGCCTTTGATGGCAAGAGTCTTTAGGGAAGATTTAGCCCATTGATTTAGCCCATTGATTTAGCCCATTATGTCAACAGGCAAAATGAGACAATTGGTTGGGGGTTTATTTGACAAAAGCTTGCCTGACAAAGACCAGCTATGCTTGACATTGTGAAGAAAATTCAACTTCACCATTGTTAGGAACATCAATAAGTGTGTGTATTCTTTCCAGTGTTTGGGTACCCTGTGTCCTTTTCACCAAGCAAGGCTAGAAACAATGGGAGGTTTGGACAACCAACTAGACACAGGAAAATACACGTATATCCAATCCAAACTAAAAAGTTTCCACAACGAGGTCAATACTTGACCTCCTGACCTAAAATTAACCAACTCCAGTCCCCTCACTTAGGCGGTATAATTATAAAAGGCTACCGTCTCGGTCACTCACTATCTGATTGATGACTTTACTTTTTATGATGGATTACGTCGTTTTTTGTTTAGGCTGTTAATGTTAAGCTGTTTTGTCAGATGATTGATGCGGTAATTAATGTAATGAATTGTGCGTACAGTTTTGTACATCAGGTAGGATTAAGGGTTATATGGATGAGGAGAGAACATAAATAAAAACAAAACAAAACCCAACTCTGACCTCCCCCACCACATGCTCATTAGCCTACTCTGAGACACATCATATTGCAGAGCAACCATTATATTAGCTAACGGACAGAGCTTTTTCTCTATCTGTAGCTTTTTCTGTATCTGGTTCAAGATAAACTCTAAAATAAACATGCTAAAGCCATAGCTAATCTTGCACATGCTTAATCTGTAGAAAAGGTGCTGGTCAGAAATACAACAGTCCATGAAGGACTAGCTAGGTGTAGCTAGGTGTCTCAGAAAGACTCATGTCTGGATCATAAAAGCTGTTTAAAACTTCTTATGGCTGCAATCCCATTAACGGGATCGATATGACAACAGCCAGTGAAAGTGCAGGACGCCAAATTCAAACAACAGAAATCTCATAATTAAAATTCCTCAAACATACAAGTATTTTATACCATTTTAAAGGTAATCTTGATGTTAATCCCACCAAAGTGTCCGATTTCAAATAGGCTTTTCAGCGAAAGCACCACAAACGATTATGTTAGGTCACCGCAAAATCACAGACAAACACATTCATTTTTCCAGCCAAAGACAGGAGTCACAAAAAGCAGAAATAGAGATAAAATTAATCACTAACCTTTGATGATCTTCATCAGATGACACTCATAGGACTTCATGTTACACAATACATATATGTTTTGTTCGATAAAGTTAATATTTATATCCAGAAACCTCAGTTTACATTGGCGCCATGTTCAGAAATGCCTCCAAAATATTCGGAGAAATTGCAGAGAACCATGTCAAATAACATAAATACTCATCATAAACTTTGATGAAAGATACATGTTTTACATAGAATTAAAGATACACTTGTTCTTAATGCAACCGCTGTGTCAGATTTCAAAAAGCTTTACGGCAAAACACAATATTCAATAATCTGAAAACAGCGTTCAGCCACAAAAGCAAGCCATACAGTTACCCGCCAAATTGTGCAGTCAACAAAACTCATAGAAAGCATTATAAATCTTCACTTACCTTTGCTGATCTTCGTCGGAATGCACGCCCAGGACTCCCACTTCCACAAGAAATGTTTGTTTTGTTCGGTAATGTCCATAATTTATGTCCAAATAGCTATTTTTGTTAGCGTGTTTGGTAAACAAATCCAATGTCAGGAAGCGCGTTCACTAAAAGCTGACGAAATGTCAAAAAGTTCCGTAACAGTCAGTAGAAACATGTCAAACGATGTATTGAATCAATCTTTAGAATGTTTTTAACATAAATTTTGAATAACGTTCCAACCAGAGAATTACATTGACTTCAGATGAGTGATGGAACAGAGCTCCCTCTCATGTGAACGCGCATGGTCAGAGCATGGTCAGGTCATGGCAGACCTGACTAATTCCCCTCTCATTCGGCCCCCCTTCACAGTAGAGGCATCAGACAAGGTTCTACAGACTGTTGACATCTAGTGTAAGCTCATCCATATCTCACTGTGAATTCAATAGGATCTTGGTTGAAAATCGACCAGCCTCAGAATTCCCACTTCCTGTTTGGATTTTTTCTCAGGTTTTTGCCTGCCATATGAGTTCTGTTATACTCACAGACATCATTCAAACCGTTTTAGAAACTTCAGAGTGTTTTCTATCCAATATGAATAATAATATGCATATATTAGCAACTGGGACTGAGGAGCAGGCAATTTACTATGGGCACCTCTGGGCACCTTTCATCCAAGCTACTCAATACTGCCCCTGCAGCCATAAGAAGTTAATGGATCTGTTTCATGGATCTAAAACCCCTCAATTCAATTATGATTTTATAGCATTTTGTTATAGCGTTTCTTTCCCTTTATTTTTTCCAACATGAATTAGATATTGGAGCTGGCTTCACAGAGCCATCTGTGTTACTGGCTCAGTGGTGCCAGGATTACAGAACTGATGTTGTTTTTGAGACAGAACCATTGGCTGCTGGGTCAACCCCAAACTGAGACAGACCAGCTCTAGGTACTTACTGTAACTACAGAGAGCACACAGGTCAGCCCCAACATAAAGGAGACCACAAGGACAGATGGAAAAGAGGTGGAAAAAGGAATTTCTGAGAAAAAAATGAAAACACACTATAGTAAAAAAAACACTGATCATTGCAGACATAGCAAGACTACATTTCTAGGGCTGAGTGAGGTAAGTTGAGCCACTTTTTACATTCAGCATCACTCTGTCAAGGGAAAATAGCATTATTTCTAAGATATCTACGTATATCTCAGGATGTTGTGTATCCCTGGAAGTAATCAGAATTCATGTAAACATTACAGTTTTGAAAATATAGCTTGTTCAAAGAAAGTGGTATCTTGGCACAATTTACACCTGGTATGGGGTAAGTTTAGCCGCAGGACAGGGTAAGTTAAGCTACATACACATTTCTGTACTGAATGAAATATTAGCACTACCTTTTAAAAACCATGTCTATCTTTCTTTCCCTAACACAATTCGACACAATCACAATCACTTTTTGTATTTTAATAATATATTTCTTTTTTAACACAGGTTTAACACCTAACACACTTTTTAAACACGTTTATCATAGGCCAGGCCCTGTTGTTACCTAATATCCCAGTGATAATGCCTTGCATTATGCCTGGGAAGAAAACACTTTGCTCAACTTACCATTGGCTCAACTTACCCCATGTTTATCCTGCACAGCTACAAGGATGAACTTTCATGCTAGGTTTAGGACCTCCTATTGAAGCTGATAGAGACCCCAACTGATGTACAGAACAATCTTAAAACGATCTACTTTGGTTTAGATACAAGCATCATGAAACCTCTAACACAAATGAATTTGACATGGTAAAAATTTTACCTAACTTGCTTACCACTTTTCCCATGTGGTTTCTTTCTTCACAGACTCCATGAAATGATGACCTTTTCCTAAATATCTGGTCAAATAGTTAATTTTGTTTTCCTAGAAACAAGGGTGGCTCAATTTACCCCTTTGGCTCAACTTTACCCACTCTCCCCTATCGTAGTTCCTTGGAAGGATTGTTCATTTTTTGTGGATACTCAATATCTCTTTATGACCGTCAAAGACGGAATAACTTGTACTTTTGTGAGCTGGAAAGTGTGTCTGTCTATCTCAGTTACCATGCCTCACTAACCCGTGACTGTCCCTGGCGGTCATCATGAAACATGAGGCCTGTTTAATTAGGTTAAAATAGTCCCACTCTGATATGAAGAGCAATCAGTGAAAGCCAGATTATAGAGTCGGTCAGGACCTGTATGTTGTGTGCTCCGGGCTCCCCAGCCTGGCCAAATGTCCATGGCCTCTTTTCCTCTATTATTTGTGTCTCCTCCTGTCGACCAATCTCTTACATAATCATCTGTTCACTTTAATCTCTTTCCCTTTCTCCCTAGGATTCTGGCTCCCCTATCCACTGCACTCTTTCCCCTGCAGCCTTCTCTAGTTTCCTTTTTTCTCCTTCACTGCTTTTATCTGACACGCCAACTGACTCTCTCACTCCTCTCCAGTCCTCTTGTCCTTGTCTTTCCTTCACCGTTGAGTGGTCATTACATTGGAATCCATGACAAAATGTAACTTGCCTACCTAACATCCTCATCAGATGCTCCTGGCATACCACTGCTTCCCATTTCTACCTATTAGTCAAGCATTTTACTTTGTCTAATGTTCCGGTGGGTTGTATAATCTAGCTGTGACCCTGTTACCCCTCTTAGTATGCTCCTGTCTTAAAGTTGAATATAGGGGATCATATATTGTGGCAAATGTCACATAAACTACAGTGCTATCAACCATAAAACCACAGCTTTCATAGTTTGGGGTTAATGAGCTACTCCAGGTCACAGGTAAAGGGATGTCACTGTGGAAGGGTACAGAATGTTGCTACTACATGCTTAGCTCCAGTACAGGTACAGTCAACTGAGGAACGTCACATTTGCCCACTGGCAGAGGAGTGGGAGGCTTGATATTTGACAGAGCCTTGAGTAGGTGGTAAAAGATCTGTCTGAGACTGGCCTAAATGGAGCAGTAGTGAAGCTCACGACCACGGTGTGACTGATGTATGACTCTGCAGGGGTGAGAATGGAAGAAATAAGTTGTGGTTCACGTGGGCTGTGATGTCACAATGACCATGCCATGGATCTGGTACGCTGACAATGCAGGACCCACAGCGAGAGGTGACACGTGGCCCACCTATCTGTCCACTCAGGAGCAGGAGAGAATACAGAGAGGCTGTGACTTCCTGCTTTTATTTTAAGAAAAGCTTGTACAAATAGGCTGCTCCCACAGAGACAAATAATTGGCGTGACATCTTGGGGGCACTTGCATGAGGAGCATTCTGCATTTTAATACCAACCCTCCACAGGAAAAACTGAGTTATACACGCCAACAGGCACACTCTCAGGACTGTGTTTAGAGAAACACTAACTCGAGTCAGGACTGAACTCAAAATAACGGGTAGTAGGGTTGAATCAATGTTTCAGATTTACAGGAATATATTTGGACTAATAATTGAAAAAGTAAATATTTGGCTGCTCATTTTTCACACAAAGCTGACAAACTGGTCTAACATTTAAGTGTACACCGTACTAGCTTCAGTACTGTATGTCAACACTGAATTTTTTTACAAATCTGTAGACAAACATGATTCGACAAATCTCCATATTGCCTGGAGATTCTGTCTGCATGTGGATATTCCAGGTGACAGTATGACCTGCAGCCATGAGAATGGAGCCATGTATATTTTATTACAATAAAAACATTCTCAACTATCAAAACTGGCATGGCAAGCTCCTCGCGTCTGTTGTAAATCTGAGTGCTTCACATCTAGCTGAATCAAGGCTCCGATGTACATTTTTAAACATGTCAACCATGGGGCTATAATTGAGTGTTGGGTTAGCTATTAAAGAAAAACTGAGCAAAAGTGTTATCATATTTCCAGGATAGAGGGATAAATATCTATATGTCTTACTGTGGACTGATGAACATCAAGGCTTTTAGAGATACCTTGTAACCCTTTCCAGCTTAATGCAAGTCAACAATTCTTCATCTTAGGTCTTCTGAGATCTCTTTTGTTCGAGGCATGGTTCACAACAGGCAATGCTTCATGGGAATAGCAAACTTACATTTTGTGAGTATTTTTTATATTGCAAGGCAGCTCTAACCAACATCTCCAATCTCGTCTCATTGATTGGACTCTGGGTTAGCTGACTCCTGACTCCAATTAGCTTTTGGAGAAGTCATTAGCCTAGGGGTTCACATACTTTTTCCAACCTACAGTGTGAATGTTTAAATTAAGTATTCAATATAGACAAGAAAAAGACAATAATTTGTGTTATTAGTTGAAGCACACTCTGTTTGTCTATTGTTGTGATTTAGAGGAAGATCAGATCACATTTTTTTAACCAATCCAGGTAATTCCAAAGGGTTCACATACTTTTTCTTGCAACTGTATGCCTAGTGTGGGTGCCCATACGGAAAAGTAATAAATGGCAATAGATATATTACCTATAGATATATTACTTATATGGGCATATATTGTATGGTGGAAATATATGTGCCCATAAATGCTTATACAGTGACTTCGGGAAGTATTCAGACCCCTTAACTTTTTCCACATCTTGTTAGGGCTTATTCTAAATTGGATTAAAAAAAGAAAATCCTCCTCAGCAAACTACACACAATAATCCATAATCACAAAGTGAAAAAAACCAAATACTTTATCTACATAAGTATACAGACCATCTGCTATGAAACTCGAAATAGAGCTCAGGTGCATCCTTTTTCCGTTGATCATCCATGAGATGTTAATACAACTTGATTGGAGTCCACCTGTGGTAAATTCAATAGATTGGACATGATTTGGGAAAGGCACACACCTGTCTATATAAGGTCCCACAGTTGACAATGCATGTCAGAGCAAAAAACAAAGCATGAGGTCGAAGGAATTGTTGTTAGAACTCCGAGACAGGATTGTGTCGAGGCACAGATCTGGGGAAGGGTACCAACACGTTTCTTCAGCATTGAAAGTCCCCAAGAACTCTGTGGCCTCTAACATTCTTTAATTGAAGAAGATTGGAACCACCAAGACTCTTCTAGAACTGAACAATCGAGGGAGAAGGACCTTGGTCAGGGAGATGACCAAGAACCCGATGGTCACTCTGACAGAGCTCTAGAGTTCTTCTGTGGAGATAGGAGAACCTTCCAGAAGGATAACCATCTCTGCACCACTCTAACAATCAGGCCTTTATGGTAGAGTGGCCAGACGGAAGCCACTCCTCAGTAAAAGGTACATGACATCCCACTAGGAGTTTGCCAAAAGGCACCTAAAGACTCTCAGACCATGAGAAACAAGATTCTCTGGTCTGATGAAACCAAGATTGAACTCTTTGGCCTGAATGCCAAGCGTAAAGTCTGGAGGAAACCTGGCACCATCCCTACGGTGAAGCATGGTGGTGGCAGCATCATGCTGGGGGATGCTTTTCAGCAACAGGGACTGGGAGACTAGTCAGGATCGAGGGAAAGATGAACAGAGCAAAGTACAGAGAGATCTTTGATGAAAACCTGCTCCAGAGTGCTCAGGGCCTCAGTCTGGGGCAAATGTTCACCTTCCAACAGGACAACGACCCTAAGCAAACAGCCTAGACAATGCAGGAGTGGCTTCGTGGGTTTTTCACAATACATGTTAACACTATGTGTTTATCCTGCAGAGGATACGTTCATTAGAATTACCAGCCTCAGAAATTTCAGCCCAAATAAATGCTTCACAGAGTTCAAGAGACACATCTCAACATCAACTGTTCAGAGGAGACTGTGTGAATCAGGCCTTGGTGGTCGAATTGCAGCAAAGAAACCACTACGAAAGGACACCAATAATAATAAGAAACTTGCTTGGGCCAAGAAACACAAGCAATGGGCATTAGACCGGTGGAAATTTGTCCTTTGGTCTGGTGTCCAAATTGGAGATATTTGGTTCCAACCGTTGTGTCTTTGTGAGACGTGGTGTTGGTGAAAGGATTATCTCCGCTTGTGTATTTTCCACCGTAAAGCACAGAGGAGGAGGTGTTATGGTGTGTGTGTGCTTTGCTGGTGATACTGTATGTGATTAATTTACAATTCAAGGCACAATTAACCAGCATGGCTACCACAGCATTCTTCAGCGATACACCATCCCATCTGGTTTGGGCTTAGTGGGACTATCATTTGTTTTTCAACAGGACAATGACCCAACACCTCTAGGCTGTGTAAGGGCTATTTTACCAAGACGGAGAGTGATGGAGTGCTGCATCAGATGACCTGGCCTCCACAATCCCCCGACCCTAACCAAATTGAGGTGGTTTGGGATGAGTTGGACCGCAGAGTGAGGGAAAAGCAGCCAACAAATGCTCAGCATATGTGGGAACTCCTTCAAGATTGTTGGAAAAGCATTCCAGGTGAAGCTGGTTGAGAGAATGCAAAGCTGTCATCGAAGCAAAGGGTGGCTATTTGAAGAATGTAAAATATGTTAAAATACGTATAAAATATTTTGGGATTTGATTAACACTTTTTTGCTTACTACAGTACATGATGCCATGTGTTATTTCATAGTTTTGATGTTTTCACTATTGTTCTACAATCTAGAAAATAGTAAAAATAGAGAAAAACCCTTGAATGAGTAGGTGTTCTAAAACTTTTGACCGATGGTGTACAGTCATGGCCAAAAGTTTTGAGAAGGACACAAATGTTAATTTTCACAAGTCTGTTGGTTCAGTTTGTATGATGGCAATTTGCATATACTCCAGAATGTTATGAAGAGTGATCAGGTGAATTGCAATTAATTGCAAAGTCCCTTTTGCCATGCAAATGAACTGAATCCCCAAAAAACATTTCCACTGCATTTCAGCCCTGCCACAAAAGGACCAGCTGACATCATGTCAGTGATTCTCTCGTTAACACAGGTGTGAGTGTTGACGAGGACAAGGCTGGAGATCACTCTGTCATGCTGATTGAGTTTGAATAACAGACTGGAAGCTTCAAAAGGAGGGTGGTGCTTGGAATCATTGTTCTTCCTCTGTCAATCATGGTTACCTGCAAGGAAACACGTGCCGTCATCATTGCTTTGCACAAAAAGGGCTTCACAGGCAAGGATATTGCTGCCAGTAAGATAGCACCTAAATCAACCATTTATCGGATCATCAAGAACTTCAAGGAGAGTGGTTCAATTGTTGTGAAGAAGGTCCAGCAAGCGCCAGGACCGTCTCCTAAAGTTGATTCAGCTGTGGGATCGAGGCACCACCAGTACAGAGCTTGCTTAGGAATGGCAGCAGGCAGGTGTGAGTGCATCTGCACGCACAGTGAGGCAAAGACTTTTGGAGGATGGCCTGGTCTCAAGAAGGGCAGCAAAGAAGCCACTTCTCTCCAGGAAAAACATCAGGGACAGACTGATATTCTGCTAAAGGTACAGGGATTGGACTGCTGAAGACTGGGGTAAAGTCATTTTCTCTGATGAATCCCCTTTCCGATTGTAAAGTAAGAATGCCTTCAAAAATAGACATGTTAATAGATTATATTTATCAATTAACTAAATGCAAAGTGAGTGAACAGAAGAAACATCTTAATCAAATCCATATTTGGTGTGACCACCCTTTGCCTTCAAAACAGCGTCAATTTTTGTAGGTACACTTGAACAAAGTCAGGGATTTTGCAGGCATATAGTCAGGTTGTCAGAGCTGCTAGGAGTACTGGGTGGAGGAGTCAAACGCAGAGAGCAGGGATACAAGAACGTGGATTTATTTCTCCAGTAGACAGGGAAAACGATCATGCCCAAAACACACGGGCGCATGAAACACGAGTCCAAGAACACAGGACTAAACTGTCCGGGAAAAATAATAAATCCATACATACAAATCCAACACCAAATAACAGATAAACAAGCCCGCACAAAACCCAGCGGGCTGACTTCCCTTAAATAGCCTACCCACAAAACTAAACTCAAAACAGGTGCACCCAATCAGCCCAAACTAACAGAAACAAAAAGAAAAGAAATCGATGGCAGCTAGTAGGCCGGTGACGACGACCGCCGAGCGCCGCCCGAACAGGAAGAGGCACCATCCTCGGCGGGATTCGTGACACAGGTGTATGATTAAACAATTATTCCAAACAGGTGCTAATGATCATCAATTCAATGTGTAGGTTCAAACACAATCATTAACTGAAACAGAAACAGCTGTGTAGGAGGAATATAACTGGTTGAGGAACAGCCAAACTCAGCTAACAAGGTTAGGTTGCTGAAGACAGTTTACTGTCAAATGTCATACACCATGGAAAGACTGAGCCCAGCAACAAGACACAAGGTGTCTTCATACTGCATCAGCAAGGTCTCTCCCTGGCAGACATTTCAAGGCAAACAGGGGTTTCCATATGTGCTGTCAAAGCTATTTTGAAAAAGCACAAAGAAACGGGCAGCGTTGAAGACCGTAGACGCAGTGGTCGGCTAAGAACTGCAGCAGATGAAAGACACATCATGCTTACTTCCCTTCGCAATCAGAAGATGTCCAGCAGTGCCATTAGCTCAGAATTGGCAGAAAACAGTGGGACCCTGGTATACTCATCTACTGTCTGGAGAAGTCTGGTCAGACGTGGCCTTCATGGAAGACTTGTGGCCAAAAAGCCATACCTCCGACGTGGAAACAAGGCCAAGCGACTCAACTATGCACGAAAACACAGGAACTGGGTGCAGAAAAATGGCAGCAGGTTCTCTGCTTTGACTGATGAGTCAAAATATTAGAAATATTTGGCTGTAGCAGAAGGCAGTTTGTTTGCCGAAGGGCTGGAGAGCGGTACACAAATGAGTATCTGCAGGCAACAGTGAAGCATGGTGGAGGTTCCTTGCAAGTTTGGGGCTGCATTTCTGCAAATTGAGTTGGGGATTTGGTCAGAATGAATGGTCTCCTCAATGCTGAGAAGTACAGGCAGATGCATATCCATCATGCAATACCATCAGGGAGGCATCTGATTGACCCCAAATGTATTCTGCAGCATGACAACGACCCCAAACATATAGCGAAAGTCATTAAGAACTATCTTCAGTGTAAAGAATAACAAGGAGTCCTGGAAGTGATGGTATGGCCCCCACGGAGCCCTGATCTCAACATCATTGAGTCTGTCTGAGATTACATGAAGAGAGAGAAGCACATGAGGCTGCCTAAATCCACAAAAAAACTGTGGTTAGTTCTCCAAGATGTTTGGGCCAACCTACCTGCTGAGTTCCTTCATAAATTGTGTGCAGGTGTATCTAGAAGAATTTATGCTGTTTTGAAGACAAAGCTTGGTCACACCAAATATTGATTTGATGTAGATGTTTCTTCTGTTCACTCACTTTGCATTTAGTTAATTGATAAATATAATCTATTAACATGTCTATTTTTGAAGGCATTCTTACTTTACAGCATTTCTTCACACCTGCCTAAAACTTTTGCACAGTACTGTATTTCTTGAGATTTCTTTTAAAAAAGGGGTTAAATATGTGTCCATTTAAACAAATACATTTTCTGAGCTTTCTTATATTTCCTAGATATAGGATAGACACTTCAAAACCTTATTCCTTATGCTGTATTTTTTAACAGTTTTTTTTGTTGCCATTTATGAATGTGTTATTCAATGTAATTCTATGGGCTATTGTAGTAAAGGCCAAATTCAATATTTTATCAATTACAAAAAATGCAATAAAAATTAGACCTAAAAGGGTCCTAAAATTCAAAATCAAGTAGCTAAATGATCCATGGTATGACCATCTTAAAACAATTCCATGTGCTAGCTTAGTAGAATTGTGTTGCCATTGTTAAGAAGTGCAGCATTTATTCCAGTTCAAAATGGTTTAACTCAATTCTTTACTCATCAGATTGTGCTGCTTTCCCCTCTTCTTGTAATAATTGCTCAATGAGTCTGTGAGTTTTTTTGGGGGGGTGCCCTTTTGGGGGGAGCACATGCCTGGAAGTGGAAAAATGCCGGAATTGCAATGAATTACTGTACTTCCTTACCCATCCATGAACGTAATTATGCTGAACTGCAAAGATTTATCTACAATTACTGAGCAAATGTTGTGTTAGTAAGGCCTGGCAAGAAAAACACAATGACTCATTTACTTTGCAAACACCTGAGTCTACCAAAGTATGACTATATTTTGACTTACACAGGCTGTTGGCACTAAACTAATTAGCCAAGGTCTGCTTGTCTCTTGATAGGCATGTCAGGACCGTACTGGCTGCATACAGCAGTACAACCCCTGCTGGAGGAGAGCTTCCTGGAATCAGTGCAAAAAACGATTTCTCTATTTCCTTTCACAAAATCTCACTCAAATGCGCTGAGTTTTGTGCTCAACGTAAGGTCTTTATAAAGCAGCCTAGCAGTCTTGCTTCCGTGTGTGAACCATTGTGATAACTGTAGGTGATTGACCACTAAGGTTAGTTCATCTTTAGTCGGTATTTGGAGGTAGGTAGCCTACAGTAGCACACTGCTTAATGATGTCATACACTGCGGCATATAACAATTTAATTCAACATGAATTGTGGATGTGTGTCATGCCAGTGTTCAGTGAACCAGTGCCACCTCAGTCAGAGGAGAAACAGTATCTGCTAACAGATAAACAGCACAGCCTTGGATAAAAAATCAATACGCTCCTATGCAAAGCCAACTACCTATTTGTATATCCACTGAAATAGATTGTGAAAGGGAATTGGTCTATTTCACAAGTCCAAGGTATCAAAAACAGGGTTTCTGCACATGACCCAGTGCACACAAATTGAGAAAATAAAGCAGTGGAGAGAAATGGAGGAGACAAGTCTGATTACCCTATAGCTTGTCAATTGTCAACCATTTTTTGGTTTCCCATCCAATCAGCACAGAGCTTGTTGATCACTGTGCAATGCTGTTTGTACTAAATGCTGAAACCTTACAGAGCACCGTCTCTCCCTCCCTCCCAACCCTACTCTGTAATCCTTGCAGCACTTTGAAATGTTAATTGCATTACTCTACAGCAGAGATGGGCAGCTGGGGGCCCCCCTTCTGTAGGCTGTGGATAAATGTCCCCCACCCCCCCAATAAAAAACAACAACATTTGTTGAGTTTTTAGGAACTCAGTCAGGGTCTCAACTTACTATTGAGAGAAAGAATAGTACAGTACACAAGGTGCAATTTGGAAATTTGGTTGTGCATCAGCAGTTTTTCTCTTGTCATGTCAGTCACTGACAGTCACTCAATTATCCCATGTCAGCTAAAACATTTTGGATTGGTAAATTAGTCTAGACAGCTATCTAAACTTAATCATGGTTGAATTACCGACTGCGGTAATGATGTGGCTGACACATGATGTGGCTGACACAATCATGACACAATCATGCATCCTGCTACAGCTGTGTCGTGTCTGTCTACCTTTCCACCTCTCTGCAACAATTCTTCTTCAGCTAAGCTGAAAGGGAGAATTAACTGTGTGTCTTTGTAAGGGACGTGACAAAACTTTGTCTAATCACCCTTTAGTTTATAACTCACCCATTGGCTGCTACTTGGTCAATTTACATATTTACCCTCAGACTAGATGCCAAGATGTTAGTCATGGTCTTATCAAATCAAGCATCCTTAATGTTCCGCCAATAGGGCATTTCTCAGGAGAGGATAGATCGTCGTTGTTTGTCAGTTCAATTTCAAACTGGGAATTAATCACACTGCAGGCGAATGGTGCAAGCTAACACTGTCCAACCGTGTGTGTCAGGATTTCGATTATGTCAGGATTCATAAATAAAGTTAAAAATCGTAGAAAATTCAATCACATAAAGAACCATGGGATAGTATTTCACCGACACAGTATTTTTTACATTGCATTCCCCAGGGTTACAAAAAAGCAAGATGCCTGACAAAAAACACATTCTACCTGCTTATACAAGTGAATAATTATTTGTATACAGGCCATTGGAAGGTAAAGTTTATAGACTCAGAATAGAGGGCAAATAAAAAGTTATTATGGTAAAAAGAATGGCCCATAGAGACTGTCATTGAGTTTGAAACGACAACAAATGTTTGTCTGACTAGGGTTTGGATTGAGGCTAGTGTTAGGGTTGAACATGGATGTGGACATGAAGCTAGGGTTGAGGCTAGTGTTAGGGTTAGGGTTAAGGTTGAGGGTTAGGGTTAGGGTTAAGGTTGAGGGTTAGGGTGGAACCGAGAGGTGGACATGAAGCTAGGGTTAGGGTTAAGGTTGAGGGTTAGGGTGGAACCGGGATGTGGACATGAAGCTAGGGTAAGGGTTAAGGTTGAGGGTTAGGGTGGAACCGGGATGTGGACATGAAGCTAGGGTTAGGGTTAAGGTTGAGGGTTAGGGTGGAACCGGGAGGTGGACATGAAGCTAGGGTAAGGGTTAAGGTTGAGGGTTAGGGTGGAACCGGGAGGTGGACATGAAGCTAGGGTAAGGGTTAAGGTTGAGGGTTAGGGTGGAACCGGGAGGTGGACATGAAGCTAGGGTTAGGGTTAATGTTGAGGGTTAGGGTGGAACCGGGAGGTGGACATAAAGCTAGGGTAAGGGTTAAGGTTGAGGGTTAGGGTGGAACCGGGATGTGGACATGAAGCTAGGGTTAGGGTTAAGGTTGAGGGTTAGGGTGGAACCGGGATGTGGAAATGAAGCTAGGATTAGGGTTAATGCAAGCCTGCTGTTGCTCTATGAAATTAGCCATTTAAATGATCACCACATAATCAAATTAATATTTAATCAATTGAAGCCTTTCATCTCGCAAAGTCTATATTTACTGCTGCTTCAAGGAGAAATGACATTATTGCTGAGCTATACACTATATATACAAAAGTATGTGGACACCCCTTGCAATTAGTGGATTTGGCTATTTCAGCCACACCCGTTGCTGACAGGTGTATAAAATCAAGTACACAGCCATGCAGTCTCCTTCTACAAACATTGGCAGTAGAATGGCCATACGGAAGAGCTCAGTGACTTTCAACGTGGCACCATCATAGGATGCCACCTTTCCAACAAGTGAGTTTGTAAAATTTCTGCCCTGCAAGAGCTGCCCCGGTCAACTGTAAGTGTTGTTGTGAAGTGGAAATGTCTAGGACCAAGAACAGCTCAGCAGCGAAGTGGTAGGCCACACAAGCTCACAGAATGGGACCGGCGAGTGCTGAAGCGCGTAAAAATTGTCTGTCCTCGGTTACAACACTCACTACCGAGTTCCAAACAGCGCTGGAAGCAACGTCAGCACAAGACCTGTTCATCGGGAGCTTCATGAAATGGGTTTCCATGGCCGAGCAGCCGCACACAAGCATATGATCACCATGAGCAATGCCAAGCGTCGGCTGGAGTGGTGTAAAGCTCATCACCATTGGACTCCGGAGCAGTGGAAATGCGTTATCTGGAGTGAGGAATCACGGTTCACCATCCAGCAATCCGATGGACGAATCTGGGGTTGGCACTTTATTGTAATGCAACATGATGAAAGTGGTTAGACCAGGGCAAATACCGTTTATGATTTTTTTTTATGGATATGTGACTTGGGGATGGTATTAAAGAACTAGTAGTAATAAAAAGAAAACATGGTTTATCTTTCAGGACCTGGAATGCCCCTGCCCATCCAAAATGTATCATCACTGAATATTTATAAAGTTTTTAGTAAAACAAATCCCACTCTCTCCTTTCTATTACCCCACACTCTCTCTCTCACACACACACACACACACTTTTTACTTTTTCGAACCGGCAAATGTCCCCGTCTTGTTTTAATATCCTTGTGAGGACTTCTGGTCCCCACAAGGATAGGAATACCAAACACACACACATGCACACACTTCAAAGTGTGCTTTTGCTAAAATAAACCCTAACAATGCAGATTATTTTAATCTAAGGGTCATGCTATAAAATGACATCCACCTCACTATATTTTATGTTGTTGTACATGCTAAGTAAACATATAGGGAGTATTTTGTTTCAACATTGATTGCCATGACTGTCGTGTCAAAATGCAGATTCTTGTTGTAAAGGACAGCTTGCTATTAATTGAGCTGATAGTGATTCTTGAAATGCTCTGTTTCAGGGCCCTGTGTTGCCCACTGCCCCCACCCCCACCTCTAATCCCATGTCTGCACGGACCAAACGACCAGCGCAGCAGCAGCATCACCAACTGCCACAGAACTGCATCTCCAATGCAAACGTGAATGAGCCTCTGTGCTTCATTTACCACCGTGAGCCGGCGAGCTCCAATTTAGCGTCGTTTATCCTTCGACACGCAGTGGGGCAATACGGCGGGCACCAGAAGACATTGTTGATTCGATTCGAATGAGAAGGACCGCCAATCTAACCTGCGTGATCTTTTAGACCAGTACCGTTTTCCTTCTCATCACTCATATTGCAGATAAAACGGAATTACAGAATATCAAATATTGTGCGACCGACACCCATCTAACATCGAACAGTCAACGATGAAATAAGGTAGGCTATTGAATGTTTGGCCGACTCTGTGAGGAATGTTGTGAGATATCCGAATTGTGTTACAATTTTGCAGTAGAGATACATGGATAGGCTGACAGACTGCGGGTGATCTCATGTTAAATTAAGTTGGCTACATTTCACATAACTTTACGTTCGGTGATCGAATAATGTATGTAACAATAATGTATGAACAATAAGTAGCCTATGGATATTTGCACGTCTCTAGACTATGTGCCTATGTGCAGTTAATTAGTATTGTAGCTAATACCATCCAATTTAACAGTGACGTTTTGATTATTGATATTGGACAAAGTATAATTAAGCAATAAGGCCCGAGGGGTTGTGGTATACGCCAATAAATCACAGATAAGGGCTGTTCTTATGCACAACACAACGCAGAATGCCTGGATACAGCGCTTAGCCGTGGTATATTGGCCATATACCACAACCCCCGAGGTGCTTTACTGCTATTATAAACTGGTTACTAACATAATTAGAACAGTAAAAAGTATTGTTTAGTCATACCCCTGGTATACGGCTTTGAGCCAATCGGCATTCAGGGCTCGAACCACCCGTTTTATAATGCGCATTAATAGAGGTGATTGAGACTTGGATGGTGATGGTATTCACCTTTGATTTCAATGTATGGAGCTTGTACTGTATAGTGTATATACCACACCATCTTGTCAAACTCAAGAGCATAATTTACTCAGGGAAATCAATAGAATGTCCAAATTTGTGTGGATATAGGGAATGTATCCTTATGTACCCAGAAGTTTTCCCTGATGTCAGTTTGTCTCTAAGCCTATAGCCTGTTCAATATGCTATAATTTCCCCTAATTACTGTCAGGTAATCCAAATCCTCAAAAGCAATGTAAATAGGTTCAGTAGTGCACAATAGCTCTCTCTTTTTATTACCCCCTCTCTATACTGTCCCATCTCTACTCCAATTGATCGAGTAGTTGAAAAAGTGGTTCTGTTTTTATAAGAGACTAATCCTTGCACTCCAGCTCAATTATCTGAGGTTTACTGTTATTGACATTTTGCAAATGTAATAACACAAAAGCTTTAGGGCAAATCCCAATTGTGGGTGAAGCATACCATAACATTCGAGAAACATACTGTATGAGATCTAACACGGCAACACACAGACCTATTGAGACAGTATAGAAGGACTGCAGGACAGCCTTCCCCTTGGTAGATGTCTTAATGTAATTTGGCTCACTCACCTCAGTCAGAGGAGGCCAGGGGAAGTCAGGGTAGATCGATGGGATGAGTTTGCGTTGGTCGAGGCCTGAGCCGCTGTTGTTGCCCGACAGGACTTCCCGCAATTAAAAGCCCATTTTGTCATTGGAGGAGTGAATAATAAGTCATCCGCAGATCGAGTCGGCAACAAATCCTCACAGAGCATATTGAGGGATGTCATAGTGTGGCAGCTTGGTGGTGCTCTACTCTGATGCCCACCACAGCTGCTGCTGCAGGCAGGCCTTCAGTGAGCTCTGGGCTGCTGTGCAGAGGTGTAGGCAGAAATTCCTTTGTGGCTGGGCATGAGTAAAAGTTACTGGGCCAACCATTTCCAGCAAAAATACAGCAAACATACCTAGACATATTAAAGTGAAAATGTGTGCAATCACATTGCATCATTTAACACATAATACAAGATAACTGTGACTAAGAAACACCACCATTTTTCCTTGGCAAACAAGCCATTACTAGGCCGGTTGTCAAGTAGCAACTACACAAGTTACAACCGCTTACAACAACACTGCTGACAAAACAGGAAGACTGTAAACAAACATAATGAAATATACATCATAGGCGGGGAAGCAGCTCAGCCTCAGCTAGAGGAACATTGTTTAGGAGGATCCGGGGAAAAATGTGCCTTTTATAAACACATTTTATGTAATTCTACAACACTTTACATTTCTGTAGATATTATCAGAATCTTTAATAATAGGCTATATGCATACTACAAAAATGAAACTGTAGGACTATTCTGCCGACACTGACAACCTGAGATCAATAAAAACGACCTTGTCTTGAATGCAACCATGCAATCTAGGCCTACGAAAAGGGGAAATAAATATTTTACAATATTATTATTTTAGTATTTTTCTCCCCAATTTCAAACTTGTCTCATCGCTGCAACTCCTCAACGGGCTCGGGAGGCAAAGGTCAGGTCATGCATCCTCCAAAACCTGACCCGCCCAACCACGCTTCGTAATGTGTCGGAGGAAACACTGTTCAACTGATGACCAAGGTCAGCCTGCAGGCATCTAGCCCACCACAAGGAGTCGCTAGAGCGCGATGAGCCAAGTAAATTCCCCCCGGCCAAACCCTCCCCTAACCCAGAACAACACTGGGCCAATTGTGCGCGGCCCTATGGGACTCCCGATCAAGGCCGGTTGTGATACAGCCTGGGATTGAACCCGGTTCTATAGTGACGCCGCTAGCACTGCAATGCAGTGCCTTAGACCACTGCGCCACTGGGGAGGCCCAAAATATTTCATTTTTTATATTTTGTTACATATTTTAAGCCAGCCTGATTGCGTGGGCCAGTGTTCAATCTGGCAAGGCCCTGCCGTGGCGTCACCTCTGCAGTTGTGAACTGTGATAGCCCTGCGACTGCTAAGCGGATGCCCACTCTATGACATTTCAGGAGGAATCGCTGCTTATGCATGTTTTAACCCTGTGAAATATTGCTGTCATCCTCGCAGATTTTGAATAAATTGTTGTGTTGAATTTGCTGTGAATAGGTCATAGCATGTCTGTCTGTATGTTAGACCTTTTTCTGTAAAAATTCTATCTAAATTACTGTGCTGAGCATTTCCATTCAAATGTTATACCTGCAGGTTCAGGCGAATGTAACATACAAGCTACCCCCACCATGCACATACAGTACAATACTGTACATTGAGGAGCCACTCTGGAGGTTTGAAGGCTTCTACTCCATCAGGCTGAAGTGACTAATAAAACACCCCTCTCTGCTGAAGGTTCTCTCTCTGCTTAGTCACTGGGTTGCCAATGTTCTACAGTATCTGCTGACAGCAGGGCATCAACAGCAATGATGCTACTGCTAGTGAGCTTTAACTAAGGAAACAGGAGCTAGCTTAAATCCAGAATGGCGGTTGTTTTGCAAGCAGTTGTCTTAGTCAAGATGAGTACAGCGAAACACAGTCATTCCATATCATGACTTTAGGGACCAACGTTTTATTAGTAATTGCTCGAAGTGACAATATTTTCTTCTGCGATATGAGATTCATGGGCTTTGGTTTGACTCTCTCCCTTTCCATGGTTATAGAGTGTTCATTGTAAAATGCATTTAATCAGGTTTCATGAGCCTCAATGGCGTGTAACCTCTGACTGGCCATTATGTAGAAATGGCAAGACATCTCAGCAAGGACACTATACAATAATGAATAATAATTGATGACATTTCTATAGTTCTTTTCATAGAATCTCAAAGCACTTCATGAGCAAAACAACTAAAGCAATAGGCCTATATCATGACAGGTCAACCAATAGAGGCTTAGTCTTTGGAAGCTGCATCCTCTGAAGATAGAGAGGGTCAGTTCATGGCTTGAGTGAAGGGAGCTGGACAGAGAATGGTAGATGATATTGATGGAGTCTGCTGATGATCTTGTAGTCTTATAGCCACTGGGCTTCTCCTCTTCCACTCTGTGTAGCAGCCACTTGGGTGATTCCTCAGCAGCACCAGAAAGCACACCACACAAAGTTCACCATAGTAGCCAGTCGTCCTCATTACGAGCCCTCTGCCCTCGGCATTGCTGTATTCCTCTATATCCCATTCCTCTCACGCTTCAGGCGACTCCTCAAATGATGTTCTCAAAAGATCTGGAATTGGCAGATGAAACAAAATAGATGGTACTGTGTCCAGATGCATTTTTTAAAACTAGCTAGCCAAGCCACAAAGTGTTAACCTGTCAGTCAGTCTGCAAGTTCGTGGCTCAAAAACAGCAGATATATGCAATAAAAACCAGATGTTATCAAAAACAAAAGAGCTGATTAAAAAACAATTGAAAACACCTAAAAATAACTAAATATGTAGAAATTTACAGGAGCTCTGTGCTTAGGCTACTACCAGGGCGCCATGGCAACTGGTTGATGTACCAGGATATCGTCAAATTCGAAGAGAAGAGAAAAAAACATTGCTGCGATGGGCTATCGCTATCAATTTTCCAAGATGAACAGCCAAGTAAAGTCAGTCAATGGTAAGGTGAAAAACACTTGTGCAAGCAAATTATGCATGAAAAGATGGCTTGGCTGATTTATGTTCCACTGTGCTGCTCATAGGAGGAGGAGGAAAACAGAATATGAATAATTGACATTCACCAATCTCAGTCTCACCAATGCAAAGACTAAGTCCCAGTTGCATAAAACATCTTAAGTTAATTTACCCCTCATCTTTTCCCTTAAAGCTTCCTTAATTTTGCCTCCCAAGTGGCACAGCGCTTGAGGCGTCACTACAGACCTCGGTTCGATCCCAGGCTGTGTCACAACTGGCTGTGACCGGGAGTCCCATAGGGCAGTGCACAATTGGCCCCGCGTCGTCCGTGTTAGGCCGTTTTTTTTAAACTTTGCTCATCACGCTCTAGCGACTCCTTTGTGACGAACCGGTCGCCTGCAGGCTGACTTTGGTCGTAAGTTGAACGGTGTTTCCTCCGACACATTGGTGCAGCTGGCTTCTGGGTTAAGCGGGCGGGTGTTAAGGAGCGCGGACTGGTGGGTCATGTTTCGGAGGACGCATGACTCGACCTTCCCCTTTCCCGAGCCCGTTGGGGAGTTGCAGAAAGTAGGAATAGAAACAAATTGAGAAGAAATTTACTTTTATTTGTTTTATTATTTTCTGAATCATTTTGTTTCTCCTGTCTTGAATGTAGAAGTTCTATTTTGCGATCTCCCAAAATAAATGCAATCTCTTTGACTAGAAGTTCAGTCAGTGAATCGGGTAATCTCCATGGTAACCATTTTTCTCACCCTAGCAGAGCTAGTTAGGCTTTTTTCGTGTTATCCAGAGCGTTGGTGACTGTAACTGTGCTGCTGGCAACAGTTTAATGATGCTTTTTTTTCTCAGATGAGAGTGCTCTGAAATCAGAGTAGATAGCCAGAGCGAATTTACAAATGTTATTGTCATCTCTCTCTGTGACATAATCAGTGACTGTTACTGCTAAGCTGCTGGGCAACCTAATGCGGACTATGCACATTCCAAACTCGAACGTTTCAAGTCCTCTTCATATCCAAGTCCTCTTCGTATCGTGGGAGCCGTTTCCAATGCGTTGTCAGGCATTGGCAACAGGGAGGAGATCTTGTTAAATGTGGATTAAATTGTTTAAAATTACTAAATTAAATTCACAGAAACTAAAAGCTACAGCAATGCGCTTGTTAGCCAAATTTATGAACATTTGACAATTATTGTTTCAACATAGTAGAACCACTACAAAGATGATGCTACTGTAGCTAGCTAGTCTCTTCCATAGACTAGACTGGTTATCTAGCTAGCATCAGAGCCTTCTGGCTAATATCATAGACTCGATCTAACATTGTATTTACAGAGAAATAGGTCTGTGTACTTGCCATATTAGTTGAAGCTAACATTAGTTTACAAAAGTAATGTTTGCTAAGGTGTATATTTGGTTGGCTTTGCTATCTAGCAAGCTGAGATCTCATTGCTCAAGTTGATCCAATGTTTTCAAAACAGCTTGCTAGCCCTGTCCAGTACATAACATATGTATCTACTATCTAATGTTATCCAAATAATTGTTATTTCTCTGCACCACTTTTGTAATTGATAGGCTCTACATTTACCTGCTTATTCCCTGATGTTGTCCATGTCTTTTGAAGATGCCCTCCGTTTGTACATCCATTAACAGATTACTCATTAATTCTCCCTTCATCCAATGTATTCCATATTGCCTACTTCCTCACCAGACAGTAGCAAAAAACGAATAGAAACAGTGCTAATTTCGGGCCTCCCGAGTGGGCAGTGATCTAAGGCACTGCCTCACAGTGCTCGAGGCGTCACCACAATCCCGGGTTCCATCCAGGGCTGTGCCGCAGCCGGCCCGACCGGGTGACCCATGAGGTGGCGCACAATTGGCCCAACGCCGTCCGGGTTAGGGGAGGTTTTTGGACGGCATGTCCTTGTCCCATCGTGCTCTAGCGACTCCTTGTGGCGGGCCGGGCACATGCATGCTGACTTCGGTCGCAAGTTGTACAGCATTTCCTCCGACACATTGGTGCAGCTGGCTTCCTGGTTAAACGAGCGGTGTGTCAAGAAGCAGTGTGGCTTGGCAGGGTTGTGTTTCGGAGGACACATGGCTCTTCACCTCTCCCGAGTCCGTACTGGAGTTGCAGCGATGGGACAAGACTCTAACTTCCAATTGAATAGTGCTAATTTCACTCAACAAATTTTTAAAAAGGGTATTAGACATTTACAGATCATAGTCTAGACTCAAACTAATCATGAATGACTTGTATGTTGTGTGATTACATGAACGAATGAGTGATTGATACAGTAGCCTATAGAAGTATTGAATATAGGCTAAGTTACGGTATTAAGACTAGACAGGATGTGCTCTTAGGCCTACAGCTCGATGGTGGTTATACAAGGCTGCTATACTAAGCCTACAAATGATAATGCCATTACTTATGATCATAATAATAATAGTAATAATAACAATAAGAAGGAGATCAAGCAAAAGGAGCGTTATTATTATAAATATAATTTTTTCCACAATTTGAAACAGTGTAAACACTAAATAAATTATACCAGAGAGGCTGTTATAACGAAAAAAAGTGTAAAGTCTTTATTATTATTATTATTACAGCAAAGCAAAGATTAAAAACAGATGAAATTGTGAAATTGTTTACTTGTTGCTAACGGAATCAGTAGGCTATTAAACAACCACTCCAACAGGCAACAGAAGCAGGATCTGTCTTATTTCTGTAGATATATTGATGATTTATAAAGCCAGGCACATTTAAGAGTTAGGCTATTGATTATAGACCTAATTAAGTTTGGGTTTCCTCTGTCCTCCTTTTCCTAGACAATAAGGCAAGGGCTGTTTTCTCATCTCCTCATTCTGAAGCTGCCTCCGTGGCATTGTTCTCAACACCAATATCCTGGTTAACTTTGCTATTATGCACATAGCAACATGGTCTAGGAAAAGGCGCCAATTCAACAGCGCACTGATGTATTTCAGAACCGTGGACAGCGAAAGCTATCCGACGAGGGAGAAAGCGCATTTGTTATAAAATAATAAATTGTTTATTAGTGTTGCACCATTGTTCTTATGTAATAAAACCATATACACTTTCAGTAGCACATGTCTTAGACTTATAGACTGTGACATCCCTACTGCCTCTACAATGGATCAGTCCAATCAGCGTGAATCCGACTGGGTATTGGGTACATCATGATATATATATATATTTTGCTACTGTTCGACTAAAGAAATCTCAGTCGACCAACAGCCTATCAACCTAACTATCGACCAGTTGACTAAATGGGGTCATCCCTACTGTACACTCTACTGCATGATTGTAGCGGGTTTACTAACACGTTAGTTCAAGTAGCTAGGTTGACTATGACGTTAGCTAATATGGTGACAATAATGTAGGCTGTGTGTAACGGTTAGCGATTATGGTAGGTTTGGCTTGGAAAAGTCCATAAGCGAAGGGAAAAGGTCAGAGGTGGAGAGATGTACATGCGAGAAGGAATTATACCACGGGCAAAGTGATCATGCTGTTTGTATGTGGGTGCTATTAAAGTGAACTGTGTGTGCGGGTGATCAGGGGTGTATACATTCTGCCAATTCTGTTGAAAAATGTTTCTTAAGCAGAATGAAACGGAAATAAACAACTGAATTGGTAACTGTTTAGACTAATGATTTCACCCTAGATCAGTTATATGCAGGCAAGTGTGTGCAAGGTGGTATTGAATGTGTCACTGTCTATGCTGTAATAGAAATAAGGCCATGCCCCCCACCCCAAAAAAGCGAACTCCCTAATTTTAAACGCCACCGATCGCCATTGTACTGGTGGTAGAGTTGATGGCAGAGCTGTATGTCCCATCCACCTGCTTCAGGATGTCTTTCTCTCTGTGGTGTTTGGCCAGAAGCCCATCAATAGCAGCTCTCATGGGCACTGTCCATCGTGGTCAGCACAGGGAGAAGTTGTCAGAAGCAGTGCTTGGCAGATCTGAAAGAGAGGCACAATGTTATTTTAATGAGAGTTTAGTCCACTTGACAATTCAAGATCAATCAAATTTCAATCAAATGTATTTATAAAGCCCTTTTTACATCAGCCGATGTCACAAAGTGCTAAGAGAATTCAATATTCATGCTGATGATCTGTACAACATGAGACAGACACAAATACAGTACAAATAGATTAAAACATAATATGGAATATAATACAGATACAGATAATGTGCATGTGGTGGTTTCAAATAATGTTACTTCTACTAGCTTGCTCTATCCCTGCTTTTCCTGAACATGTCTATCTGATATATAATGGGGGCACAACGGGAGTCTAGCGGTTAAGAGCTTGGACCAATAACCAAAAGGTCGCTGGTTTGAATCTCCGAGCTGACTAGGCGATAAATCTGATGTGCCTTTGAGCAAGGCACTCAACCCTATTTTCTCTGGATAAGAGCGTCTGCTAAATGACTAAAATGTCAATGTAACATGTTCTATAGCAGTGGTCCCCAACCTTTTTTGAGTCAAGATCACTTCTGCAGTCAAAAAACAAGCAGAGATCTATTGCTCAGATTTTTTTACATTACTTAAAATATTTAACATTAACCTAACAAAAACTATTCTGTAGGAATGAGGTTTGGGTAGTAAGCCAATACATTATCACTGTAACGGAATTCTTCGTCCTCCTCTGACGAGGAGTAACAAATGTCGGACCAAGATGCAGCGTGGTGAGTATCCATTTTAATAGGAATACTTGAAACAAACAAAATAACGAATAAACGAACGAAGATGAAACAGTCCCGTAAAGTGACAACACAAACACAGGAACACAGTAACAGGAACAATCACCCACAACCCACAATACAAAACAGGATACCTAAATATGGCTCCCAATCAGAGACAACAACTGACACCTGCCTCTGATTGAGAACCATATCAGGCCAAACACATAGAAATAGACAAACTAGACATACAACATAGAATGCCCACTCAGATCACACCCTGACCAAACAAAACATAGAAACATACAAAGCAAACTATGGTCAGGGCGTGACAATCACAGCATATTGGCTATATGCCTGGCCTGCCAATATTGTTCTTCTCAGACCATATTATACTGAACAAAAATATAAACGCAACATACAACAATTTCATCGATTTTACTAAGTTACACTTCATATGAGGAAAACAGTCAATTGAAATACATTTATTTGGCCCTAATCTATGGATTTCACAAAACTAGGAATACAGATGTTGGTCACAGATACCTTAGAAAAATAGGCCTCACAATGGGCTGTCACGCTCGTTGAAAGGAATGGACCAAGGCGCAGCGTGGTAAGCGTACATTTTAGTTTATTTATAATGTCGCTCACAGAACAAGAAACAACAAACAAACGTAAAGCTACGTAGTGCTCGCAGGTCACTACACATAGACAACTACCCACAATCACAGGTAGGAAAAAGGGCTGCCTAAGTATGATTCCCAATCAGAGACGACGATAGACAGCTGCCTCTGATTGGGAACAACACTCGGCCAGAAACAAAGAAATAAAGAACATAGAATGCAAAACATAGAAATAAAGAAACTAGAATGCCCACCCTAGTCACACCCTGGCCAAACCAGAATAGAGAATAAAAGCCTCTCTATGGCCAGAGCGTGACATGGGCCTTAGGATCTGTTTACAGGAGTTTTGTACATTCAGATTGCCATCGATAAAATGCAATTGTGTTCGGTGTCTGTAGTTTAATCCTGCCCATACCATAACCCCACCGCCACCATGGCGCACTCTGTTCACAATATCAGCAAACCGCTCTCTCACACAACACCATACACGTGGTCTGCAGTTGTGAGGCAGGTTGGACGTACTGCCACATTCTCTAAAACAACATTGTAGGTGGCTTATGGTAGAGAAATGAACACTCACGTCTCTGGCAACAGCTCTGGTGGACATTCCTGCAGTCAACATTCCAATTTCACGCTCCCTCAAAACTTGAGACATCGGTGGCATTGTGTCGTGTGAGAAAACTGCACGTTTTAGAGTAGACTTTTATTGTCCCCAGCACATCCACCTGTGTAATGATCATGCTGTTTAATCAGCTTCTTCATATGCCACACCTGTCAGGTGGATGAATTATCTTGGCAAAGGAGAAATGCTCACTAGCAGGGATGTAAACAGATTTGTGCACCAAATTTGAGAAAAGTACGCTTTTTATGCATATACATTTTTGGGGGATCTTTTATTTCAGGTCATGAAACATGGGACCAACACTACAATTTGCATTTATATTTTTGTTCAGTGTATATAAAATTATAATAAAAAGACTGCATGGGGGCTTTAAATTGCCTGACCATTAAAGAGACACAACAACTATGACGGTGACACAGACACACACACGCCACTCCGGACAGCCATTGTCAGCGGTGGGTAATTTCACAAGGCTAAGTATTACTCTTGACTCAAAATTAGCCAGTATCAAGTGTGCTTGGCTCACTCTCCTTATCAACCCCAGTGCCATTGTATTATCTTTTTAAAAGGAACAAAACAACCTAGTAGGTATTCAGAGATCTCCTATGTAAGTATATCCCATACTTTCCATTGCCTTTGCAGCCCCAGCTCGTTCCACTCTCAAGCAGCAGGACCTGCAGAGAAGCAGCATCAGTGACAGCCTATGAATATCATCTCCCAGTCTCCCAGAGGCATCACACCTATAACTCAAAAAATGTACATGAATCAAAGGCCCAAAAACCAGTGAGATGTAAATGCACCCGGGAACACTTTCCTTTCCTGCCGTCACTATTCCTAACAGCTCATTCTGCCACTTCCTTCCTGCCTTCCATCAAAGTTATGATGTTCATGGAAATGTTATAACTTTTGCATTGACTTTCATTTCATTACGTAAGACCCTGACATTATTCAATGGCAGGATTAAGTCAGATTGAAGCCTTGGTGTGATTTTCAAACCTCGAATTTAGCTTAATTTAATCTAGTGGTTCCGATAGGGGAAGAGGATTCCTTGACTCCTAGTCAGAAAATCCTCCTTTTGGTTCAACCCCTACGCTTCTCTAACCGAGCTGTGTGTGAGTAAAATAGGCTTTTCCTTGCATTTTTAATTACACTAGAATCTGTGCAAAGCACCTTCCAGTTCGATGGGATTAGGGATGAGAAGAGAAAATCGAAGAGAAGCCATACCCATGTTCCCTAGCAGGTTCTTAAAGTGATCTCTGTTGAGTATAATTATTGTAACATAGAATGTGTTATCAGTAGAGCAAATAACATGTTAGAGTATATGCTAAATTAAATAGGCAACCAACATAAAGAATGGTCATGGAAACCAATCTTCTCATTAATAATTGCACTAGTGCCACTGCTGACTGTAGTCTAACGAGCCTAAAGCTAATCAAACAGTATCCCTGTTAAAGATTGTGTGTTTGACAACATGAGGTTGCTACTTGGCACCAGGGTTCTGATGTCAGCCCTAAAGGTGCAATCTGGTGTTATCCGAGAACAGAGCCACAAGGTTGGCATCCCGCAGTGTTCATCTGGCATCAGAGGACTCATCTCTGCTCACTGACATTCAATATGTCCCTGCCACTGTCTGTAAATAGTATTTGTGATGAGACACCTACAGAGTACTATCTCAGGTGACAAATCAAGCCAAATCTTTAAAATGTCACATGAAATAATCGTATGTGCTGGCATTTGGAATATTCCAAATCAATTTAAATGTTTATGTGGAGGTGGGTCATCACACATCACATTCACACATCAAATTCTGCTTGACTCCCATTGACATCTTGATCTTGTTGTTTAACGAAATGAGAGAACTGGCTTGGTGGTTTCTGCTTACAGTTTCTAAAGATGACCTTGCTGCTTGAGCAGTAGTCACTGAGTGGGATATTCTTCTATGATGAACAGAAGAAATCTCACAGAAATATGTTGGGAGAGCATATGGCTCTTCCTCTTGACATTTTCCACATTTTGTTACATTACAGTTTTTTTCTAAATTTGATTAAATCGTTTTCCCCCTCATCAATACACACACAATACCTCAAAATGACAAAGAAAAAACTTACATTATAAACTTAATTTACATAATTATTTAGACCCTTTACTCAGTACTTTGTTGAAGCACCTTTGGCAGCGATTACAGCCTTGAGTACTCTTGGCTATGACGCTACAAGCTTAGCACACCAGTTTCTCCCATTCTTCCCTATATATCCTCTTAAGCTCTGTCAGATTGGATGGGGATTGTCGCTGCACAGTTATTTTCAGGTCTCTCCAGAGATGTTTGATCGGGTTCAATTCTGGGCTCTGGCTGGGCCACTCAAGGACATTCAGAGATTTGTCCCGAAGCCACTCCTGCGTTGTCTTGGCTTCACCCAAGTCTGAGGTCCTGAGGGCTTTGGAACAGGTTTTCATCAAGGATCTGTACTTTGCTCCGTCCAGCTTCCCCACGATCCTGACTAATCTCCCAGTCCCTGCCGCTAAAAAACATCCCCACAGAATGATGCTGCCACCACCATGCTTCACCGTAGGGATGGTGCCAGGTTTCTTACAGACGTGACGCTTGGTTCAATCTTGGTTTCATCAGACCAGAGAATCTTGTTTCTCATGGTCTGAGAGTCCTTTAGCTGCCTTTTGGCAAACTCCAAGCGGGCTGTCATGTGCCTTTTTACTGAGGAGTGGCTTCTGTCTGGCCACTGTTAGGGTTTGTTTCTTACGTCCTTCTTTGTCAATCATTGGTTCATTGGTGAGATTAGCATTATGACAATATCTTTAATTAAATCATTCAAAAACCGTTATTAATGCAATTGCAGACAGAAGTTGACAAACAGGAACATAGCACGCATGTTTCTGAGTAAGTTCTGCATCAAACAAAAGGTCTCCAGTGGTTTTATTAAACCCTAAGTCGCGCCCTAGTGACGTCACTGCCTAAATCATCATCCTCTACGCCTGGGACCAAAACCATGCCTACAAAGCTGTATAAACAGGGCCTTTATTGTTAGCTAAACACTTAGCAGTAAATGTCCCCTTCCCCCAAAGTTTACCTATTGTGGAATGTTTACCTAGTCTTATCTCCTTCACTCCCCCGCAGAGTTCTGTCTAAGGGCCTCTTTATAATGAGGCAGAGAGAGATATAACTAAAATACAAATGTAGAACAATACTAAACTTCTACAATGAATATATATATTGTTAATCCGTAGTCTAAAACCCTGTAACTGTAAGGAGGGAAGGGTCTTTTAATCCCTCCCCTAATAAAACATAAGCATAATACATTATTCTAATACACCAAACATTTGGGTACAACCCTTTTTATGACCCCTGGGTGAACCCGACACCACTCTACCATAAAGGCCTGATTGGTGGAGTGCTGCAGAGATGGTTGTCCTTCTGGAAGGTACTCTCATCTCCACAGAGGAACTCTGGAGCTCTGTAAAAGTGTAAAATGGTATAGAATCAGCTTGATCCCCTCTGTCAAAGAACCTTTGACCTTCTTTTTTGATATTTTCAGTGGTATTGTTAACAAACACGCCCCGATAAAGGAAATGAGAATAAAAACGGTTCAGCCCCTGGTTCGACCATGATCTTGCAGAGTTTTACTCCACCTCAAGAATTGCATTTGGCGAAAGGCTCGGAACACGCATACTTAGGCTGACTGGCTGTCATTTAGGCAAATGAGAAATAAGTGCACTCAGGCTATCCGGAAGGCCAAAGTTAGTTACTTTAAGGAGCAGTTCTCTCTCTATGGGTCTAACCTCAAGATGTTCTGGAAAGCAGTTAAAGACCTCAAGAATAAACCCTCCTCCTCACAGCTGCCCATGTCTCTTAATGTTGATGTGGTTGTTACTGACAAGAAACACATGGCTGAGCGCTTTAATCACCACTTCATTAAGTCAGGATTCCTATTTGACTCAGCCATGCCTCCTTGTCCGTCCAACATTTCCTCATCTCCCACCCCTTCTAATGCGACTATCCCCGATGCTTCTCCCTCTTTTTCCCCTGCCCAGCTACAAAGTTTCTCCCTGCAGGCAGTCACTGAGTCCGAGGTGCTAAAGGAGCTCCTTAAACTTGACCACCAAAAACCATCTGGGTCAGATAGTTTAGACCCTTTCTTCTTTAAGGTTGCTGCCCCTATCATTGCCAAGCCTACCTCCAACCTTTTCAACCTGTCTCTCTTTTCTGGGGAGGTTCCCATTGCTTGGAAGGCAGCCATGGTTCATCCTTTATTTAAAGGAGATCAAGCTGATCCTAACTGTTATAGGCCTATTTCTATTTTGCCCTGTTTATCAAAAGTGTTGGAAAAACTTGTCAATAATCAACTGACTGGCTTTCTTGATGTCTATAGTATACTCTCGGGTATGCAATCTGGTTTCCGCTCAGGTTATGGATGTGTCACTGCAACCTTAAAGGTCCTAAATGATGTCACCATTGCCCTTGATTCTAATCAATATTCTGCTGCTATTTTTATTGACTTGGCCAAAGCTTTTGATACGGTAGACCATTCCATTCTTGTGGGTCGGCTAATGAGTATTGGTGTCTCTGAGGGGTCTTTGGGCTGGTTTGCTAACTACCTCTCTCAAAGAGTGCAGTGTATAAAGTAAGATAATCTGCTGTCTCAGCCACTGCCTGTCACCAAGGGAGTACCCCAAGGCTCGATCCTAGGTCCCACGTCTTCTCAATTTACATCAACAACATAGCTCAGGCAGTAGGAAGCTCTCTCATCCATTTATATGCAGATGATACAGTCTTACACTCAGCTGGCCCCTCCCCGGATTTCGGATTTTGTGTTAACCTTGTTCTGAACACCTCCAAAACAAAGGTCATGTGGTTTGATAAGAAGAATGCCCCTCTCACCACTGGTGTGATTACTACCTATGAGGGTTTAGAGCTTGAGGTAGTCACCTCATACAAGTACTTGGGAGTATGGCTTGACGGTGCACTGTCCTTCTCTCAGCACATATCAAAGCTGCAAGCTAAAGTTAAATCTAAACTTGGTTTCCTCTATCATAATTGTTTCTCTTTCAAGCCCAGCTGCCAAACTAACCCTGATTCAGATAACCATCCTACCCATGCTAGATTACTGAGACATAATTTATAGATCGGTAGGTAATGGTGCTCTCGAGCGGCTATATGTTCTTTACCATTCAGCCATCAGATTTGCCACCAATGCTCCTTATAGGACACATCACTGCACTCTATACTCTATCAACCACTGGTTGATGCTTATTTATAAAACCCTCTTAGGCCTCACGAGCTGCAACAAACACTCAAACTGGATAGTTTTATCTCAATCTCTTCATTCAAAGACTCAATCATGGACACTCTTACTGACAGTTGTGGTTGCTTTGCGTGATGTATTGTTGTCTCTACCTTCTTGCCCTTTGTGCTGTTATCTGTGCCCAATAATGTTTGTACCGTGTTTTATGCTGCTACCATGTTGTGTTGCTACCATGTTGTTATGTTGTGTTGCTAACATTCTGTGTTGTCATGTGTTGCTGCCTTACTATGCTGTTGTCTTAGGTCTCTCTTTATGTAGTGTTGTGTTGTCTCTCTTGTTGTGATGTGTGTTTTGTCCTATATTTATATGATATTTTTAACATTTTTAATCCCAGGCCCCCGTAGGAGGCTTTTTTCCTTTTGGTAGGCCGTCATTGTAAATAGGAATTTGTTCTTAACTGACTTGCCTAGTTAAATAAAGGTTAAATACAAAATGTAATCAAATAAAAGTGACCATTGGGTTCTTGGTCACTTCCCTGACCAAGGCCCTTCTCCCCCGATTGCTCAGTTTGGCCTGGTGGCCAGCTCTAGGAAGAGTCTTGGTGGTTCTAAACTTCTTCCATTTAAGAATGAAAGAATGATGGAGGCTACTGTGGTCTTGGGGACCTTCTTTTTTGGGGACCTTTTTTGGTAACCTTTCCCACATCTGTGCCTTGACGCAATCCTGTCTCGGAGCTCTACAGACAATTCCTTCGACCTCATGGCTTGGTTTTTGCTCTGACATACACTGTCAATTGTGGGACCTTACATAGACAGGTGTGTGCCTTTCCAAATCATGTCCAATCAATTGAATTTACCACAGGTGGACTCCAATCAAGTTGTAGAAAAATCTCAAGGATAATCAATGGAAACAGGATGCACCAGAGCTCAATTTCAAGTCTCATAGCCAAGGGTCCGAATACTTATGTAAATAAGGTATTTCTGTTTTATTTCTTTGTAAATTAGCAAACATAAAAACCTGTTTTTGCTTCGTCATTATGGGGTATTGTGTGTAGATTGATGAGGGAAAAAATGTAATCGAGGAGTTTGAATACTTTCCAAGACACGCTTACTTGCCGAGACACGCTTACTATCCGAGACACGCTTACTTTCCGAGACACGCTTACTATCCGAGACACGCTTACTATCCGAGACACGCTTACTATCCGAGACACGCTTACTATCCGAGACACGCTTACTTTCCGAGACACGCTTACTATCCGAGACACGCTTACTTTCCGAGACACGCTTACTATCCGAGACACGCTTACTTTCCGAGACACGCTTACTATCCGAGACACGCTTACTATCCGAGACACGCTTACTTTCTGAGACACGCTTACTATCCGAGACACGCTTACTATCCGAGACACGCTTACTATCCGAGACACGCTTACTATCCGAGACACGCTTACTTTCTGAGACACGCTTACTATCCGAGACACGCTTACTATCCGAGACACGCTTACTATCCGAGACACGCTTACTTTCCGAGACACGCTTACTATCCGAGACACGCTTACTATCCGAGACACGCTTACTTTCCGAGACACGCTTACTATCCGAGACACGCTTACTATACGAGACACGCTTACTTTCCGAGACACGCTTACTATACGAGACACGCTTACTATCCGAGACACGCTTACTATACGAGACACGCTTACTTTCCGAGACACGCTTACTATCCGAGACACGCTTACTATCCGAGACACGCTTACTATCCGAGACACGCTTACTATCCGAGACACGCTTACTTTCCGAGACACGCTTACTATCCGAGACACGCTTACTATCCGAGACACGCTTACTATACGAGACACGCTTACTTTCCGAGACACGCTTACTATACGAGACACGCTTACTATCCGAGACACGCTTACTATCCGAGACACGCTTACTATACGAGACACGCTTACTATACGAGACACGCTTACTTTCCGAGACACGCTTACTTTCCGAGACACGCTTACTATCCGAGACACGCTTACTTTCCGAGACACGCTTACTATCCGAGACACGCTTACTATCCGAGACACGCTTACTTTCCGAGACACGCTTACTTTCCGAGACACGCTTACTATCCGAGACACGCTTACTTTCCGAGACACGCTTACTATCCGAGACACGCTTACTATCCGAGACACGCTTACTATCCGAGACACGCTTACTATCCGAGACACGCTTACTATCCGAGACACGCTTACTTTCTGAGACACGCTTATAAGATCGTGACAAGTTATAACAAGTTACATATCTTCCTCAGATTCTCATCACATCATCCGAGAATCCTCCAAGGTAACTAACTAGCTGTAATCCTGGAAGTTGACCTAAAATACAGTAACGTTACGCTAGCTAAATCATTTTTGGGGTTAATATAGAACTGGCTGGGGATGTCATAGAGGTCAAGAGAGAACATTTAGGTGTCCTCGATTTTCAGATGACTTTCAAAGGAAGATAACGTAATTAAATGAATCAATTTTCAAGTAGAATTTCCTTTAAAAAAGTGATTTTCTCTGTCACCACCGCTGAAAAAAAAAACGAAGGGAAACACTGGTGTGTGCATTGTGTGTGCACAAGTATGTGTGCGTGTATGTCTGTGTGTGTGTGTGTGTGTGTGTGTGTGTGTCTCAGCCTTCAACAAAGACATTTTATATGCAGAACACCCACAGACACAAAATCACCAAGCAATGCCCCTGAAACGGCAAAGAGAATAACAGAATTTGCTTTGTAGTCACCAAACAAAGTGTCTCTCTGCATTGAATGTAGTGTACAGCCCTGCAGTATTCCACTGCTGTATACATGCATTTTTCTCCCACCATCACAGCCTCTTCTTCCTGACAAATAACTTATCTTCTTGCTAATGTAATTAACTGCTTGGAGGGCTTTCTCTCTGATTCTTTTTCTTTCCTTAACAGTGCTGTAACTGTATATGATTTACCCTGAATACCTTCTGTTATGGCTCCCTGTAAGTTAACTATAACTGGGTAGGACATTTTTCAGTACCAGAGCACAAATAACTGACTGTTTCATTTTCAGTTAAATAAAAAAGAGCTTGCTTGAAGCTACACTTTTATGATGGAATTGCCTCAGAACGCACAATAACTCATGCTATTTTTCTCCTCAAAGTTGAGTAAATACAAATATAATAAAACCTTATTTAATAATATGTATTTATTTTTATCTATAATTTTTTCACTCTTTATGTGCACTGCAGAGAACACCGGAATAAGAATTACCACTGATTTATCACAGTGAATTATTGTAATGTTTGTTTATGAGTCAATTAATCCCATAAGGGATGGGTTGCCAACTGGCGATTAGACATCATATTTTTTCTTCATTCATTCATTATAACAGAACGCCAGAAAAAAGCTGACTAAATGGAACAAACAGTTGGTCCAGCTTCATCCCTGTGTTGGACGCAGGAAATGTAAATTAATCACCTAGGGACACACTCATTAACTACTGTGCTGCTCATTAATCGTCCCTTGTGAGTGACGTTCAATTTAACATGCTAATCTGTGTCAGAGGATCCTTTCGGTGAGAGTGGGGAGGCAGGGACATACTGGAGACAGACACGACACGCGTGGTGGGAGATAACAGCTAACACACAGTCCATCAGGAACGTAGGAAAGCTATTTCCAACATTTATTCTTATTTTAATGGAGAGATCACTGGAGAGAGAACAGAACGCAGAGGGACAAGACGATTGTTGTACAATCCACTAACATGCTGGCAAGAGCTATGCTGTTTTCTGCTGAGTCAATGACATGGTGCTTCAGTGTCAATGAAGCCAGCAGCCCAGCACTTAGCAACCACCTCCATCCACTTCATCAGCTCTAATAGGGGATGTATGGAGAGGAAGGTCATCATATGCTAAATGGCATATATTATCATATCTCAGAGGAAACTACATAGAATGAGGATGGCAGTCCTCTCCGAGATGAAATGACAACGTTTATTTGGGCCATTTTGAGTCCACTCTATCCAGAGGTTTGAGAGGGTGGGCTCAAGGGTAGGAGAAAGACATTATTATTGAACCTGGAGGAGCAACAACACAAGCATTGGCAGGGAGTTTAGCATGGCCAAAGTTTTGTGATATCTTGTGTACAGTAAATTGAGTTTCCCACTAGGATATCGACTCAAACAAACCATAAAATTAAGTGAATGAAATGCACAAATTGAATTAAGTAAGATACTGGGTTAACACTGGCGTACATCTAAATAAAGACAGGATCTTAGTTGAGTATGTCCTGATCATCTGTTCCCTCCCTCCACACTGTGGTGCATATATCAGCCTAATACATGGCCGTCAACAGGGAGCTTTTCACACTCTTCCCATCACTGATCTCCTCTCTGCATCCTCTCAATCTGCCTCAAATCCAAGCCTTGTTTCTATGGAGAATAAAACGGTTATGAAAATAAGCTGTTGGTCAAGAGTCTTCAAATACACCCCCACTCAACGACAAAATTCAACACATTTCAGAATGTCCTCTCCTTCCTTGCTGAATATATTTTGTTACCTACAGTACTATGAATTGTGAGAGCAACATTTACAAGATTATGTTATAATACTGTTATTGCATCAAATGGTTGTTTTATGGAATAGAATAGGGTTCTTAGAGCAATCTCATCTGTGTGTGTTCTTCTGAATTGGGCCTTTGGGGCTTAATGCTGACAGTGGATTTACGATGCCTTTGGTGATAAAACCTAAAGGCCGCATTCCGTAGCATGAGTTGGTGTTTGTGTACTGGGAGGTACCAGGGAGGAGATGGCTCAGGTATGGATAATGATGAGAGGAACCTCGTTTTGGGGGCCAAACCCTGGTTTCCACACAATAAGAACAGTCTTTACAGCAGATACTGTCTGCTGCGAATTATTCATTTCTTTCATACAAATCCTAACCGTGTGACCCATTCCACACATCTGTTGTTTGTCATGTAGACTAAGGGGGTGTATCTTTGCTATAAAATATATTTGTATCCTTTGTGTCGGGGCTCTCAACGAATCATCTAAGGGTGGTTCGTCGACCAGCCATCGTTATTGCAGAGCACTCACATCATTCACTTGTGTGTATGTGTGTGTGTGTGTGTGTGACATGCTTTCCTTATTTATAAGTGAATAAAGATTTTGTTTAAGTATAACTCTGACTTGTGTGATACATTTGTCTCTCCTAATTTGATAATACAGAAATGAACCCCCACAGAATATATTATATTATACAGCGCCACCCTGAGCTGCATGTGTTCTGGACTAGGAATGAATATTTTCCTGAAAGTCTACTAAATTTCCATACTGCAAAAAATTGGAAGTACCCATTTAAAGTGTTTAAAACCATGATATGGTCAATAGGCCAGAGTTCTCCCCAAATAAAAGTGGACCTGTGTCACGTTCCTGACCTGTTTTCTCTTGTTTTGTATGTGTTTAGTTGGTCAGGACGTGAGCTGGGTGGGAATTCTATGTTGTGTGTCTAGTTTGTCTGTTTCTATGTCAGCCTAGTGTGGGTTCTCAATCAGAGGCAGATGGTAGTCGTTGTCTCTGATTGAGACTCATATATAGGAGGCTTGTTTGGTGTTGGGAGTTTGTGGGTGTTTGTTTCCTGTCTCTGTGTTTGTGTTCTGCACCAGATAGGTCTGTATCGGTTTTCACGGTTTGTTATTTTGTTTGTTGCTTGTAGTATTCACTTGTTCGTTATTAAACATGTTGAACACTAGCCGCGCTGCATTTTGGTCCTCTCATTCACCCTTGGAAGAAAACCTTTACAGAAACACCCACCAAACCAGGACCAAGCAGCGTAGCAACGGGGAGCAGCAGCGGCCCAGTACACAGGACTACTGGACACAGGAGGAATGGTCTTGGGAGATCATGGACGGAAAAGGACCCTGGGGAAGGGTTGGAGAGAATCGCCGCTCTCGGGAGGTGAAGGAGGCAGCCACAGCCCAGGAGCGGTGGATTGAGGAGGCAGCACGTAAGAGAGGCTGGAAGCCCGAGAGGCTCACCCAAAAATTTCTTGGGGGGAGGCTAAAGGGGAGTGTGGCGAAGCCGGGTTGGATACCTGAGCCAACTCCCCGGGCTTACCGTGGAGTGAGAGGGCGTCGTACTGGTCAGAAACCGTGTTATGCGGTGGAGCGCACGGTGTCCCCAGTACGCGTGCTTAGCCCAGTGCGGGCTATTCCACCTTGCCGCACTGGGAGGGCTAGGTTGGGCATCGAGCCGAGTGCCATGAAGCCGGCCCTACGTATCTGGCCTCCAGTACGTCTCCTCGGGCCGGCGTACATGGCACCAGCCTTACAGGTGGTGTCCCCGGTTCGCCTGCATAGCCCAGTGCGGGCTATTCCACCTCGCCGCACTGGCAGGGCTACGGGGACCATTCAACCTGGTAGGGTTGGAGAGGCTCGGTGCTTAAGAGCGCGTGTCCTCCTTCACGGTCCGGTATTTCCGGCGCCACCTTCCCGCCCCAGCCCAGTACCACCAGTCCCTACACCACGCACCAGGCTTCCAGTGCATCTCCAGAGCCCTGTTCCTCCTCCCCGCACTCGCCCTGAGGTGCGTGCCCTCAGCCCGGTACCTCCAGTTCCGGCACCACGCATCAGGCCTATAGTGCGTCTCAGCCGGCCAGAGTCTGCCGTCTGCCCAGCGGTGCCTGAACTGCCCGTCTGCCCAACGCCGCCTGAACTGCCCGTCTGCCCTACGCCGTCTGAGCCGGCCGTCTGCCAGGCGCCGTCTGAGCCATCCGTCTCCCCGGCGCCGTCTGAGCCATCCGTCTCCCCGGCGCCATCTGAGCCATCCGTCTCCCCGGCGCCATCTGAGCCATCCGTCTCCTCGGCGCCATCTGAGCCATCCGTCTCCTCGGCGCCATCTGAGCCATCCGTCTCCTCGGCGCCATCTGAGCCATCCGTCTCCTCGGCGCCATCTGAGCCATCCGTTTCCTCGGCGCCATCTGAGCCATCCGTCTCCTCGGCGCCATCTGAGCCATCCGTCTCCTCGGCGCCATCTGAGCCATCCGTCTCCTCGGCGCCATCTGAGCCATCCGTCTCTCCGGCGCCATCTGAGCCATCCGTCTCCCCAGAGCCGTCTGAGCCATCCGTCTGTCCCGAGCCATTAGAGCCGCCCGTCTGTCCCGAGCGTCAGAGCCGATAGTCAGTCAGGAGCCGCTAGAGCCATTCGTCAGACAGGATCTGCCAGAGCCGCCAACCAGACAGGATCTGCCAGAGCCGCTAACCAGACAGGATCTGCCAGAGCCGCTAACCAGACAGGATCTGCCAGAGCCGCTAAGCAGACAGGATCTGCCAGAGCCGCCAGTGAGCCATGAGCGTCCAGAGCCGCCAGTGAGCCATGAGCGTCCAGAGCCGTCAGCCTGCCATGAGCGTCCAGAGCCGTCAGCCTGCCATGAGCGTCCAGAGCCGTCAGCCTGCCATGAGCGTCCAGAGCCGTCAGCCTGCCATGAGCGTCCAGAGCCCTACAGTCATGAGCTGCCCTACAGTCATGAGCTGCCCTACAGTCATGAGCTGCCCTACAGTCATGAGCTGCCCTACAGTCATGAGCTGCCCTACAGTCATGAGCTGCCCTACAGTCATGAGCTGCCCTACAGTCATGAGCTGTCCCTCAGTCCGGAGCTGCCACTCAGTCCGGAGCTGCCACTCAGTCCGGAGCTGCCACTCAGTCCGGAGCTGCCACCCAGTCCGGAGCTGCCACCCAGTCCGGAGCTGCCACCCAGTCCGGAGCTGCCACTCAGTCCGGAGCTGCCACCCAGTCCGGAGCTGCCACCCAGTCCGGAGCTGCCACCCAGTCCGGAGCTGCCACCCAGTCCGGAGCTGCCATTAGTACAGAGTTGTCCCTCTGTCCGGAGCTACCTCTCTGTCCGGAGCTACCTCTCTGTCCTGAGCTACCTCTCTGTTCTGAGCTGTCTCCTCTATGTAGGAGGGGCCTTAGTGAAGGTTCATGGACCATGGTCGGGGGCGAGGGTCGCCACTCAAAGGACGCTAAGGAGGGGGACAAAGACAATGGTGAAGTGGTGTCCTCGTCCACCGCCGGAGCCGCCACCGCGGACAGATGCCCACCCAGACCCTCCCCTTGAGTTTTTAGGGGTGCGCCCGGAGTTCGCACCTTGAGGGGGGGGGTTCTGTCACGTTCCTGACCTGTTTTCTCTTGTTTTGTATGTGTTTAATTGGTCAGGACGTGAGCTGGGTGGGAATTCTATGTTGTGTGTCTAGTTTGTCTGTTTCTATGTCAGCCTAGTGTGGCTTCTCAATCAGAGGCAGATGGTAGTCGTTGTCTCTGATTGAGACTCATATATAGGAGGCTTGTTTGGTGTTGGGAGTTTGTGGGTGTTTGTTTCCTGTCTCTGTGTTTGTGTTCTGCACCAGATAGGTCTGTATCGGTTTTCACGGTTTGTTATTTTGTTTGTTGTTTGTAGTATTCACTTGTTCGTTATTAAACATGTTGAACACTAGCCGCGCTGCATTTTGGTCCTCTCATTCACCCTTGGAAGAAAACCTTTACAACCTGCGCCAGCTTATCTGCTTGGCTTCACCACTATGTAAAGATTTCAGAGCAAATTAAACTGATATTTAGGGCTCTATTCAATCTGCATCGTGGAAGTTCAGCTTTACAGCGTGATTGAAATTTAAAGGCAATGTTCCCGCTTTAGCGAAGCATTTGAGCTAATTAGCTACTTTTTAGCTACTTTGCAACTACTTAGCATGCTAGCTAACCCTTCCCCTAACCTTAACCCTTTTAGCTAATCCTTACCCTAACCCTAACCCTTTAACCTAACTCCTAAACTTAAACCTAACCCTAGCTAATTGTTAGCCACCTAGCTAGAATTCGTAACATATCATACGTCTTGCAAATTCATAACATATTGTACGTTTTGCAAATTTGTATATTGTACGTTTAGCAAGTTCGTAACATATCACACGAAATGGGTGATGGACATCCACAAATTAATACATAACATACGAATTGTAACATATCATACTAAATGGAGTGTCACGGATTTACATACAGAATAATACAAAATGCTCAGATCAGTTGTCAAATGAGCTTGCTAGATAACCTCCTTCAACAAATGACAAAATATATCCTATATTTGGCTAAATCGAGTTGATGATTATGCAGATTTAAATTTGTTTTAATTTAACCTTTATTTAACTATGCAAGTCAGTTAAGAACAAATTATTATTTACAATGACGGCCTACACAGGCCAAACCCGGGCTGCCCTATGGGACTCCCAATCACGGCCGGTTGTGATACAGCCTGGAATCGAACCAGGGTGTCTGTAGTGATGCCTCTAGCACTGAGATGCAGTGCCTTAGACCGCTGCGCCACTCGAGAGCCAAAAAGCAGATCAGCTCATGAATAACAGGGAGATGAAGAGTGGAAATAGTGTACATATCAAGGTATCTTAACAGGGACCAACTCTGTTTTGAAAATATCCATCTCTCATACCGTTTGTTGATCACACATTCTCTACCGAAGCTTTCATATGGGCAGAAAGTACGAAACCACGCAGAAAAGCAGGGGAAATATTATAGCGGTATTTTGTATAGGCGAGAGCGTAGGCGAGAGACGTGCTTTGATAATCCAACCTATGGATTACAGAATAAAGTTAGTAATTTTAATGCGAGACAGGTGTCAGGATTTTGGGGGGTTTCAATAGGATTGGGACTGGATAGGAAAATAGCCTATGTTTAGGACAGGAGAGGACAACATTTTCCCTCATGCCTCTCTGAATTGTTAACAGACTTCATGTCTGTAATAGAGATGCTTATATAGTGAATTGTGCATAGGCCTGTCAAATATGTGACTGTCTGAAGAGTCACAATGACAGCTCAAAGAGGCACAAGTTCTTTTATAAACTATAATGTAGGGGTTTCCTGTAGGGTTTATTAACTACATTCGGGTCACGTGTGCAGTCCAGCAGTGTCAATCATGTGTGTGCTTTGAATTTATGGCGACTTTGTGTGAAGTAATACACTAGGCTAAAGGCTTCCATGTGATAATGTGATGTTGATAATGTGCTATTTTATTTTTTGCTAATCTGATGCTGAGCATGTTATGTATTTTGTGGAATTGCATTAGTGCTGACATTGAACAATTCTGTTCCGGGATCCCAGTTACCCATGTTAATCCCTATTCTGGACATGGTACAGTAGACAAGACAGACACGAATAGGCACTTTGATTTTCATGTCATCTTTTCAACTCCAAATGGACACAAAATGTTAGAAATTGACACAGGCTAGCGTGGGTTTTTGACAAAGTGAGCTTTATGCTTCAGTGTGCATAACACGCAGGCAATTTGGCAATCTGGGTCCTCACAAGTGTCACACAACATGGTTACTACGGTGCACTCCAACACAGTGTAGTGTAGCCAGTGGTGCATGGGGCTGGCTGGTGGAGAGAGCCACTGTAATGTAATTGCCTTGCAGTGTACCACCATCTGACCTACACCCACTACTGTACTGTAATGCGGAGAGCAGTCAGAAAGGTAGCTAGGGAGAGGAAAAGAATACAAAAACTATTCAATTCAATGTGAACAAATTCAGTGCTTGAAGATACGAGGTTTATACAGTATATGCTGCAAATTCCAAATCTGTTTTTACTTAAACATTTTGAATACTGGTAGCCGCTTGCTTGTACATACTGTATGTAGCTAATAGTCTTGGTTATAGGAGAAGTAAGAGAAGTGTAGAGAAGAGATGAGATGGGGAAAGATGACCATATACAATCTACTAGATGACCATTTACAGCTCAAGGCAAAATGCATCGTCGTGACATCGTTGCTCTGTCTCCCGTCATGATACAATACAGTCAATGCATTCTAAGCACCTCCCACATACATTTACATTTAAGTCATTTAGCAGACGCTCTTATCCAGAGCGACTTACAAATTGGAAAGTTCATACATATTCATCCTGGTCCCCCCGTGGGGAATGAACCCACAACCCTGGCGTTGCACGCGCCATGCTCTACCAACTGAGCCACACGGGACTACACATTCCATTCCTCTTCACACCAGGGGTTTAATTTCCGTTTGACTTCGGATTGACTTTAAGCCCGTCGCGATGCTTCGCTAACTCAGGGAAGAAGGCGATGTTGCTAAATATGGATCAAATTTGTTGTAATTACTAAATGACATTCACAGAATTTGTAAGCTACAGCAAGGCGTTGGTGAGAAATTGAACGTTTTTTTTTTTAATGAGTGTTTCCACAGCATTGCCGCTACAAAGCTTATTTTTCATTTAAATAACATGGCTGGTTAGCTAGCTAGCATTTGAGCCTCCTGGCTAGCCTGTAACGTATGGTTGTTATTACGTTGTGTAACAGAGCAAAAGGTCTATGTACAGTACTTGTCATTTGGTTGAAGTTGGCTAGCTAGCTAATGGTTTGAGGAGAACAAGTTAAATGAGCTGCTTTTCCTGAAAATGTCTATGATAAAGCTAGCTAGTTGTTGTTCTAATGCAATGACCATGAAATGTTACAGCCACAACATCATAATCAAGTATCAAGCATCTGCAGACCAGTGAGGAGGAAAGACCTATAGAACAGTGGTCGCCATCACTGTACGTCTAATATATATTTGTAATCATTTATTTCTTTGAGCCTCCTTTTGTCATTGAAATGCTTATCCTGATCGTGTTGGCGTGTTGATACACATTTTTATATATTTACATGCACAGCCCTGATTGGTGGATAGAATCATCTAGACTCTAGAGCAGTGGCCACCAACTGGTCGATCTTCAAGGTATTCCTAGTCGATCACCAAATATTTCTGTCTAAAAGCCAATGATAAAGTCTAAATCGAATGCACCTACTGCGTTCGCCAATCGGATTGCTCAAAACACTGTGCCTACAGAGCTTCCATGACCCCAGACAAAACTAAATTTGATACTAGCCTATGTAAGATGTATTAACTTTTAAAACCATGACCACAGAGAGACTGTCAAAGAATAGAGCAAAGAACTGCTCTTTTTAGGAGTGAGTTCATGTTTAAACCTTTTATTCAGCACTGTCAACACTGTTTTTATTCAACACTATTACGAAACATAAAACGCGCTTCTCCATACTTCCACTCACGCTGCATCTGCAATGAATGAGTAGCCAAGTGTATCGATAGCCCTTTGTTTTTATTATTATTAGCAGCAATTCGCCATATATATTTTCATATCAAGGAATATTTCACTTTCTCTGGTCATAGGAACAACATTTGTGCATGCGGCAGATGCGGTGCGACTTGAGTTTCGCCATCGGAAGACAGTGTCCCCTCTCTCTGGTCAGTCTCACCAGAGGAAAGGAAGGAGAAAGCAGGGACCTTGAGAGGTGGACCGTCTGCTGCTCTCTCCCTCCCTCCGCTGAGACTAAAACAACTGGGAACTTGGAAATCTCTGACTTCAGTGTGTTCAAGACAACTGGGGGGTTGGGAAGAAATGAGATCCGATTGGGAAAAATGGTTTTAAACTTTCTTCCAACTCGGAATTCCAAGTCAGAAACTCTGGCATCTTTCTAGAGCTCCGATTTTCCGACCTGAAGATCACTGATGTCATGATTTGACCTAGTTTATTTTTTAAAGAAAGTTCCCAGTTTTATTGACAGCACCGTGACCATGACAGGCACCATCAGTCCAGTAAAATAAAAAAGCTAATGATTTACATTTTTGCTCCGCAGTACCTCGCAAGTGTTGAACCAACTGATCTATTTTGTTATCAAAGCTCGAGTTTTGAAATATAATATGGTCTGAGAAGAACAATATTGGCAGGCCAGGCATATAGCCAATATGCTGTGATAATGTTTTAGGCCTACTACCCAAACCTCTTTCCTACATAACTGTTTTTGTTAGGTTAATGTTCAATTTTTTTAAAAGTCATGTTAAAATAAATATCTGAGGGATAAATCTCGGCTTGCTTTTTTGACTGCGAAAGGTTGGTGACCACTGCTGTAGAACAATTTCAACTAGCTAGTTATTATTTTATATTGACATTTATATTCACTGCAAAAGTGATCTTGACTCAAAAAAGTTTGGGGACCACTGCTATAGAACATGTTACATTGACATTTTAGTAATTTAGCAGACGCTCTTATCCAGAGAAAATAGGGTTGAGTGCCTTGCTCAAGGGCACATCAGATTTATCGCCTAGTCAGCTCGGAGATTCAAACCAGCGACCTTTTGGTTATTGGTCCAAGCTCTTAACCGCTAGACTCCCGTTGTGCCCCCATTATATATCAGAGACATGTTCAGGAAAAGCAGGGATAGAGCAAGCTAGTAGAAGTAACATTATTTGAAACCACCACATGCACATTATCTGTATTATATTCCATATTATGTTTTAATCTATTTGTACTGTATTTCTGTCTGTCTCATGTACAGATCATGTACAGATCATCAGCATGAATATTGAATTCTCAAGTGGACTAAACTCTCATTAAAATAACATTGTGCCTTGTTTCTTGGTGACCACTGCTCTAGAGCCTACCCCTTCAAAGTAGGAGGATATAGTACATATGCAAATAAAAGGGGACTGGTCATTGGTCAGAATAATGAGATCAGATTGTGATGTCATGCTGTGGACCAAAAACTCCATCCCACCTGAACAAGCTGACATTCCAGGTGTAAAAAAAGAAAAAACGGGCATTATCATAATTTTCACAATTTCAGAGTGTTATTTCAACCTTATAGTGTGGAAAATCACTTTTTTGACTGCACTGCCCCTTTAAAGGCTGTCTCTTTTCTCACAGAGAGAACTGTGTGTGTATGTGTATGTGTGTGTACACTTAGAAACAAAAGTGCTATCTAGAACAAAAAAGGGTTCTTCGGCTGTCCCCATAGCAGAACCCTTTAAAGAACCATTTCTGGTTCCATGTAGAACCCTTTTGGTTACAGGTAGAACCCTTTCCAAAAATGGTTCTACATGGAACTGAAAATATTTCTACCTTGAACTAAGACGGGTTCTCCTATGGGGATAGCCGAATTACCCTTTTGGAACCCTTTTCTAAGAGTGTATGTGTGTGTCTATGCACACAAGCGTGTGTGTGTGTGTGTGTTAAATGTCTCCCAGGACTCCTAGCACAGTCACTTTGTGTCCATCCCCTGTTGTGACCTTGATATAAGACGTCTCACAATCCCCCTTCGGGCATGTTCCAAATCCACGCTGCTGTTTTTCAATTGGCATTATAATGGTGGGGTTTCCTTTTTCCCCTGTCATCCTCCGGACACAGGGTCCCTCTCTGCAGCTCTTCCTGCAGATTCGATCATTGCAGGAACTTGTAGTTGCAGCCAAAGTGACTTTTATATAAGATGATTATAATACATAGCCTAAAGAGGAATTACAGTAGACCACAACTAACATTGATGTCTAATCATTTAAACCATAAAATGCTGGAGAAGTAGGAAGTTATGTGATATATGATAATGCTGGATAATATGAATAGACTGCACAACATTTAAAAAACAGTTTTGCTCACAATACATGAATCATGTAGATGGTTGCATTTAGTAGCACTTACAAACTCCCTGAGGATACCCCGAAATGATTCTTTCTATTCTCCTCTCAGTTATCTCTGTTGTTGTTACTTTAGTATGCTGTGAAAATGCCCCATTAGGAGCTGAGAAATAGTAGCCCTTTCTCTGATCATGTACTCAGGCAGCTCTATTTGGGAGAAGCTATGCTCCTTCCGGAAGGTGGAGGCTGTCTAATCCCCGAGGTAGAAATCTTAATAAAACGAAGCCGACAGTCACAGCCCGAGCCTCTCTAGCCTCCTTTTATCTAGCCTAAGGATTCAGTGTTATTTGCATGATAATATAGTTCTATCTTCACACTCATAATGTTAATAACGGCATTAGTGCATATACTGTAATTGCTTCCCCTGCTTTAATGATATGCTACTCCACATTCATTGTACATTCTGCATTTATAAAAAAAAACACACACACACGTACTCATGCATGCAGTATTGTAACACAAAGAAGCACTCAAAGTCATACAAGGCATACCAGGCAGAGGCTTCTGAACAACTCATCTGAACAATTCATACGATTGCGCACAGTCTATTATTTAGCACCGTTGCAAAGATAGAATGTTTGGAGATGGGATGGAATAACTCTGTACATCCGCTAAAAGCCTATTAAGCCATTCTCATTGAATACATACACTATATATATACATACAGTGGGGAGAACAAGTAATTGATACACTGCCGATTTTGCAGGTTTTCCTACTTACAAAGCATGTAGAGGTCTGTAATTTTTTTATCATAGGTACACTTCAACTGTGAGGTTGAAGGTTGGAGTCTGTTTGATTGAGTGTGTGGACAGGTGTCTTTTATACAGGTAACGAGTTCAAACAGGTGCAGTTAATACAGGTAATGAGTGGAGAACAGGAGGGCTTCTTAAAGAAAAACAAACAGGTCTGTGAGAGCCGGAATTCTTACTGGTTGGTAGGTGGTCAAATACTTATGTCACGCAATAAAATGCAAATTAATTACTTAAAAATCATACAATGTGATTTTCTGTATTTTTGTATTTTTTTAGATTCCGTCTCTCACAGTTGAAGTGTACCTATGATAAAAATTACAGACCTCTACATGCTTTGTAAGTAGGAAAACCTGCAAAATCGGCAGTGTATCAAATACTTGTTCTCCCCACTGTATATATACGTACATACATATACTGTATATATATATATATACAGTATAAAGTCGGAAGTTTACATACACTTAGTTTGGAGTCATTAAAACTCGTTTTTCAACCACTCCACAAATTTCTTGTTAACAAACTATAGTTTTGGCAAGTCGGTTAGGACATCTACTTTGTGCATGTCAAGCCCTGACCTTAGAGATCCTTTTAATTCTCTATTTGATTAGGTCAGGGTGTGACTAGGGTGGGCAATCTATGTTTTCTATTTCTTTGTTGGCCAGGTATGGTTCCCAATCAGAGGTCTATCGTTGTCTCTGATTTGGGATCATACTGAGGCAGCTTTTTCCACATGTAGTTTGTGGGATCTTGTTTTGGTACTGTGCTGTTTAGCCCTACTAAACTTTACGTTTCGTTTGTATTTTTATTTTTTTCGGTGTTCATTGAATAAAGTAAGATGTACGCCTACCACGCTGCACCTTGGTCCACTCATTCCAACAACGATCGTAACAATGCATGACACAAGTCATTTTTCCAACAATTGTTTACAGACAGATTATTTCACTTATAATTCACGGTTTGTAACTGCACATGGGGACAAAGATTGTACTTTTTGTAGAAATGTCCTCTGGTCTGATGAAACAAATAAAGAACTGTTTGGCCATAATGACCATCATTATGTTTGGAGGAAAAAGGGGGAGGCTTGCAAGCCAAAAAATACCATCCCAACCGTGAAGCACGGGGGTGGCAGCATCATGTTGTGGGGGTGCTTTGCTGCAGGAAGGACTGGTGCACTTCACAAAATAGATGGCATCATGAGGTAGGAAAATTATGTGGATATATTGAAGCAATATCTCGAGACATCAGTCAGGAAGTTGGTCGCAAATGGGTCTTCCAAATGGACAATGACCCCAAGCATACTTCCAAAGCAAAATGGCTTAAGGACAACAAAGTGAAGGTATTGGAGTGGCCATCACAAAGCCCTGACCTCAATCCCATAGAAAAATTGTGGCCAGAACTGAAAAAGGGTGTGCGAGAAAGGAGGCCTACTAACCTGACTCAGTTACACCAGGTCTGTCAGGAGGAATGGGCCAAAATTCACCCAACTTATTGTGGGAAGCTTGTGGAAGGCTACCTGAAACGTTTGACCCAAGTTAAACAATTTAAAGGCAATGCTACCAAATACTAATTGAGTGTATGTAAACTTCTGACCCACTGGGAATGTGATGAAAGAAATAAAAGCTGAAATAAATAATTCTCTCTACTATTATTCTGACATTTCACAGTCTTTAAAAAAGTGGTGATCCTAACTGACCTAAGACAGGGAATTTTTACTATGATTAAATGTCAGGAATTGTGAAAAACTTAGTTTAAATGTATTTGGCTGAGGTGTATGTAAACTTCCGACTTCAACTGTATACACACACACACAACAGTATGTGGACTCCTCTTAAAATTAGTACATTTGGCAATATCAGCCACACCCGTTGCTGACAGGTGTGTAAAATTGAGCACACAGCCATGCAATCTCCATAAAACATTGTCAGGAGAATGGCCTTACTGAAGAGCTCAGTGACTTTCAACGTGGCACCATCATAGGATGCCACCTTTTCAACAAGTCAGTTTGTCAAATTTCTGCCCTGCTAGAGCTGCCCCGGTCAACAGTAAGTGCTGTTATTGTGAAGTGGAAACATCTAGAAGCAACAACGTCTCAGCCGTGAAGTGGTAGGCCACACAAGCTCACAGAGCGCGACTGCCGACTGCTGAAGCGAATAGTGTGTAAAAATCATCTGTCCTCGGTTGCAACACTCACTATCGAGTTTCAAATTGCCTCTGGAAGCAACGTCTGTTCGTTAGGAGCTGGAGTGGTGTAAAGCTTGCCGCCATTGGACTGAATGGAAACCCGTTCTCTGGGGGGATGAGTCCCGCTTCACCATCTGGCAGACCAATGGACACATCTGGGTTTGGCAGATGCCAGGAGAACGTTACCTGCCCGAGTGCATAGTGCCAACTGTAAAGTTTGGTGAAGTAGGAATAATGGTCTGGGGCTGTTTTTCATGGTTCAGCCCCATAGTTCCAGTGAAGGGAAATCTTAAAGCTACAGCATACAATGACATTCTAGATGATTCAGTGCTTCCAACTTTGTGGCAACAGTTTCAGCATGACAATGCCACCGTGCACAAAGCGAGGTCCATACAGAAATGTTTGGTCGAGATCGGTGTTGAAGAACTTGACTAGCCTGCACAGAGCCCTGACCTCAACCCCATCGTACACCTTTGGGATGAATTGTAACGCTGACAGCGAGCCAGGCCTAATCTCCCAACATCAGTACCTGACCTCACTAATGCTCTTGTAGCTGAATGGAAGCAGGTCCCCATAGCAATGTTCCAACATCTAGTGGAAAGCCTTCCCAGAAGAGAGGAGGCTGTTTAAGCAGCAAAGGGGGGACCAACTCCATATTAATGCCCATGATTTTGGAATGAGATTTTCGACGAGCAGGTGTCCACATATTTTTGGTCGTGTAGTGTAACTTACAGGTGGGGATCACTAATTCACTTATGATGTTATGCTATTCGCCATTCAGTAGCACGTGGTAACTGTAACACAACTGTTTGTGGGATTTATAGTGAAGGGAATGATGTAATACACCAACTCATCTACGACAAGGAATTCTGTTCTCCTCTTGCTACGGAAGGATGGTTTGGATTGGCACTGATAGACATGCACGTACACACATACAAATACACACACACACACCATCTTGTCTCGTCTTCATGTGTCCTCCTCAGACCTCCTCTTGTGGCTTTGTGGCTTTAAGGTCAGTGTGAGTTGTCTGTTTGACATCCCTACCTGTGGCAGGACAAGACAGCCCAGACCCAGCCTTCCTTCGGGGTTAGGTGTCCTTGTTTGTGTTTACCCAAGCACTGCACTTGTATTGTGAACAGAAACATTGCTGTTGCATAATTCATAGTAGGAAGGTAGCTGCTGCCTCAAGAGAGGCAGGTAATGGGGCAGCATAATGGAGCTCTCGCCAGTAGCGTAGCACAGTTTATTATTTTTGCCATGGGGTAGAGAGGACAATTGCAGTTTTATAGCTAATGTCCTGCTATTCTACACATTTTGCCATGAGGCTGAAATGCTGCAGTTTTAAAGCCCATTTCCTGTAGTAATAATAATAAGAAAATGTATCGCTGATGACGTGTTCATATGCTATCTGGGGGGGCCGACCTCCGGGGGTGTTTGCTACGCCAGAGGCTCTCGCTGCACTGGAGCCCGGGAGGCAGACTGACGGTTTGGCTTGGAGCATGCAGTGCAAAAAGTACACAGTCTACACACCCACCCCATGCCAGTGTCGTCAAATGTATTTCCTTTTTTGCTGGCCCTTGTACTAGAGCTACTTCCTTTCTGCTATAAGATGATACAATATATAAAATCGTCCCAGACTCTTTATGCATAGGTCTTCAAATTAATTTTTTACCTGGGGGAGGCACAGACTAGAATCAGGAGTTTACATTAATAAGTGAGCCAATGTCAGTCGATCATTGGCTGCCTCCCTGCATGGAAAGCATCTGTCTGTCATCATAAGGCAATGCTGCTCTTTATTAAACCGTTGGGGTTTGTAAGGAATTTCTTCTGGAGGTTTTCAAGGGCTCTCGAAGGTTGCTGACTGACTCACCTATTTGCATTTGTCAATCACACACACACACACACACGCTGATAATTAATCAACTGCCCAAATGAGGACATAGTCAGTTATGTCAGTGCTAGTCACTCAGGATATTGTCATTAAGGTTCAGGCGTAAGCCAGATACAGTAGCTACGAGCAGCTACGATCCAGTTTCAAACACATTCCCTTTGGATCTCTGCGTCAGTGTAAACATCAGTAAGGTTTAGGGGCATGCTTTTATGAAAGCTCGGAGCACAGTAGTAGATCTATGGAAATGTGTCAATACAGTTGTAGGATCTTACTTTGATTACTCTTTTGTTGCTGAGAATGTTCCTGCATGGCAGGTAGGGTTAGGGCGGTATCCAGATTTTCATATCGTCAAACCGCCTTCTCTCACCCCAGGATATACGGTATTACCGATTTAGTACACAAGGGGGCGCCAAAGAAACACAAAAAAGACCATTGGGCGTCAATTACCAGAATGCTAACATAATTTTAAAAAATATATGAATTGCAAAGACAGGCAATCCAGCTCATAAAGTTAAACATATATAGGTAGGAGCTACCGAATGTTATTTTCAACATTTACAAGCGAATGTGAATGAGTGTGTGCAAATGAAAAGTTTTGACGCATGCAGTACTGGATCTTCAGCAGTGTACACGCTGTGTCTGTGTGGAGTCTGGAGTCGCTAGGGCAACAGGCCTGCCTGCTCTGCTTGGAGAAGAAGGGGGAGGAGCAGACGGGCGAGAACGGTGAAGAGAAAAAATTCAAGGAAATCAAGATGGAAGTGGCAGCTGTGCAAATAACTCATCCAAAGGGCATTGCCTTCTCAAACACGGCAGAAAGCTAACACAATATGATGCCCAGTCACCTTATTAATTCAACCACTTACTTAGATAAGAAGTTAAACTAGGGGTTGTGTTAAAGACATAATTCTGAATTTTTTTATGCAGGAAAAAAAGATAAAACGCTTAAGAAATATCTTACAGTGTTTTGTAAACACAGATCTAAAATGCTTCTTATTGTAATTTCTGCTCAGCACCAGATTCATTTTATGCTTCAGTTGCACTTCTAAACTTTGATGAGAATTCACGAACGGGCATTCTATCAGCAGACAGCACTCTGACTGATGTGGAGCAAATTTTCTCTGGTTCTTTTCTCAGGAGTAGCAAGCCTATTTTTCTCTGGTAAAATGCAAGATTAACTTTAAGCAAAACATTATGAAATGTAACCGGCTACATTATTTCCATAATAGGCGTAAACATCAGAACTTTGATGGCCATGCATCGTTTTTGCCTTTTTATTGTAAGCTCATTTACTTGTGTGGCTGCCAGCCAAATAGCGTTGCGTTTCTGTTATCATCTGATGAAAATGAAGCTATTTTCTGCCGAATGTGTTGCACTAATGTATTTTCTGATCACTCTACGTCCCTGATCACTCTATTCAAGAAAAAAACACTTGACTTTCAATACGAAAACGACCCCTGTCAATACACAGCTGGACTCACCTGCTTCGACTTTCTCTTGTTGTGCTATTTACAAACAAATACATGACTGGCTCAACTGTGCTGGGGAACTAAGTAAGCTTCATAATGTCAAATAATGTGACAGGTGAAATAAGAACGTGTTCTGCTTTATCTCCTAACGTATTGCACAAGTTTACTGCAGGTATTATAAAAACGTATTGAAAAACTTCAAATAAATCGTTTTTAATGGTATTTATGGAATTGAAAAACCATCCCTGGCTATTTCCAAATACCATGGTATACGATATATATTGTATACCGAACAAGTCTATCAGCAGGAAGTGTACACTGTAGTGTATTAAATGTTTGAAAAGGCTTCTGAGGTTAGTAATTTCCACTTTAAAATATCAGACTTGATTTGCCCTAACAAAAAATGGGTCAACGCCTACAAAAAATGTCCATTAATTATAATCCACATAATAATTAACATTTCCTTTTACTGCAGGGTTCTTTTCCTGCTGTAGCAAACTGGCTCAAATGAAGATCCTACATCTGTACAGTGGTTTAAGAAACTGATAGAAGTAGCAGAGAAAATAGTTTTTTCTGAATGGGTACAAGGGGGGATTCCATTGTGAGATAATAGCTTTCTTGTGGAGATGTGATTGTCTCTGCTGTTGTTGCCTCCTGCATGCTAGGCGGTCGTTCAGTGACTGCTTAGTGTAGTCTCATTAGTATGGGTGTCACTGCCTTCCCTCTCCTTCAGCTAAACCTGCCTGCCATGCCAGGCCCTGTTACTGTAATGGAGCTGCTGCTGCTATTCTGCTGCTATTGCCGCATTGTCCCCGGATGGCCGGAGTGCAGATCCCCTGTTTGTCATTTCCCAAGGATATGATCATTTGAGAATGTGTGTGTGCATGTATTGAGTGTGGAGAGATATAAGTTTAAATCTCCTTTCCTTCCTCCAGCTGGTGATGAAATGTTTCAGTATTTAAAGGAGCTCATTAAGCTTTGTGGCATTAGTTAATAACACTACTGTATGTGTGGCACCATGTTCCTAATGCGGATCCCTCTGTCCAGCAATTAGTGTGTGTGACTAGAAGTGACAGACCACCATCTGGGACATCTGTTCTATAGACTGTGGACTGGTAGGCATCTTCTTTCGGGGGTCTTTGTATGCATCCCAAATGGCACCCTATTTACCCTATTTCTTACGGGTCCTGGTCCAAAGTAGTGCACTAAATAGGGAATACTACTTTGTAAAGTACAGTGAAACATTGTGCAGCCATTCAGTGTGCTGCCAGGACAACAACCTCTCCCTCAACGTCAGCAAGACAAAGGAGCTGATCGTGGACTACAGGAAACGGAGGGCTGAGCACACCCCCATTCACATCAACAGGGCTTTAGTGGAGCGGGTCGAGAGCTTCAAGTTCCTCGGTGTCCACATCACTAAGGATCTATCATGGTCCAAACACACCAACACAGTTGTGAATCAGACAATCTCACTAGGCTCTCCTCTTCCCCCTCAGTAGGCTGAAAAGATTTGGCATGGGCACTCAGATCCTCAAAAAGTTATACAGCTTCACCATTGAGAGCATTTTGACTGGCTGCATCACCGCTTGGTATGGCAACTGCTTGGCATCCAACCGCAAGACGCTACAGAAGTTAGTGCTGACGGCCCAGTACATCACTGGAGCCGAGCTCCCTGCCATCCAGGACCTCTATAACAGGCGGTGTCAGAAGAAGGCCCTTAAAATTGTCAAAGATTCCAGCCACCCAAGTCATAGGCTGTTCTCTCTGCTACCGCACGGCAAGTGGTACCGATGCGCCAAGTCTGGAACCAACAGGACCCTGAACAGCTTCTACCGCCAAGCCATATGACGGCTAGTAGTTAGTTAAATACTATCTGCATTTAACTTTTTTGACTCATCACATACACTGCTGCTGCTGTTTATTATCTGTCACTTTAATCCTAGGTATAATTACATATCAACCTCAATTACCTCATACCTCTGCACATCGACACAGTACTGGTACCCCTTTTATACTGTGGTTGAAAAAGTACCCAAATGTCATACTTGAGTAAAAGTAAAGATACCTTCATAGAAAATGACTCAAGTAAAAGTCACCCAGAAAAATACTACTTGAGTAAAATTCTAAAAGTATTTGGTTTTAAATATACTTAAGTATCAAAAGTAAAAGTATAAATAATTTCAAATTGCTTATAGTAAGCAAATCGGACAGCACAATTTTCATTATTTTTACAGATCGCCAAGGGCACACTACAACACGTATACATCATTTACAAACGAAGAATTTGTGTTTAGTGAGTCCTCCTTATCAGAGGCAGTGGGGATGACCAGGGATGTTCGCTTGATAAGTGAGTGAAATGGACCAATGTCCTGTCCTGCTAAGCATTGACAATGTAACGAGTACTTTTGGGTGTCAGGGAAAATGTATGGAGTAAAAAGTACACACATTCTTAAGGAATGTAGTTGTCACGGTTGTCAAAAGAAGTGCACCAAAGTGCAGCGTGGTGAGCGTACATTTTCCTTTAATTTTATTAAATGTCGCGAACAAAACAACAAACGAAAAAACAACCGTGAAGCTTACAGGTCTATAGTGCCACTAACAAAGATAACTACCCACACTACCTAAGTTTGATTCCCAATCAGAGACAACGATAGACAGCTGTCCCTGATTGAGAACCATACCTGGCCAAAACATAGAAATAAAGAAACATAGAAAACAAAGCATAGAATGCCCACCCCAAATCACACCCTGACCAAACCAAATAGAGACATAAAAAAGGCTCTCTAAGGTCAGGGCGTGACAGTAGTGAAGGTAAAGTAGTGCAAAATATAAATAGTAAAGTAAATTAAAGATACTTAAAAAATCTACTTAAGTAGTACTTAAGTAGTATTGGTGGATGCAAGGGTTTGTACATATTGTCGTTTTTAATTTATGTGGGTGAAGCTTTGTTCTGTTTTTTTGTTTTGTATTTTTACTTAAGTACTTTACACCACTGCTTGTAAATAACCAAGTCATCGTTACTCATTGTATATTTATTATTACGTGTTTTACTTTTCTATTATTTCTCAATTTCCTTTCTCTGCATTGATGGGAAGGGCCCGTAAGCATTTCACTGTTCGTAAACAACAGGTGTGGACTAAGCATGTTGCGAATATAATACATTTGATTTGATTTGCTACCTCTGTTGGCTGTGGATCAAGCCCCAGGGTAGAGGAAGTTTGCCAGTGATTTTACTGTAATGCACAATATAACCGCTTTTGGGAGGAGGGAGGGAGGTGCACTGCACACAATTCTCATAACATAAAGCAACGAAATCTGAGGGCAAACTGCCAATGGTCACTGAGTGATTTGTGAGTGTGCGTGTGTAGTTCTGCAATCATTTTTAGATTGACTCATTTCTTGCTGTGTTACCGTATATGTTGCATTCCTCCAGGATTTGTTGCATAAGATACAGAAATAGAAAAGCTTCAACATGACATTAAGACAGCTGGCACGTCTTTGATCATGCTCTTCATTGACACCTCGGTATCAGACATGATGACATAGTCCTTCTGGTTAAATCGAATTGCCTTTCAAGCACTTCTTGTCTGTGCACCCTTTACTTTCACATTCCTAAAGGTATTGGCAGCACAGTAGGTCATCTGATGAAAGAAAATATATGAATGGATGGATGGATGAATCACCTGGGTAAAGTTAGTGAGTGAAAAAGGTATGGTGTGTTCCATCTTTGTGAGCAGCCTGATCATCTCTCTGTGTCTTGCCAAGGCTAGATGATAACTCTCTCTCTCCATCCATCCCTCCTCCTCTCTCTGTCTTTCTCGCTGCCTATTTTCTCATACATGGCATCGCTTCAATCAGCCCTTGTCTCCATGACGATCGGATGAGGTTCCACTGTATTTACAATGTCACCTCAGTACAGCAGCAGTGTCTAATGTAAGCAGTTTTTAACAGTGGTGGATATTAATGTTTTGGCCTGCCTAGGGTTGCAAAATTCCATGGAACTATCAATAAATTCCCTTTTTTCCTGAAATCCCGGTTGGAGGATTCTTGGAATCAAATCAAATTTTATTTGTCACATGCGCCGAATACAACAGGTACATTACAGTGAAATGCTTACTTACAAGCCCTTAACCAACAATGCTTTAAGAAGTTAAGAAAATAAATTACACATAATTAACAGCAGCAGTAAAATAACAATTGCTAGGGTATATACAGGGGGTACCGGTACAGAGTGAATGTACAGGGGGCCCCGAGGGGCCCACGTGTTGAGGATCAGTGTGGCGGATGTGTTGTTGCCTACCTTTACCACCTGGGGGGGCGGCCCATCAGGAAGTCCAGGATCCAGTTGCAGAGGGAGGTGTTTAGTCCCAGGGTCCTTAGCTTAGTGATGAGCTTTGAGGGCACGATGGTGTTGAACGCTGAGCTGTAGTCAATGAATAGCATTCTCACATAGGTGTTCCTTTTGTCCAGGGGGGACAGGGCAGTGTTGAGTGCAATAGAGATTGCATCATCTGTGGATCTGTTGGGGCGATATGCAAATTGGAGTGAGTCTAGACTTTCTGGGATAATGGTGTTCATGTGAGCCATGACCAGCCTTTCAAAGCACTTCATAGCTACAGACGTGAGTGCTACGGGTCGGTAGTCATTTAGGCAGGTTACCTTAGTGTTCTTGGGCACAGGGACTATGGTGGTCTCCTTGAAACATGTTGGTATTACAGACTCTTTCAGGGACAGGTTGAAAATGTCAGTGAAGACACTTGCCAGTTAGACAGCGCGTGCTTGGAGTACACGTCCTGGTAATCCGTCTGGCCCTGCGGCCTTGTGAATGTTGACCTGTTTAAAGGTCTTACTCACATCGGCTACGGAGAACGTGATCACACAGTCGTCCGAAACAGCTGATGCTCTCATGCATGCTTCAGTGTTACTTGCCTCGAATCGAGCATAGAAGTAATTTAGCTCATCTGGTAGGCTCGTGTCACTGGGCAGCTTGCAGCTGTGCTTCCCTTTGTAGTCTGTAATAGTTTGCAAGCCCTGCCACATTCGACGAGCGTCGGATGTGGCAGGGTTGGGGTATGTAGGGCTCCCGAGTGGCGCAGCGGTCTAAGGCACTGAATCCCAGTGCTAGAGGTGACACTACAGACACCCTGGTTCGAATCCAGGCTGTATCACAACCGGCCGTGAATGGGAGTCCCACAGGGTGGAGCACAATTGGCCCAGGGCGGTCCGAGTTTGGCTGGCGTAGGCAGTCATTGTAAATAAGAATTTGTTGACCTGTCTTGTTAAATAAAGGTTAAATAATATTTTTTTTATTTTTTTAAATGTACGTACCGTCACTGTGTAGACGATGTCATCGATGTACTTAACGATGAAGCCAGTGACTGATGTGGTGTACTCCTCAATGACATTGGAAGAATTCCGGAACATATTCCAGTCTACGCTAGCAAAACAGTACTGTAGCTTAGCATCTGCTTCATCTGACCCCTTTCTTATTAAGAGGGAATAAGCAAGACATTCAGAAGCCTCCAACCAGGATTTCTGCAAAACAGGGAATTTATTTAAAGTTCCCAGAATTTTTCAACCCTGCCACAACAATACTGGCAGATGCACTGACAAAGCATTTCACTATAGTTGAATACCCAGCAAGTCATATGACGCAGCCTGAATTGGTACACAAACACTATAAGTCTAAAATGCAATTACTGTCTGGACTGTATTGAACGTTAAACCATTCCATTATGTGTAGCCTCAAGATTTTATTCAATTTTTTTCCCCATTGTCATGCTTTCATAGGACTTTCTATCTCACTATATAACATGCACAATAAACGTGTTTGCTGAGAACGTCACGAAAACGATGCACACTTCAATGGGGCAGAAGGCCGTGTCTTGTTATGATTGTGGATGGGCAGATAGCAAGCGACAACGACAAGAAACTGCCATGTGGTGAATTGTAAGTGGCTTGTTTCAGCTAGTTTTATCCTGTTCTTGATACCATGTTTTGTTTTGAGGTGTTTTAACTGATTTCACATCGATGCTAACATGGCTAAAATTAGGTATCTAACTAACCAACAACTGTAATGTGAAACAAGTGCTCATTGCGCAACTTTATTTGTGTTCAATAAACATTGGAGACCAAATATAGTTTACATGAAGTCAACAATCTATGCCAACCCTGTCTGTTTTGCCCCATAGTTGCACACGTGTTGGTTTTGTTGCTAAACAACCAATCCGTCTTCAGTCACTGGAGCGTGCGCAAAACGGCCACCACAAGGCAAGCATCACTAACCATGACTAAGGGAGACACTGTCACTGACACCCCCTTATTTATTTATCATGTCGCCACCATAAGATGTATTGACACACTGTCTTAGTGTTTTTGATCATGCTTTTGGTCTTCTGAGATAAGATGGCTATACGTCACCAGCTGACAGGTCTGTGGAACAAGGCCCTCACCTCATCACACTTTCGTTCATCGTGCACCACTGTCTCTGTCTCTCCTTCTTCTCAGTGCATTTTCTACGGTCTCTTCTGGTTTCTCTTTCTCTCATATTCTTCCATTCTATTATTTCTCTCTCCTTGTCTGTCTATTACTGTCTACTTCTCTTTCTCTGATACACTATTACTATAATCTACTCTCTCTCAATTCAATTTAAGGGCTGTATTGGCATGGGAAACATATGTTTACATTGCCAAAGCAAGTGAAACAGATAATAAACAAAAAATGAACTGTAAACATTACACTTACAAAAATTGCAAAAGACATTTCAAATGTCATATTGTTGTAATGATGTGCAAATAGTTAAAGTACAAAAGGGAAAATAAATCAACATAAATATAGGTTGTATTTACAATGGTGTTTGTTCTTCACTGGTTGCCCTTTTCTTGTGGCAACAGGTCACAAATATTGCTGCTATGATTGCACACTATGGTATTTCACCCAATAGATATGGGAGTATATCAAAATTGGATTTGTTTTTGTGGGTCTGTGTAATCTGAGGGAAATACAGTTGAAGTCGGAAGTTAACATAGTCATTAAAGAGAGTCATTAAAACTCATTTTTCAACCACTCCCCAAATTTCTTGTTAAAAACTATAGTTTTGGCAAGTCGGTTAGGACATCTACTTTGTGCATGACACAAGTCATTTTTCCAACAATTGTTTACAGACAGATTATTTAACTTATAATTCACTGTATCACAATTCCAGTGGGTCAGAACTTTACATACACTAAGTTGACTATGCCTTTAAACAACTTAGAAAATTCCAGAAAATGATGTCATGGCTCTAGAAGCTTCTGATAGACTAATTGACATAATTTGAGTCAATTGGAGGTGTACCTTTGGATGTATTTCAAGGCCTACCTTCAAGCTCAGTGGCTCTTTGCTTGACATCATGGGAAAATCAAAAAAAATCTAAATTGTAGACCTCCACAAGTCTGGTTCATCCTTGGGAGAAATTTCCAACCGCATGAAGGTACCACGTTCATCTGTACAAACAATAGTACGTATAAAGCAAGTATAAACACCATAGGACCACGCAGCTGTCATACCACTCAGGAAGGAGACGCGTTCTGTCTCCTAGAGATGAAAGTACTTTGGTGTGAAAGTGCAAATTAATCCCAGAACAACAGCAAAGGACGCTGTGAAGATGCTGGAGGAAACAGGTACAAAAGTATCTATATCCACAGTAAAATGAGTCCTATATCGACATAACCTGAAAGGCCGTTCAGCAAGGAAGAAGCCACTGCTCCAAAATCGGCATAAAAAAGCCAGACTACGGTTTGCAACTGCACATGGGGACAAAGATTGTACTTTTTGTAGAAATGTCCTCTGGTCTGATGACCATTGTTATGTTTGGAGGAAAAAGGGGGAGGCTTGCAAGCCGAAGAACACCATCCCAACCGTGAAGCACGGGGGTGGCAGCATCATTGTGGGGGTGCTTTGCTGCAGGAGGGACTGGTGGACTTCACAAAATAGATGGCAACATCTCAAGACATCAGTCAGGAAGTTAAAGCTTTGTTGCAAATGACCCCAAGCATACTTCCAAAGTTGTGGCAAAATGGCATAAGGACATTAAGGACATAAGCCCTGACCTCAATCCTATAGAAAATGTGTGGGCAGAACTGAAAAAGCGTGTGCGAGCAAGGAGGCCTACAAACCTGACTCCAGCTCTGTCAGGAGGAATGGGCCAAAATTCACCCAACTTATTGTGGGAAGCTTGTGGAAGGCTACCTGAAATATTTGACCCAAGTTAAACAATTTAAAGGCAATGCTACCAAATTCTAATTGAGTGTATGTAAACTTCTGACCCACTGGGAATGTGATGAAAGAAATAAAAGCTGAAATAAATTATTCTCTCTACTATTATTCTGACATTGCACATTCTTAAAATATAGTGGTGATCCTAACTGACCTAAAACAGGGAATTTTTACTAGGAATAAATGTCAGGAATTGTGAAAAACTGAGTTAAAATGTATATGGCTAAGGTGTATGTAAACATCCGACTTCAACTGTATGTCTCAGTTTCCACCTCATTTTGTGGGCAGTGTGCACATAGCCAGTCTTCTCTTGAGAGCCAGCAATGCTATGCTCACTGAGTGTGTACATAGTCAAAGATTTCCTTAACTTTGGGTCAGTCACTGTGGTCAGGTATTCTACCACTGAACTCTCTGTTTAGGGCAAAATAGCATTTTAGTTTGCTCTGTTTTTTGGTAAATTCTTTCAATGTGTCAAGTAATTATCTTTTTGTTTTCTCATGATTTGGTTCTCTCTCTCAACTTTGTTGAGACCAACATGTCCTTATTTCTGCTAAATCCTTCCTTGTTCCCCCTCACTGCTGTTGCATGGTACCCATGGAGGGATTAGAATGTATGGATCAGTTAGTTGGTGGGGACAGTCTCCTCTCCAGTGGCCAGGCTTGGCAACAACTGGGCAAGAGTCAGGTGCTCAGGTCCTGGGAGGCAGGCAAGTAGGATGGGGGAGGAGGATATAGTGGATGGGACGGGGATGGAGGAGGAGACAGTGAAGGATGAGGAGGAGGGCAGACTGCAGAGTATGGCAGACCACAGAGGAAGCCTCTGTGGGAGTCATCATGATGAGGATGGAGGATGGAGAATCAGGCCTGTGCAGTCTCTCTTGCCAGGCCTACTCGCAAGGTTATTTCAGGCCAAGTTTATGCTGCTCTTGTTTTGTACTGACTTGAGCCTTTCTACTCTGAGACGTTTACTTACTTCACTTAATTAATCCACGTCATCTAATTTGGGCCATAAGGCAACAACGAGATCCCTTCACTTTTTCTTGTCCTTCTACTACTAGGTTATTCTATCACATTGTTGTACAAAGTTTGAAGCGCATGAAGGGAGGTGAGAGGAGATTGATGTATTGAACTGTAACTCATTAGCCACAGTTCTTTTCCTGGGGTTTGATCCACGGGACATGGACACCACTATTGACTGTACCTGGTCACTTTGTTCCACTGATCAAGGCCTGGCACTCAACATGTGGTCAGAATTGACATACCCTGTTCCATTATCAAAGCCTTTTGGAGGGCGAGGGCACACTGGCGCCAAAAAGTGCTGATCTCTCCCTCTGACTGATCTAGACTTGAAAGAGGAAGTGTAACCTTTACATTATTTATGTGCTCTGGCCCCGATTCCGACCTGAGTTAACCTTTACAGCCCCGGCGTTCCGCTAGCGGAACTCCTCCCACATTCCACTGAAAAGGCAGAGCGCGAAATTCAACAAATATTTCTTTGAAATATTTAACTTTCACACATTAACAAGTCCAATACAGCAAATGAAAGATACACATCTTGTGAATCCAGTCAACATGTCCGATTTTTTAAATGTTTTACAGCGAAAACACCACATATATTTATGTTAGCTCACCACCAAATACAAAAAAGGACAGACATTTTTCACAGCACAGGTAGCATGCACGAAACCAACCAAACTAACCAAGAACCAACCAAACTAACCAAGAAACAACGTCATCAGATGACAGTCCTATAACATGTTACACAATAAATCTATGTTTTGTTCGAAAAATTTGCATATTTGAGGTATAAATCAGTTTTACATTGCTGCTACCATCACAGCTACCGTCAGAAATAGCACCGAAGCAGCCAGAGTAATTATAGAGACCAACGTGAAATACCTAAATACTCATCATAAAACATTTCTGAAAAATCGATGGTGTACAGCAAATTAAAGACAAACATCTTGTGAATCCAGCCAATATTTCCGATTTTTTAAGTGTTTTACAGCGAAAACACAATATAGCATTATATTAGCTTACTACAATAGCCTACCACACAACCGCATTCATTCATCAAGGCACGTTAGCGATAGCAATAGGCACGTTAGCGTTAGCGAATAAACCAGCAAAAGATATTAATTTTCACTAACCTTCATAAACCTTCCTCAGATGACAGTCCTATAACATCAGGTTATACATACACTTATGTTTTGTTCGAAAATGTGCATATTTAGAGCTGAAATCAGTGGTTATCCATTATGCTAACGTAGCATATCTTTCCCAGAATGTGCGGATATTTCTATTAGACTCTCACCTATTCTGACCAAATAGCTATTCATAAACATTACAGAAAAATACATGTGGTATAGGAAATGATAGATACACTAGTTCTTAATGCAATCGCAGTGTTAGAATTCTAAAAATATCTTCATTACGACATAAGGCTTATGTTATAGCGAGAGAGTGGCCAAAACCTGGGCGCAAAACTACTAGTACACAGTTCGACAGATATATGAAATAGCATCACAAAATGGGTCCTACTTTTGGTGATCTTCCATCAGAATGTTGTACAAGGGGTCCTTTGTCCAGAACAGTCGTTGTTTGGATTTAGAACATCGTTTTTCCCTCTTGAATTAGCAAGCACACTGGCCAAGTGGCGCGAAGCTCTCCAACGTCAACAAACACAGACAACGCAACACGCCTAACGTCCCGAAAAAATTTCAATAATCTAATAAAACTATATTGAAAAAACATACTTTACGATGATATTGTGACATGTATCAAATAAAATCAAAGCCGGAGATAGTAGTCGCCTATAACGACAGCTTTTCAGAAGGCAATTCCAGGTCCATCTTCGCGCTTTCCAGAAAACAAGAAATGGCGGACACGTCATTCCAAGAGGATTTATTCCACCTCAGACCAAGATAATCACTTAATTTCTTCTCTCACTTCCTCTTGACATCTAGGGGAAGGTGTATGACGTGCGTGTATACTCATACGTATCATGCCCATCTATAGGGAGGCCCTTGAACAGAGCATAATTTTCAGACTTTCCACTTCCTGGTCAGAAAGTGTGCTGCCAAATGAGTTCTGTTTTACTCACAGACAAAATTCAAACGGTTTTAGAAACTAGAGAGTGTTTTCTATCCAATAGTAATAATAATATGCATATTGTACGAGCAAGAATTGAGTACGAGGCCGTTTAAATTGGGCACGATTTTCCCCCAAAGTGTAAATAGCGCCCTCTATCATCAACAGGTTAAAATCCTTAAGAGTCTATTGACGTACCCATGCGTCAATCTAAGTAACATAATAAAAAAATCCCCTTCAAAATCTGTCAGTTTAACGAGACATATCTCGTTTTCCACGGCATCTGCCTATGTCGGCCTTCCGCAGGCTACAGCCAATCTACAGCGGTGTTTGTCAGACCATGAGACCTCACGAAAACGTCTGTAACAGCCCGAACAGTTTGGCCTAGAAACTAATATGTCCACTCTATGGGGAGATTTTCACAAACACAATGGTGTTCGCCGTTTTGCTCTAAGACACCCACAAGTGTCACGGGACTTGTCTGATGGTAACCAATATAAAATAAGAGAGGTATGTAGGTAGTTTTGTGCCAACAAAAATAAGGGGTTATATATGTGTCCAAAAAAATCTAATGTCTCCTAGATATAGGACAGACACTTCAAAATCTTACTGCTTATTATGCATATTATTATTATTATTTTTTTAATTATATTAAAAAAATATATACAGTGGGGAGAACAAGTATTTGATACACTGCCGATTTTGCAGGTTTTCCTACTTACAAAGCATGTAGATGTCTGTAATTTTTATCATAGGTACACTTCAACTGTGAGAGACGGAATCTAAAACAAAAATCCAGAAAATCACATTGTATGATTTTTAAATAATTAATTTGCATTTTATTGCATGACATAAGTATTTGATCACCTACCAACCAGTAAGAATTCCGGCTCTCACAGACCTGTTAGTTTTTCTTTAAGAAGCCCTCCTGTTCTCCACTCATTACCTGTATTAACTGCACCTGTTTGAACTCGTTACCTGTATAAAAGACACCTGTCCACACACTCAATCAAACAGATTCCAACCTCTCCACAATGGCCAAGACCAGAGAGCTGTGTAAGGACATCAGGGATAAAATTGTAGACCTGCACAAGGCTGGGATGGGCTACAGGACAATAGGCAAGCAGCTTGGTGAGAAGGAAACAACTGTTGGCGCAATTATTAGAAAATGGAAGAAGTTCAAGATGACGGTCAATCACCCTCGGTCTGGGGCTCCATGCAAGATTTCACCTCGTGGGTCATCAATGATCATGAGGAAGGTGAGGGATCAGCCCAGAACTACACGGCAGGACCTGGTCAATGACCTGAAGAGAGCTGGGACCACAGTCTCAAAGAAAACCATTAGTAACACACTACGCCGTCATGGATTAAAATCCTGCAGCGCACGCAAGGTCCCCCTGCTTAAGCCAGTGCATGTCCAGGCCTGTCTGAAGTTTGCCAATGACCATCTGGATGATCCAGAGGAGGAATGGGAGAAGGTCATGTGGTCTGATGAGACAAAAATAGAGCTTTTTGGTCTAACTCCACTCGCCGTGTTTGGAGGAAGAAGAAGTATGAGTACAACCCCAAGAACACCATCCCAACCGTGAAGCATGGAGGTGGAAACATCATTCTTTGGGGATGCTTTTCTGCAAAGGGGACAGGACGACTGCACCGTATTGAGGGGAGGATGGATGGGGCCATGTATCGCGAGATCTTGGCCAACAACCTCCTTCCCTCAGTAAGAGCATTGAAGATGGGTCGTGGCTGGGTCTTCCAGCATGACAACGACACGAAGCACACAGCCATGGCAACTAAGGAGTGGCTCCGTAAGAAGCATCTCAAGGTCCTGGAGTGGCCTAGCCAGTCTCCAGACCTGAACCCAATAGAAAATCTTTGGAGGGAGCCGAAAGTCCGTATTGCCCAGCGACAGCCCCGAAACCTGAAGGATCTGGAGAAGATCTGTAGGGAGGAGTGGGCCAAAATCCCTGCTGCAGTGTGTGCAAACCTAGTCAAGAACTACAGGAAACGTATGATCTCTGTAATTGCAAACAAAGGTTTCTGTACCAAATATTAAGTTCTGCTTTTCTGATGTATCAAATACTTATGTCATGCAATAAAATGCAAATTAATTACTTAAAAATCATACAATGTGATTTTCTGGATTTTTGTTTTAGATTCCGTCTCTCATAGTTGAAGTGTACCTATGATAAAAATTACAGACCTCTACATGCTTTGTAAGTAGGAAAACCTGCAAAATCGGCAGTGTATCAAATACTTGTTCTCCCCACTGTATATCCCATTTTCTCCCCAATTTTCGTGGTATCCAATCGCCAGTAATTACCATCTTGTCTCATCGCTACAACTCCCGTACGGGCTCGGGAGAGACGAAGGTCGAAAGCCATGCGTCCTCCGAAGCACAACCCAACCAAGCCGCACTGCTTCTTAACACAGCGCGCCTCCAACCCGGAAGCCAGCCGCACCAATGTGTCGGAGGAAACACCGTGCACCTGGCCCCCTTGGTTAGCGCGCACTGCGCCCGGCCCGCCACAGGAGTCGCTGGAGCGCGATGAGACAAGGATATCCCTACCGGCCAAACCCTCCCTAACCCGGACGACGCTATGCCAATTGTGCGTCGCCCCACGGACCTCCCGGTCGCGGCCGGCTGCGACAGAGCGCGAACCCAGAGACTCTGGTGGCGCAGTTAGCACTGCGATGCAGTGCCCTAGACCGCTGCGCCACCCGGGAGGCCTTATTATGCATTTCTTGACTGTGTTTTTGCCACTTATGAATGTGTTATTCAATACATGTATATGGCCTATAGTAGTAAAGGCCGAATTCAGTATTTTATCCCCCCAAAATTATATATATTTTTTTATATCCATGGTATGACCATCTTAAAACAATTCCAACAACAATATGTTAGCCAAACCCTCCCCTAACCTGGACAACGCTGAGCCAATAGTGTGCCGCCTCATGGGTCTCCCGGTCATAACACAGCCCGGGCACGAACCCGGATCTATAGTAATGCCTCTAGCACTGCGATACAGTGCCTTAGACCGCTGCGCCACTCGGGAGGCTCAACCCTGGGTTCATTGCCTGAAAGCGCTTTATCGTCTACATGTATCAATGGAGGTTATGTCAGCAGCTTATGCCCAGTGCTTCTTATTGAATTTGCTGCTTATTTCATTCAATTGTCTGAGTGACCATTACTTATTACAGCCAACTCTATTTTAATGTATCACATCACTCTATCTGAACTCACAGACTGATTAAGCTCGATTTACAAAAGATGCAAATTCAAACACGCAAAGAAAACTGATCCCTATACTCAATGCACCATTATGTTGTTGCAGGATTTCCATTTTAGGACATGATCACAACTCCTCCAGAATCTACCTGTGCCATTCCATCTCTGTGTGTTGCATGGCCCTGGACATGTAAAGAACATATTGAGGTAGGTTGAGGGCAATTCCACAGTATCAGAATTGCGCTGACTCAGATTTTTACTTAAAATGTATGCCAAACCATAGAATTCTATCCACAATGACCAATCTTATCAATTTACACGTACAATTTTTCAGAAGCACATTTACTGGAAGAACTGTGCTGACAATTTTTTTTATGTGACCACGTTTTCCAAAACCTTTGTAAAATATCTGGTCTAAATTAAGATTGAAAGATGTCTGCAGAAAGAATGGGGTGTCAGCTATGACATGACACCTTGACTTTGAAAACATCTATTTTGGTTATTGAACTACAGTTGTAGGTGAAGTGGATTTATCTCCTGTAACAGAATTTCATCATTGGTCCCTGATCTGTACTATACAGAAATGCATAATTATCTGAACCAATCATAGATGTCTATGTTTCAAAAGTTTGGACATCAAAGTACAGAATGGTAGAGTAGAATATAGTCAAGTTGAGTACAGTTTAGTACAATACAGTACAGCAGAGTTCAGTACAGTACTCAACAATCGTGCTCTACTGAACTTTACTCCACTTCATGCTACTCAACTGTACAGTACTGCACTCTACTGTACTGTAATTTACTATAGGCCTACTGTACTGAACTATACTCTACTTTTCTTTACTGTACTGTGCTCTAATGCAGTGGTTCCCAAACTGTGGGAGAGTAAGTTCCCAAACTTACTCTTGAAGGTTGTAATACTAGAATGGACAAGGTGCATTTTGAAATTGGGTAGTGCATCATCAGTTCCTCTTGTCATGTCAGTCATTGCAGACCTTAGAGAGATATTTATAACTTGTCAGAAATGTCCATAACAACTAGCCCATTTTTATTGAGTTATTTTAGCCCATAGATAGTTGTCATTTTTTTGTCATTCATATCACTACAAACAAAGCTTAAGCACAAGTTTTCGCTTCATTTCATTACATTACATTCCATGCACAAAACTCAGAGAACTGTCACATATAGTGTTAAATAATTACTGTACCTGAAGATTTGGGACACCTGGTGACGCTTGACTTAATTTGACAGGGTGACCAAATGCTCCGTGTGAATTGACACAGAAGCGGAATTGCAAGAAAATGTGCTTTAAAACTGCACAATTTTCTTCTCACCCCATGACAAAATGTGTAGAATTGCAAGAAATAAGCTTTAAACATGCAAAATTCTGTCCACCAACAAGGGGTGTGAACAGTTTGTTGGTGGGTGCTCAGTGGGTGAAGATGCTGGTTACAGTAAATAGAGAGGGGGCTCATGGGTACAGATGTAGGGTCTTAATTTGATCATTCTTTCTTTTCTGGTAAGAGACAGTTTGTGCTGTTCTGTGAAGGGAGTAGTACACAGCGTTGTACGAGATCTTCAGTTTCTTGGCAATTTCTCGCATGGAATAGCCCTTGTTACGCACGCCTCTGAGAAGAGGGAACGCAACTCCCTGCTACAACTCAACTCTCTGTGAAGTGCAAGAGGTATGAACTGTAGGTGGGAGAAAGGACGACAAAGGCAGAATTTACCGTTACTGGGATTTATTTCCTCCACGGTAATATGGGGAAAAGGGGCTGGACGGAACCAAAGCAAAGAAAGTAAATATCAAAGTTCCCCCTCTCCTATCTAACCTGCCTACCCACTACTTACCTATCTTAACACCACCTGGTGCCCTAACCAAAATACAGGGGGTGGTCCGCCCAGGTCTTACCTAGTGTGCCTAGACAGTGAATATACTACGGGTATATGTATGCCCGCGGGCCTCTTGCCTAAGCACTCCCAAAGTGCCTTCCCCTTCCCCCCTGGGAACAAATGAAACAGAACAACAAACAATCCACAACAAAACTGAGAAAACTAACTCAGGTCACTGAAGAACAACAAACATAGCAAAGCTGCTACCAACAACAACTAACATAGTACATACTCACGACCAATATGCTTTAACCCTCAGCAATGCTCTATATAACATTCAATGTCAACCTACAATGATCTCTCTCTAATCACTAATGATCTATATAACATTCACTCTCTCTCTAATAATTTCCCTCTAATCTCTAATTTCTCCAAAATATTCAATTCTATCTCTGATCTCCAAATCTCTACCCTCTTCCTCCTGAACAGAACACTGGCTTTTATATAGCTTCAGGAGTCTAATTGGATACAGCTGCATCTTGACGAGGGGGCGGTGTCAGCTCTCTAATCATCAATTAGCCTGGGGTCGACCAATCAGCTGCTTGGGGAGTTTTCAGGAAGCAATGTCCTGAAACACACACTCAAATACAAACCACAACACAGAAACTGGGGAACGTAACACCCTCATTTCTCAGAACAAGAATAGACTGACGAGTTTCAGAGGAAAGATTTTTGTTTCTGGCCATTTTGAGCCTGTAATCGAACCCACAAATGCTGATGCTCCAGATACTCATCTAGTCTAAAGAAGGCCAGTTTTATTGATTCTTTAAATCAGGACAACAGTTTTCAGCTGTGCTAACATAATTGCAAAAGGGTTTTCTAATGATCAATTAGCCTTTTAAAATGATAAACTTGGATTAGCTAACAAAATGTGCCATTGGAACACAGGAGAGATGGTTGCTGATAATGGGTCTGTGTAGATATTCTATAAAAAAAATCTGCCGTTTCCAGCTACAATAGTCATTTACAACATTAACAATGTCTACACTGTATTTCTGATAAATTTGATGTTATTTTAATGGACACAATGTGCTTTTCTTTAAAAAACAAGGACATTTCTAAGTGACCCCAAACTTTTGAACAGTAATGTATATTTTTCATATACTGTAGATGAATGGGTGTGTCATTGTAATGATAGATGTTCCTCTATAGCTCTCTCTCAGGTTGATATGCATTATGAAAAGCAGTGTAAGTCTGTAAGTGTGGGGTAGGATGTGATGTGTGTCCTTGTGGAGATGTGTGTCATGGTGCAAGTTGAGATGACATTGGTTTGATGGCTGTGTGTGATGGAGTGCTGGCAGGCAGCAGCAGCCTGACCAGAGTAATGAGAAGAGCACAGCCGCAGTTGATACTCCTGGGATGCGTTCCAAACGGCACCCTATTCCCTATATGGTGCACTACTTTTGACCAAAGTAGTACACTATCTACGGTACGTGTAGGGAATAGGGTGCCATTTGGGACACAAGCATAGACATGACGTATCTTCGTTTCCTCCTACATACAATAAAGTAAGGGATTTGAAGGGTGCGCCCGTAACATTTCATTTATCAAGCTTCTTTGAAAACCATGTCACAGTGAATAAGATTTATTGTGTGATGTGTTATGGTCGAATGACACAAACCGTTTTTATTGTCAACAATATTGACCAATGTTTCAGAAAACAGGGAACAGTAAGAAATTAAAAATGTTAAGATGTTGCACATACAAGTGATACTGTACATTCCCCCCGATCTCTCTCTGTCTAATGTTGACTGCCTGAGGTTGTAAAGGACATGGGGTCCTATCCTCACACTGGCTCTGAGGTCCAACCAATCAGGGGTTTTACCTTGGGGTCTGGGAGTACTTAGTGCTTGATCTAGCTGTCAAATCAATAGGGAAAAGACAAGTCTTGAATCCAATTGGATTCCAAGATATTTTAATCGAGTGTCCCCTGAGTGGTATTTCTTTGAAACCCTTGTGGAAGACATTTTGTTCAGACGCATCTGTCTTCGTTACAATGCCAGGTACTAGTGGCAAAAAATATCTGCGATCGGGATCCAGCTGAACTAGTGTAAAAGAAAAGCCATATCAAGGTTTCGATTTCCTGATAGTCATCTTTCAAACCATGACATCCTATGTGTTCTGGACCAGATTTTCTCTGAGTTAAACTGATTTAAGTCAATGATATTGACTCCATATTATCAATATATGTTATTGACTCCACAGCACTGGAAATCCTGCTGCATTGCGGCCCTATACAGCCCACCCAGATGATAGATGCCTTACGCCTTAACCACACCGACAGCGTCATTGCGCAAAATAAGATGCAGCATCATATGGATGTGTGCAACAAAAGTTCAGCATTCAACTTCTGCTACCATTTCTGTCAAGCCGTCTACGCAATACAGTTTGATGCATACGTAAATCCAACATATGTACCACACAGAATGCACTGCAACTACCTCTGCAACGCAATGCTGCAAGACAAACGCAGCTTTCCATTGGAAATGAATGTACTTCTGGTGTACCGAAATGCAATGATGCTGTCGGTGTGATCGAGGCTTAAGAATGCTTTCATGTTTCATGCAATTAAAATATAAAAAATGTATGGTTGTTATTGTGGTTAACCTTTCTTAGATTCTCTCTATCACACACACACACACACACACACACACACACACACACACACACACACACACACACACACACACACACACACACACACACCGACTGAGGTTTAAACACCCTCCTTACCTCAGAGGGCTGCTTGGTTTCCTTGACAACATGGAGGCAAACGGTTGTGCTCAGTTCCTTGGGAGCATTGGGATCATGTTCGGTTCAATCACCAATAAACTCGATTTATCCCTGTTTTCTCTGCGGTGCTGAAAACTCACTGCATTACGAATTCCACTAGCAAAATTCTAGCATCCCTTCCAAGGCCTGGAGGGCATGCAGGTTTCAGAACTTCATTATTTTACTCTACTAAATATCCTGGTTGTTGATTGATTGGTGGTCTTAAGAGCATCATCCAGTGTTATAGTATTCTTATAAGAGGCAGCATACCCTCGGGCAAAGCTGGCTGTATAATTATGTGATGATTGTAATGACATCATTCAAGCAGTTTTGCATGCAGGGTAACTTAGGCCTAGAACCAAGTGTCTATTTCGTGATCTAATTTCTTCCATTTTAGGATGAAGAAAAATATCAACAATATTGCATTACAGAACCTATGTGAAAGGGTCTTAACCGAAGTCCTGCAGTGCGTCATTATAGACGCAATGATAGTCACGTCTATTATACAGTGCATTCGGGAAAGTATTCAAACCCTAGACTTTGTCCACATTTTGTTACGTTACAGCTTATTCTAAAATGGATTAAATAGTTTTCCCCCTTAATAATCTACACACAATTACCCATAACGACAAAGCAAAATTCTGAAAATATATACAGGACCAGTCAAAGGTTTGACACACCTACTCATTCCAGGGTTTTTCCTTTATTTTTACTATTTTCTACATTGTAGAATAATAGTGAAGACATCAAAACTATGAAATCACATATGGAATCATGTAGTAACTAAAAAAGTGTTAAACAAATCAAAATGTATTTTATATTTGAGATTCTTCAAAGTAGCCACCCTTTGCTTTGCCTTGATGACAGCTTTGCACACGCATGTGTAAACTGCTGATCTAGACACGTGTAATCAGAGCACAAACAAATATGCATACATAAACTAGCAAACTGTCTTGGCTGCTATGATAGCCAATTAACTTTAGCTAGCTAAGTAACCTTACCTAATGTAAGACTAACGTTAGCTAATGTGTTTGGCTAGGTCATACACAATATATCATACTTTCTTAGTTACGTTAAGATAAAAACCACCAAACTTTGGGGAAACGGCCACGCTAATCATGTTCATTCACATTGCAATGACCAAGCTACAGTAGCGTTAAAGACGAGGTAGCCAGATTTCAGACAAGACAAACACTGCAGTTAGCTACACTACATTTCCTTGACTAAGAACAACCAAGACCACGACACAAACCATAGCCTGGAAAACAAATAGCTTTCTTAAGAAACAGTAAGTTAGCTACAGTTGAAGTCAGAATTGTACATACACTTAGGTTTGAGTCTTTGAAACTCATTTTCAACCACTCCACAAATGTCTTGTTAACAAACTATAGTTTTGGCAATTCGGTTAGGACATCTACTTCGTGCATGACACAAGTCATTTGTCCAACAATTGTTTACAGACATATTATTTCACTTATAATTCACTGTATCACAATTCTAGTGGGTCAGAACTTTACATACACTAAGTTGACTGTGCCTTTAAACAGCTTGGAAAATTCCAGAAGATTATGTCATGGCTATAGAAGCTTCTGATAAGCTAAATGACATAATTTGAGTCAATTGGAGGTGTAACTGTGGATGTATTTCAAGGCCTACCTTCAAACTCAGTGGCTCTTTGCTTGACATCATGGGAAAATCAAAAGTAATCAGCCACAACCTCAGAAAAACAATTGTAGACCTCCCCATGTCTGGTTCATCCTTGGGAGCAATTTCCAAGTGCCTGAAGGTACCACGTTCATCTGTACAAACAATAGTATGCAAGTTTAAACACCATGGGACCAAGCAGCCATCATACCCCTCAGGAAGGAGACGCGTTCTGTCTCCTAGAGATGAACGTACTTTGGTGCGTTCAGAACAACAGCAAAGGACCTTGTGAAGATGCTGGAGGAAACGGGTACAAAAGTATCTATATCCACAGTAAAACGAGTCCTATATCAACATCATCTGAAAGGCTGCTCAGCAAGGAAGAAGCCACTGCTCCAAAACCGCCATAGAAAAGCATAGAAAAGCCAGACTACAGTTTGCAACTGCACATGGGGACAAAGATTGTACTTTTTGGAGAAATGTCCTCTGGTCTGATGAAACAAAAATAGAACTGTTTGGCCATAATGACCATCGTTATCTTTGAGAGAAAAAGGAGGAGGCTTCCAAGTCGAAGAACATCATCCTAACCGTGAAGCACGGGGGTGGCAGCATCATGTTGTAGGGGTGCTTTGCTGCAGGAGGGACTGGTGCACTTCACAAAATAGATGGTGTCTTGAGGAAGGAAAATTGGTGGGTGGCAGCATCATGTTGTGGGGGTGCTTTGCTGCAGGAGGGACTGGTGCACTTCACAAAATATATGGTGTCTTGAGGAAGGAAAATTATGTGGATATATTGAAGCAACATCTCAAGACATCAATTAGGAAGTTAAAGCTTCCAAATGGACAATGACCCCAGGCATACTTCCAAAGTTGTGGCAAAATGGCTTAAGGACAACAAAGTCAAGGTATTGGAGTGACCATTACTAAGCCCTGACCACAATCCTATAGAAAATTTGTGGGCAGAACTGTAAAAGCGTGTGCGAGCAAGGAGGCCTACAAACCTGACTACTAATTGAGTGTATGTAAACGTCTGACCCACTGGGAATGTGATGAAAGAAATAAAAGCTGAAATAAATCATTCTCTCTACTATTATTCTGATTCACATTCTTAAAAAAATGTGGTGATCCTAACTGACCTAAGACAGGGAATATTTACTAGGATTAAATGTCAGGAATTGTGAAAAAATTTAGTTTAAATGTATTTGGCTAAGGTGTATGTAAACTTCCGACTTCAACTGTATGTTTAACCCCAAACACACATGTAAACAGAACCTCAGTTGTGCATGCTTACCAGACTGACAGCGTAGCTGTTTCAAACACGTCGAATAAGTTTCAGCTCCGGCATAAACTCCCTCCCCTGCCATTTAGAAATGTGTGACTCGTTTCAGGAAACTAGGCTAATGTCTCGAGTCACTACTTCACAGGAGAGCCATTTACTGAATGTAAACTTTTATTTTTTTATCAAAATGTGTTTTTTTGGCAGAAATGCCTTTTGGAACATGTGAACTTTCATGTGCCTTAATAACAGACTTGTATGCCATCTGTAAATATGAATAAATTGTTAAATTACAAGCCGAGTTGGTTTAGCCACAGAAGAAGACAGCAACCTTCCCACTAGCCATGATTGGCTGAGATAATGAGTGGGCTGAACATGCCGAGAGATGAGTTCGGATTGGTCTGCCATATAGCACACTTCTGTGTATTTGAGCTAGTCATTATGTATAGATAATCCTGTATAACGCAGCTTTTTTATTTATTGCGTAGTAGAACTGCATAAGTGTTGCTCTCCACTTTCTGGATGACCGAATTTTGAAATAAGTGGAATTCGACTATGATAGCTAAGGAGATGGAGAAAACACCTGTCTCCGGATTACATCTTCAAACTAAGGAAAACCATGGCATCTGTGACAGGGAGAAGCGTCCATCTATGATGTATACGGGTAAGATAGTCTATCTAGCTACGTTTTCAGATATTACAAATTTAATTGTTTTTATTTTTTATTAGATTTTTTTTTTAAATGCTCCCCTTTTTCTCCCCAATTTCGTGGTATCCAATTGGTAGTAGTTATAGTCTTGTCTCATCGCTGCAACTCCCGTACGGACTCGGGAGAGGCGAAGGTCGAGAGCCATGCGTCTTCCGAAACACAACCCAACCAAGCCGCACTGCTTCTTGACACAATGCCCATCCAACCCGGAAGCCAGCCGCACCAATGTGTCGGTGGAAACACGTACACCTGGCGACTGTGTCAGCGTGCACTGCGCCCAGCCCGCCACAGGAGTCACTAGTGCGCGATGAGACAAGGATATCCCTGCCGGCCAAACCCTCCCTAACCCTGACGACGCTGGGCCAATTGTGCGCCGCCCCATGTGCCTCCCGATCGCGGCCGGCTGTGACAGAGCACATTTAACATTTTGACAGAAAATGTTTTCATTTCAAGTTAAAGTGTACTGTTAGCTAGCTAATGTTAGCTGGCTGGCTTGCTAACTAATGTTACGTGTATAATCTTATTATTTGTATCTCAGAGCCATTTGCTTTGCTAGTTATAGCCTAATGTTAGCTAGCTAACATTGAACCTGGTTGGTTAGCTACCTGCAGATTCATGCAGGGTAGTAACGTCATGAGTTGGGATTATGGTTCATTGTTTACCTAGTTAGCTAGCTGAACGTTTTAACAAAATACTCCACTATGTAAGTAACCATTTCAATAGAATGTCACTGTGACAACTGTTGATAGACGTAGCTGGTAAGTTCGCTCTATCTACTCTGAATTCAGAGCACTCTCGTCTGAGTGAGCCAGAGTGCAGAATAACTGATGAATTTACGAACGCTCAACACCTGTTGAATATGGCCGGTGTCAGTAAACATTGGCAAAAAAGCGTAAATTGTTGCCAGCAGCACAGTTGCAGTCACCAACTCTCTGGATAACATAAAAACAGCCGAAACCAGCTCTGCTAGGGCGGGTAAAATGGTCAGTGAGCTGTTCTCTCATTTGTGTCTGGAAGTAGCTAGCTAATGTTAGCCAGTTAGCTTGGGTGCTTGACTGTTGTTGTTAGGACAGAACGCTCGGATCAACCCTTAAAGAGATGGGTGGGGCTAAAGCTTAAGAGGGTGTGAACGAGGCTGAATCGGTGTAGACGAAGAAGAGCTCTCCAGTTGGTACCATAACATTCAAAGGCCATTTTATCAAACGTTAGGTTACAAGTTTATCAACTTTCAGAATTACTGTTTCTCATGCAGTGTATGACATACCATTTTGTAGTTCTGTGTCTCTGCTTTTATCCAATCTAAAAAACACCATTGGAAATGTTGCTACTTAAGACCGAATCAAGGCGATCTGTCACATTTATAATCCAAATATGAGCTGACTGATCAACACAGTGTCAAATTACTTTTCAGTGTGTTCATAAAATCTGAAATCGCCATCCACAAGTAAAACGTAGTCAGGGGGCTCCACACGCTGCACCAGGTTAAAACAACATCAGAATCATTGCTTGTTCATGCAACTTGCTGTGTGCCTGCCTGGTTTCATGGACTAGACATAACATAGTAAATATAAATGAGTATGATATGGTACGTTTGTTATGGTTACATAAGACATAAGGTTACTTAAAGGAGAATTTTCCTAAAGTAAATCTAACTTTTTATGTAAATGGCATGTTATAGAAGGGTCCAGACACTTTTTTGTGATATGGCTTGTTTTTGAGAAACTTACCGCTGCTGCGAATCACTTCCTCATTGCTTGTTGTGCAGTATCAGGGCACGCAGAAGAAAAAAACACCCAAATACGTCTTTTTAGAAACAGACACGCTGTCAGTATAGCAATATAAGTCTTTAGATGTTTTACACATGTTTCTGTCGGCCGAGAGTTAGCTAAATATGACCGCTTTGTTACATCAAGTTTGGAAAACCCTGCCCTACGGTACTGCCCAGTGGCACAGTGATTTATGGCAGAGTGGCGGATTGTGGGAATGCACCTGTCATGGAGAAATGTAAACACCAGATGGTTGACAGAGAGCCGGGCCATCTGTGCTTGTTGATGTCCTCCTCCCACTGTAACATCCAACCCCTCCACTGTGTGATGTCAGAGTACGTTGTCCCGGGGAACATTCGGATGACTACCTCCAAATCAGCTCGCATCTGACGCACCAGGGCTGTCCCCTTTGTGTTTCCCAAGTTGTTTCCACCGAGGTGTGTAGGCAGGTTGCTTAGGATTCAAATTTTCTCAAACAGCCTATTTTATACTCTGAGGGATAATGAACTTTACAGTGTCCTGCTATTACAATTATGTATACGAGATAGATAGATAAATAGATATAGTACCAGCCAAAAGTTTGGACACACCTACTCATTCAAGGGTTTTAAATGTTTTATATTTTCTATATTGTAGAATAATAGTGAAGACATCAAAACTATGAAATAACACATATGGTATCATGTAGTAACCAAATAAAAGTGTAAAACGTATCTTACATTCTTCAAAGTAGCCACCCTTTGCATTGACAGCTTTGCACACTTTGCAATCTCTCAACCAGCTTCACCTGGATTGCTTTTCCAACTGTCTTGAAGGAGTTCTCACATATGCTGAGAACTTGTTGGCTGTTTTTCCTTCCCTCTGCGGTCCAACTCATGCCAAACCATGTCAATTGGGTTGAGGTCGGGTGATTGTGGAGGCTAAGTCATCTGATGCAGCACTCCATCACTCTCCTTCTTGGTCAAATAGCCCTTACACAGCCTGGAGGTGTGTTGGGTCATTGTCCTGTTGAAGAACAAATGATAGTCCCACCAAGCGCAAACCAGATGGGATGGTGTGCTGTGGTAGCCATGCTGGTTAAGTGTACCTTGAATTCTAAATAAATCACAGACAGTGTCACCAGCAAAGCACTCCCACACCATCACACCTCCTCCTCCATGCATCACGGTGGGAACCGCACTTGCAGAGATAATCCATTCACCTACTCTGCATCTCACAAAGACACGGCGGTTGGAACCAAAAATTGAAAATTTGGACTCATCAGACTAAAGGACAGATTTGCACCGGTCTAATGTCCATTTCTCGTGTTTCATGGCCCAAACAAGTCTCTTCTTATTGGTGTCCTTTAGTAGTGGTTTCTTTACAGCAATTAAACCATGAAGGCCTGATTCATGCAGTCTCCTCTGAACAGTTGATGTGGAGATGTGTCTGTTACTTGAACCTTGTGAAGCATTTACTCGGCCTGCAATCTGAGGTGCAATTAACAATAACGAACTCATCCTCTGCAGCAGAGGTACCTCTGTGTCTTCCTTTCTTGTGGCGGCACTCGTGAGAGCCAGTTTCATCATAGCGCTTGATGGTTTTTGCGACTGCATTTGAAGAAACTTTCAAAGTTCTTTTAAATGTTCTGTATTATCTGACCTTCATGTCTTAAAGTAATGATGGACTGTCTTTTGTCTTTGCTTATTTTAGCTGTTCTTGCCAAAGCAAAATTTAAAATTGTGTTTTTTACATTGGATAAATGCAGACACACAGAGCTACAATGTCAGGATCGTCGTATGGTGGAAGAGAGGAGGACCAAGGCGCAGCGTGAAGTGAATACATACTACGTTTAATGACACGAAACAAAGAACACTTGACAAACTAAACAAAACAACAAACTGACGAACGTGACGCTAAAGCTAAACAGTGCAGACACAGGCAACTGACATAGACAATAACCCACCAACTACCTAATGAATATGGCTGCCTAAATATGGTTCCCAATCAGAGACAACGATAGACAGCTGTCTCTAATTGAGAACCAATCTAGGCAACCATAGACATACATACACCTAGACTAGACACTACCCCATAAACATACAAAACCCCTAGACAATACAAAACACATACATCCCCCATGTCACACCCTGACCTAACTAAAATAATAAAGAAAACAAAGATAACTAAGGCCAGGGCGTGACAGTACCCCCCTCCAAAGGTGCGTACTCCGGCCGCAAAACCTGACACAGAAGGGGAGGGTCCGGGTGGGCCTTCTTACGGCGGCGGCTCGGGTGCGGGACGTGGACCCCACTCCACCATAGGCAATACCCGCTTTGGTGGCGCCTCTGGAGCGGGGACCCTTACAGCGAGTCCTGGACTGAAAACCATCCTAGAGGGCGCCACTGGACGGAGGGGCAGCTCCGGACTGAGGGGCAGCTCCGGACTGAGGGGCAGCTCCGAACTGAGGGGCAGCTCCGGACTGAGGGGCGGCTCTGGCGGCTCCTGACTGGCGGGCGGCTCTGGCGGCTCCTGACTGGCGGGCGGCTCTGGCGACTCCTGACTGACGGACGGCTCTGACGGCTCAGGACAGATGGGTGGCTCAGGCGGCGCATGTCACACCCTGACCTAACTAAAATAATAAAGAAAACAAAGATAACTAAGGCCAGGGCGTGACATACAAAATGGTATATCATACACATGGAAAAAAGTGTTAAACAAATCAAAGTATATTTTAGATTTTAGATTCTTCAAAGTAGTCACCCTTTGCCTTGATGACAGCTTTGCACACTTTGCAATCTCTCAACCAGCTTTACCTGGATTGCTTTTCCAACAGTCTTGAAGGAGTTCTCACATATGCTGAGAACTTGTTGGCTGTTTTCCTTCCCTCTGCGGTCCAACTCATCCCAAACAATGGAACAATGGGAAAGTAATTCTGCTTTGAAACTTGGTAAACTTGAAACCTAACTTTTGAGAAAATGGCCTTTGAATGTTTTGGTACGTGCTGTAGAGCTCTTCTTTGTCTACACCCATTCAGCATCATTCACAACCTCTTAAGCTTTAGACCCCCCCCATCTCTAAGGGTTGATCCGAGAGTTCTGTACTAACAGCAGCAGTCAAACACCCAAGCTAACTGACTAACTTGCTAGCTACTTCCAGTCACAAATGAGAGAACAGCTCACTGACCATTACTTGCCCTAGCAGAGCTGGTTAGGCTGTTGTGTTATCCAGGGCATAGCTGACTGCAACTGTGCTGCTGGCAACAATTTACCCATATTCAACGGGTGTTGAGCATTCGTAAATTCGTCAGTTATTCTGCACTCTGGCACACTCAGACGAGAGTGCTCTGAAATCGGAGTAGATAGCCCGAGCGAATTTACCAGCCAGGTCTATCAACAGTTGTTGCAGTGACATTCAATTGAAGGTTTTGTTCGTAAATTCGTAAATTCAATCTGGAGTGCCAGAGTGTGCTCTAGGCGTTCATAAATTCAGTCAGATTGTCCATTCTGAAATTCAGAGCGTTCAGAGCGCACACTGGATGCTCTGGCCGATGAGTAGGGTTGATCCGAGCGTTCTGACCTCAAGCACCTAAGCTAACTGGCTAACATTGGCTAGCTTGCTAGCTACTTCCAGACACAAATGAGAGAACACCCCACTCTGACCATTTTACTCACCCAGCAGAACTGGTTATGCTGTTTTCATGTTATCCAGAGCATTGGTGACTAACTGTGCTGCTGGTAACAATTTAATTACACTTTTTTTGCCGTATTCAACAGGTTTTAAGCATTCGTAAATTCATCAATTATTCTGCGCTCTGGCACAATCAGACGAGAGCGCTCTGAAAATCGGAGTAGATGGCCAGACTGAATTTACGAACGCACCCGAAATGGTTACTTGCATAGTAGAGTATTTTGTTTTTGATAGCTAACATTAGCTAGCTAACAGTACACTTTGACTTGAAATGTAACCACTGTCAAAATTAGAAACGTTTAACATCTTAAAATGTAGCTCGACTATCTTACCTTTATACATCATGGATGGATGCGTCCCCCTGTCACGGATGCCATGGTTGCCCTTAGTTTGAAGATGTAATCCAGAGAAAGGTGTTTTCTCCATCTCCTTAGCTATCATACTCGAATTCCACTGATTTCAAAACTCTTTCTGGAGGACCGAGTGTCGCTGCGACAACTGGCATTTTGATTAAAAAAATGTTTTTTTAATGTTTACGTTCAAACTGCTCTCCTGTGAAGTAGTGACTGGCGGCATACGCCTAGTTTCCTGAAACAAGTCACATATGGACTTGATATTTTACCTACTAGGGCTATCTTCTGTATACCACCCCTACCTTGCCCCAACACAACTGATTGGCTCAAACGCATTAAGAATGAAAGAAATTCCACAAATGTACTTTTAACAAGGCACACCTATTAATTGAAATGGGTTCCAAGTGACTACCTCATGAAGCTGGTTGAGAGAATGTCAAGAGTGTACAAAGCTGTCATCAAGGCAAAGGGTGGCTACTTTGAAGAATCTGAAATATATTTTGATTTGTTTAACACTTTTGGTTACTACATGATTCCATGTGTCATTTCATAGTTTTGATGTCTTCACAATTATTCTACAATGTAGAAAATAGTGAAAATAGATAATAACCCTTGAATGAGTAGGTGTGTCCAAACCTTTGACTGGTACTGTACATCAAATTCCTCAAAGAAATGGTTAATTGATCCCAAAATCAACATTTTGCAATGGCCATCTCAGTCACCGGACTTGAATCGCATTGAAAACATGTGTTCTGAATTGAAGGCGGCATTCCATAAGCACAGACAAAGTATATCAAGGATCAGGAAAGATTCTTGGATGAATAGTCTAAGATCCTGCCCAATGTGTTCTCTAATCTCATAAAATGTCGTTCCAAGGGGATGGTGCCGGAGACAACAGGGGTGACAATAATTTTGACCCCTATATTTCTGAGAATTGTTTTTTATCATGTTAAACAAAATATATTGCTCTGAGCAATTGTATTAGTACAAATATATATATATATATATATATATATATATATATATATATATATATATATATATACAGTGGGGAGAACAAGTATTTGATACACTGCCAATTTTGCAGGTTTTCCTACTTACAAAACATGTAGAGGTCTGTAATTTTTATCATAGGTACACTTCAACTGTGAGAGACGGAATCTAAAACAAAAATCCAGAAAATCACATTGTATGATTTTTAAGTAATTAATTTGCATTTTATTGCATGACATAAGTATTTGATCACCTACCAACCAGTAAGAATTCCGGCTCTCACAGACCTGTTAGTTTTTCTTTAAGAAGCCCTCCTGTTCTCCACTCATTACCTGTATTAACTGCACCTGTTTGAACTCGTTACCTGTATAAAAGACACCTGTCCACACACTCAATCAAACAGACTCCAACCTCTCCACAATGGCCAAGACCAGAGAGCTGTGTAAGGACATCAGGGATAAAATTGTAGACCTGCACAAGGCTGGGATGGGCTACAGGACAATAGGCAAGCAGCTTGGTGAGAAGGCAACAACTGTTGGCGCAATTATTAGAAAATGGAAGAAGTTCAAGATGACGGTCAATCACCCTCGGTCTGGGGCTCCATGCAAGATCTCACCTCGTGGGGCATCAATGATCATGAGGAAGGTGAGGGATTAGCCCAGAACTACACGGCAGGACCTGGTCAATGACCTGAAGAGAGCTGGGACCACAGTCTCAAAGTAAACCATTAGTAACACACTACGCCGTCATAGATTAAAATCCTGCAGTGCACGCAAGGTCCCCCTGCTCAAGCCAGCGCATGTCCAGGCCCGTCTGAAAATTGCCAATGACCATCTGGATGATCCAGAGGAGGAATGGGAGAAGGTCATGTGGTCTGATGAGACAAAAATAGAGCTTTTTGGTCTAAACTCCACTCGCCGTGTTTGGAGGAAGAAGAAGGATGAGTACAACCCCAAGAACACCATCCCAACCGTGAAGCCTGGACGTGGAAACATCATTCTTTGGGGATGCTTTTCTGCAAAGGGGACAGGACGACTGCACCGTATTGAGGGGAGGATGGATGGGGCCATGTATCGCGAGATCTTGGCCAACAACCTCCTTCCCTCAGTAAAAGCATTGAAGATGGGTCGTGGCTGGGTCTTCCAGCATGACAACAACCCGAAACACACAGCCAGGGCAACTAAGGAGTGGCTCCGTAAGAAGCATCTCAAGGTCCTGGAGTGGCCTAGCCAGTCTCCAGACCTGAACCCAATAGAAAATCTTTGGAGGGAGCTGAAAGTCCGTATTGCCCAGCGACAGCCCCGAAACCTGAAGGATCTGGAGAAGATCTGTATGGAGGAGTGGGCCAAAATCCTTGCTGCAGTGTGTGCAAACCTGGTCAAGAACTACAGGAAACGTATGATCTCTGTAATTGCAAACAAAGGCTTCTGTACCAAATATTAAGTTCTGCTTTTCGGATGTATCAAATACTTATGTCATGCAATAAAATGCAAATTAATTACTTAAAAATCATACAATGTGATTTTCTGGATTTTTGTTTTAGATTCCTTCTCTCACAGTTGAAGTGTACCTATGATAAAAATTACAGACCTCTACATGCTTTGTAAGTAGGAAAACCTGCAAAATTGTCAGTGTATCAAATACTTGTTCTCCCCACTGTATATATATAATATTGCTCAGTATTTGAATTATTTATTTTATACAGTCAAGTGTGCCAATTTCAGACCTGGCTGTATGTCCTGCCTGATTTAGAGATGTCAAAATAATAGAAGCAGGGACATAACACATGAGGCTGTGTCATAGTCAAATGTGTTTACAATACAAGCTTCCAATAACACTAAATATTCATCACACACTGTTATTTACTATAAAGAGATGCATTTTTAAGATGCTTTTGACAGTTGGTTATTGTCATCCATATTTACTGCACATTAAACACTTATCACAAAACATTAGGCAAAATGTCTCTGTACACCTCCAACCCCAAGCCCTCTCCAGCAGTACAGCTCTGTAGCTCCTCTCACATCTCCACCAACCAACCAAGAATGAATGATTTATATCAGTTGTGATAAGGAATTTTGTAAAAGAAGCAGAACACAAATCTCTATGCAAAGCCTATGAATAGTTCAACATAAACCTAAGGGAGAGAGGAGGAGATGGGGCTATGACTATAGCCTACTACTGTGTATTAAAAGTAGCTTTTCAGTATTGCAGTAAAATGAGCACAGCCACTGGCGTACCACACTGCCCCGCAGCCCCCGCAGGAATTAAGAATTAGAATGGACATGAACATACATATGATTGGATAAGGTTGGCCACTTTGGTCAGGGAGTTGATCAATCATGGTTTGCCAGTGCTGTGATAAGTTGTGTAAAAAAATTCTTCAAATTCATTAATCTGCACTGTATGTTTGTTAGCTAATGTAGCTAGCCAGTTTTATAGGAATGATTCCATAAATCTTTCAAATTAACTGTCAATATGGCAATATCCCATTCAAACAATGCAGTCAATCCACAACCATACACTGGCTGAAATCAGTTGATGATGGGACTTAGACAAGTTGTAAATGCAACAGGTACTGGTATTTTATCATATAATAGCACTCTCAACATTCCAATATTTTTTTTGACATTTGTGGTCTGTTTACATATATTTTAGAAGCTATTTATACAGAAAATTGGTATAAAACCTGTATAAAGTGTGTTTATGATTATATGACAACATTTTAGGTTGACAATAATTCTATTACACAATTTCTGATATATCAACTGCCTTTGTTTAATTTCCTGCATAAATCAAATCAGGATTATGCCACTGTCATGCCTCTAGCTAAAAAGTAGTAAGTTGTTGCTAATTAGCGAAAATGCTTAAGTTGTCCATGATGAGATTTGAACTGGCAATATGTGTAGAATTGCAGGAAATGTGCTTTAAATATGCCAAATTCTCTACGCCTCATTGCAAAATGTATAGAACAACATGAGATGAACTAATACAACTGCACATTGTCCTTTCTGCCCAATGGCAATATGTGTAAAATTGCAGGAAATGAGCGTTAACACTAGAACTGCCAAGATGGTCAATGTGACCATTTTCAATTTTGTAATTTCATTCACTTAATTTAAATAAAAACCTAGAACCCAGCTGTCCCTGACTTTTCCTAAACTGGTATATTTTACACTCTAGCAGTACTTTCAGACAAATATCATAAAAGACTAAAACTTTTGGAGTACCAATAGCCACCATTTAACTAGAAAAGTCTGGCCTAATTGGACACGACTTTGTGCCAATGTCATTTGGTTGTGTTTATGAAGGAGTTAGGTAACATTAGAATAGGCGTATGAAATGTAAATATTTGAAAGAAAGTAAAATGTTCATTAGTTTGTTACTGTAGGATATGTAAAATGAAAAACCACAAAAAACAGAATTTCAAGTGTAAAATATATTGTATTAGTGGAGTGCCTTTTTACAACTATGGAACAAAACGCATGTGCTTTGAAACACAGTAAAAAAAAAACATTCTATCACTGGATTCAAACATGCAAGCTTTTGAATCAGAGGCAGATGCTTACTCCCCTCCACCATCCACATTGACAATGCCCTAGCAAAACCAAAACCCCCTTGAAGGTAGCAGCACTCACTGTTGCCCCTAGTGGCCGCTTTCCACGTCATCTCCCGGCGTCCTCAGGCGTGGATGGACGTCAAATACTGACTTGTATCACAGGCGACCTGGTTGGATTTAAAAGTTACTTTTTCTCTAGAATTGAGTAAAGTTTAAATGATCAATTTCATGGACAGGTGGAGGGAAGAACCTGGAAAAATAACACAGATTGTGACTAATACAGCAGGTCAGTGGGGTCACACCATAAAAGCAGTTCAGTAACTGCAGCAGTTAGCCTAATCATAAAGGATCATTGTTGCAAGGAAGAGACAGTAGGTTAAACCATCATGTTTCAGAGTTTGATGATAATAAGGTAAGGCACCCAATAACAGAAAAACGTGGGAGGAGAACCAACAGACAAAAGAAGCATGATTGCATTGAATTATAACTGATCAGTGAGTGGGATGGTGATGCAGTCTGTTGGTTATGCATGAGTCTGCAAAACCCAAACAAATGATCTATAAACACTAGGGAGCCTTGTCAGAAACAAATATCAAATAATTTGTTTCCATCGAACCTGTATTTTATTTAGCCTTTAGAATAGTTTCAGTACAGTACAGAGGAACTGACGATATTATCCTGCATAATCATTTATTTTAACAATAACTCAGTCTATATGACATACAGTAACCAGGTGAACACTGACCCAGGGTGACCAGTTAACTAGAGCATGGCAGGTGTTGAAGTGTCAGTGCATACATCAAATCTTAAAGAGGTGTGAGTGCTGCTGAGCCAGAGAAAGCTTGCTTTCCAAATCCCCCACCACCACCTCTATGCTCTGTGAGTGGCACACTGACAGAGAAAGTGGTAGTGGTAGGAACTGTGGGTAATTGAATGACAGTACGGCTGGCTGGGTAAAAAGCAGAGTACAGACATCTGGGAAACGTTGCGCTGCTCTCTTGCTTGTTAGAGACTCAACTCAGCACTGTCGTACATGCCGTCATGTGTCTTCTCTTGACATTGATCAACCACTACTGCTGGTACTACCAACATTGATACAGTTGCTACAGTAATAAGTAGGATGGTGGTAATAATAACATCACTTTTTGTAATCTTCATACAGCATGACCACCACTGTCTAGTGAGAGTTCCAGAACCCTGGTGGCAACCCTGTGTTGCATGGCCAGAGGTCACTGTTAAACAGCCCAGGCTGACCGCTAGAGAGAGGTGGATGATCTGTGTGAATGGAGATCTGGCCTGATATACTGGCCCTGATGTACGGTGGGCATGAGGTGGCTGGGCTGTGTGGACATGGTGTGGACAGTGTCAGGCCTGGCAGGTCAGAGCCAGAGATGGGCCTCATCAATTAGATCCTATTATAATTATAGGGCCAGGGGCAGTGGTGCCAGATCCCTCTGTTATGACATGTGTGCTGTAGCAGAGGGCACACTGAACAACGCTATACAGATAAACATCGTTAATCTGATCCAGTGTGCACAGAAAACAGCAACGGAGAGGGAGAAACATTGTAGTAAAATATGCTGTGATAATCCCTTGCTCCATGGACTTTTCAGCCCAGCAATGTTGAGACTATTTCTGTTGTCTAACAAACTAAGCCATCCTCAGTCTGTAATCCATAATTCAGTGGATGGGCTTTTTCGTTACGTTATGTTTGTTTCCATGAATGATGGCAGTCTGGAAGATTGACCTGAGAGGAAAACTGAATCAGAGTGGTGAGAGTCACAACACAGGGCACAGCACACATCACTGAGGTACATTTGGCCTCATAGTGCCTTTCCATGGGCTTTGTGTCGTTATTGATTTATCTTGGCCTGCTGAAAAGGGACATCTTTGAACTTCCAAAAAGGGTCTGCTTTAGTCTCCCAAAATTCCCCAAGGGGTAACATCTAGTCCACAGGACAATAAATATGGTTCCAAAAAAGCCACAATGTTCACTTAAATTGTCAGCATCCAGAAATACATTAGTTTTTACTAGGGAGTGGACCATGTTAGGGATGGTCGGATAGTCTCCCACGTGACTGGGGACCATGTAAGGGCTGGTGGGTTAGTCTCCCACATGACTGGGGACCATGTAAGGGCTGGTGGGTTAGTCTCCCACATGACTGGGGACCATGTAAGGGCTGGTGGGTTAGTCTCCCACATGACTGGGGACCATGTAAGGGCTGGTGGGTTAGTCTCTCATGTGACTGGGGTACATGTAAGGGCTGTTGGGTTAGTCTCCCACATGACTGGGGACCATGTAAGGGCTGGTGGGTTAGTCTCTCACGTGACTGGGGACCATGTTAGGGCTGGTGGGTTAGTCTCTCACATGACTGGGGACCATGTAAGGGCTGGTGGGTTAGTCTCCCACATGACTGGGGACCATGTAAGGGCTGTAGGGTTAGTCTCCCACGTGACTGGGGACCATGTAAGGGCTGGTGGGTTAGTCTCCCACATGACTGGGGACCATGTAAGGGCTGGTGGGTTAGTCTCTCATGTGACTGGGGTACATGTAAGGGCTGTTGGGTTAGTCTCCCACATGACTGGGGACCATGTAAGGGCTGGT